>NC_056737.1:782268012-782578767 GCF_019279795.1 Protopterus annectens | reverse complement strand
AGGAGCCTTAACTGCGTAGCTCTGAAATACCCCTTCAAATCAGATAATCCGAAACCATCTTGTTTTGTTGGAAGAATCAACCTATCCCACTTGACTCTTGTCCTTGCCCCTCCCAGATAAAATCCTTCAACTCTTTATTAATTGCTATCCACAACTTCTCTTCTGGTTGATAAAAAATTGCCTGACCTGTGTATAATACTAAAGGGAATAAAAACATTTTTGTTGCTTGTATCTTGCTATCCATGCCCATAAAACAGAGCTTGTCATTTCTCAGTTTTTTGTATCATATTTTTAGTCTCTTTCCAAATATCCTTAGCTGCCATAACAGAATCCTTTATTAATACGTACTACTAAGTACTTTATTTTATCATGCCCACATACATATGGGTATTACTGAACCAATTTGTGTGTGGGCACTAGTTTACAACTATCACATTTGTTTTATCTTCATTAATTTTGTATCCCTAAAAGACTTGACACTGTCTTAGAATGTTCCATAACACTGAAATGTCCATTTCTGGCTTTATCAGGTACAAAATAATATCATTCGCAAATAAACTTTTCTTGACTACCATAACAATTACATATTTGAATTTCTGAGTCCCTTATTTTATTTGCCAGAGGTTCTAAACATAATGTAAATAACAGAGGAGAAAGAGGACAACTCTGCCTGGTTTCTCTGCTCAAACAGAAGTCACCAGGGAGGGAACCTCCGCAAAGCCACATATATCCATATCTATCAATTTTGGCATCACCTTTGCCATTCTTTTAGCCATTTCCTACCCACACTATAAAAAAGCTCCTACAAAAGTTAAAACCTTGCTCTAATGCCCCAGATGAAATTCCATCCAAATTTCTCCAACTAGCTGCTGATGGCATAGCCTTTCCAATCAGCATCCTAATCAATCACTCCATTCAGGAGTCCTATGTACCATACCTCTGGAAAAAAAGCCTTCATCATCCCCTTTCATAAAGGAGGTACAAACTGTTCAATCTCCAACTTTTGCCCTATTGCTATCCTATCCCCTATCTCTAAGATACTCGAAAAATCTATTCACCTCCAACTATTACCCTACCTATTGGACAACCAACTCCTAACTCGTACCCAACATGGGTTTATACCAGGACATAGCACCACCAATGCCCTTCTTTCCTTCCTCAACATCATTAACTCTGCTCGTGACTCTGGGAACATAGTTTCTACACTCCTCCTCGACTTATCTAAAGCTTTCGACACTGTCTCTCATGTGCTCCTACTTTCTAAACTCTCCCATCTTAATCTCTCCTCTTCATCTATCAAATGGTTCCCCAGCTATCTCTCAGCCAGGAAACAAGCTGTTAAATGGAACTATTGCACTTCCTCTTTCCTTCACACCCCAACAGGTGTACTCCAAGGCTCTATTTTGGGTCCTTTACTATTTAACATTTTCATCAATGATTTCCACCAAAAGATCCCCAATGCTAAACTGGTGTAATACGCAGATGACTCCACTATCATCTGCTCAGCCAAAACTCCTCCTTTATTAATGAACCTTACACAAGAAGCCTTCTCCTCCACTGAGTCCTGGATGCTTGACAATCACCTAGCCCTAAATGCCTCCAAATCTAAAATAATGATCTTTACCCCTTCTAGACATACTGCTGCTGACAAATCATCCTTCTCTATACTTAGCCTAAACAAAACAACTACTGAAATAGTTCCCCATACAAAACTACTGGGCGTTCACATCGATGACCAGCTAAAATTTGATATCCACCTACAAACCAATATTAAAAAGACTCATCAAAAACTTGGTATGCTTTATCGACACAGGCGCTACCTTTCTCTGTCTTCCAGACAACTCCTATCTCCTACCTCCTACCCTCCCTTTTGTATGGAGCTCCGCTACTCTCTAACCTCCAATCATCCCTAAAATCTAAACTTTCCTCATGTTATAACAACATTTCAAAGTTTGCCACAGGATCCAAATCCTCTACTCATCATTGCAACTCCCTACATGCTCTAAATTGGTTGGAACTCCCAAGCTACCTAAATTTCATTCAACTAACTACAGCACAAAAGCTAATTTTCAAACCTTCTAACTGTCCATCACTCTCCTCTTCCCTAAAACTTCACCAGTCACATAGAACACTTAGATCCACAAATCAGAACCTCTTAGAATTTTACAAGCCTTTACACGCACCAGGGCAACTTTTACTATCATTCTCCCTTGCCAGATTATGGATCTCTCTTCCCCCTTACATTAGAACTACCCCTAACCTACCATCCTTTAAAACCCTACTCCACTCTCACCTCTACTCCCTCTGGGAGTGCTCCTGTACCCATCCTACCTGATTTCTGATACCTATCCCTATTCTATTCTACTCTAATCTCTGCCACTGCTTCAATTCATCTCTCTAAAATTCCTTTGCCTAAATACATGCAGTGTATTAAATGAACATAAATTTATTGTTTTTGCTAATATCTTATAAGTGATTGACTCAGCTCATATATGTTAAGATATGTAAAATCTTGCCTTGCTGTATATTGAATGTTAAACTTTTGTTCTCATATGCTGTACTAATACATTGTATATTGTATATTGTCTTTCTGTCTGGAGCTTTTCTCCTCGGGCCTCCATTGAAAATGGGCTACCTTGGACCAATGGACTTTCCCAGTTAACAAACTGAAATAAATAAATAAATAAATGATAGATATAAGCACTTTATTGGTATGGTTTAGAATTGAAATGGACCTATATGGAGCTGGATCTGGTAGGTCTTTACAATCTTTAGGTATTACAGCCACCATCACTTTTTTTTCAGGATGCATGTGTTTTCCCCTCCTTTTAAAATAATGTTAAAAAAACCTTCCTGATCTTTATGACTGTATCACTTTCTTCCCTCCTAGCTTCCAAACTTCCACAAAAATACCATCTATTCCTGGGTACTTTCCTGTAGATTGGTTATACATCACCATTTTTATCTTATCTCCTCCTATTGTAACTGTTAGTAATTGAGTCTCATCTACTTTTAACCTTGGCAAATTCAATTCTTCCATAAAAATTTCAATTTGTACTTTCTTCTTGATTTCCACATTTCTCTGATTTATACAGATTTTCATAAAGTTTCTGAAACATTTCTAATACCGCTACAGGATCTTTGGTTATTTTCCTTGTTATAGGTTCCGTAAGCTTGGCAACAATCCTTTCTACTTTCTGTTGCCTGAGCCATTGTGCTAATAGTTTTTGTGATTTGGAGTTATCAAAAAATATTTTTAACAGTAATATTTCTAAACACATGCATATTATCAAGGTAGTCCATTACTTTCTCTTTCACAATCTGCAGTTGCATCTCTTTTTGTTCTGTGAAATTCCTCCTATTCTGCAATATTTTAACCTTTGTCAGTCCCTCTAAATAATTCTTGTTACCTCTTAACTATCTCTCTTTTTCTTTTATTTCCACCCTATTTTTAACTCCACTTTAATTTTATCCTACTCCCCAGATATATTTTCAGAAGAATTTTTTGTCCTCTCTAATAACTCCCTAATAACATTCCTTAAATCCCTCTCTGTTTAACAGATAGGTGGAGAAGTGCCAGTGCCTCATTTTTATTTCAGTACCCTGCAGTTTTATTTAGTTATTATTGGTGCATGATCTAAAATAGTTGTTGGATGTGTATCAAAACTTTCAATTAAATGTACTTGTTCCTATGAAATATAATTTCTGTCTAGCCTAGCTCAGTTTTTGTATCTTGGGGAATAACATGTAAATTCTCTTTGAGCTCTTACTACAGAATTTATGTCTTTCATACAAAATATTTTGATATAAGTAATATTTCCTGCTCAAAGCTGAATATTTCAGTTTTCTTAAGCTCCAATGTAGCAGTTTTAGGTGGAATATAGATAATTGCCTCTATAATCCTCCTCCCTTGCTAGTAACCTTTTAGTACTACAAATCTACCATTATATTTTTTTCCTCTTCTATCACGTCCCCTCTTGCAATTAATATAACTACTCCCTTTTCTTTGTCCCAGATATTCTGCTGAATAATCATCCTGAAATCCTTTCTTTATAAAATTCACATGCTCATTTATTTCCAAATATGTCTCATGTAGCATAGCTATTTGTACTTTGCATTTTTTAATATAGTTCACTACTCTTTCTTTTTTATATGTATGTGTGAGGCCATTCACATTTAAAGATAATATGGAATGTGTTATTATAATAAGAAGTTCTTATTCCTTCCTGTTATGTATAACAGCTTTTTTATGTCTAGTTTCAGCTTTTGTGTTACATACATATACTAATGTTTGGCAGGTTGATCTTTTATACAGTTGTTTTTTCTGACATATCCATTTGAACATATGTCACATCTTCCAAAACATTTTGTTTTAATGACAACCTTCAAACAAACAAACAAACAAACAAAAAAAAACAACAAATACATTGTGACGATGAGAGGTGTTGCCATATGTTCCAGGGAAAATAGGGCAATGCATGTGTAACATATGTCAGCATAGTTAGCTGGAGTTTTATAAATAATTTTGTGTCATTTGACTATCACACTGACTTTTACAGATGCTTATGTTAAAAATGTATCAACAATGTTATTATAACTGATTAAATATATATGCTTTAAACAAATAAATCTGGAAGGGAAGAGTAGAGGTTTTTGAAATTGTTGTATAATTTTCAAATACTGCAACAGATCTTAACAAAGCTCTGAATGTGTATTGTACCAGAGTCAGGTGATCAAATGTGATGCCATTCTATAACCAGCACTGAGAGGATGGAACTCTCACATCAGCTTGTTTTGTTTTCTTTGGAACCTGATATAAAGATCTATGACAGTTATCACAGTCAGTTGGTTGAGTTTAGTTCAGTCAGTTAGAAGTTTGAAGCTCATCACCTTGTCTTGTGAAAGTAAGCATCTCAGCATCTGATCTTGCCTTGCTGTATTAATTAAGTTACCTAGGGAACAGTTATTCTTTAGACAGTCAGGAAATACAGTGAGATTAGTTAAGTATTGTTTTTCTGCATCTGTTTGAATCTGTCTAATTGTGTTAATTTTATTTTTCCTGTGATTGAAACTCTGGTCTTTATTGTACTTAGATATTTAGTATTGTCATGTTTTCCATTTTATTTTTTATTATTAAATATTTTTATAACTTTCATTGTGGCTGGTCATTTACAGAATACTTTTAACATCTTGAGAGTACTTGTGCTTATTTTAGTGACACCGTGGCCACTCAGAAAAGCCTTGCTACTTTGGTTACACTCTACTATTTAAATTAGCATTGATTTTACTCAGTATAATTGGATACCCTTTTAAGAACCTGAGCATAGTTGGCTGGTGGCAGTATAGTTGCCTTATAGTCTGACAGAAGGAGTACAGCTAGTAAATCTGTGCCAGCCTTCCTCAGGAGTGCGTGTGTGTGAAAATCAAATACCCAGGTGTGGGTGTGTCAACTACCTGGAATTGGGACACAGTGCTCCAAAGTTATTTTTTTGGGATATGGAGAGACAGATAGTCCAGTACTAGGTCTGGAGCATGTTCTGTGTGTACTCCTGGGAAAAATTGTGTTTGATGCTAAGAGCTGATTCTGAAAATACTGTGTAAATCCATTCTTGTTTTTAGTGACCTTCTCTCACTGGTGTCAGTGGTGAGGATTGAGACTCCTTGATTACTGGTTGGAGGTAAAGAGAGGCCATCACACACATCTCCAGAACACCCCCAGAACCTATCAATGTAATACTAACACACAAAACTATGTATAACTTCAGAAAATGAAGTTTAACCCTCTTAACAGGAATAATTATTTCAGATTGAAGTGACACTCACAGGCTTGAATTAACAAATAATTAAGGTAATCCATGCTAAGATGCATGGTACAGCCTCTGTTTCTACTTCCGCTGAGTGTTGTTATTTTTTGTCTTATCTTTATTCCTCCCCCAAATGAAGCCATTAGCTTGAATGCTTTCAGAAAACATCTCCTAGCAACTTAAAGTATTCTGTTTTTATTGCCCCTTATCAGGTTGTCTCCATTGAAACATGAGAACCAGATACACAGTAGCCTTCCGCTACACATATTGCACTGTAAACACTTATATGCTAGAGGGTAGGTTTTCATTATATTTAGTGTTCTTTTATTTATTCCCTTCCCCTTAAAACCTGTTATTAAATCAAGACAAAGACCTTAATCCAGTCATTTTGCTGTTCAAAAATAAGAACAAGCATAATCATTTTTGTTATATCATGCTCTTTTGTGAAAGACATTCTTGTCTCTTTACACTGCAGTGCCTACATTTCTTTCAACTGAATAAGAAGAAAGAAAGAACAATGAAAAAAAATAGGGGCACCTATTTACTTTATTACCACTATCACACACAAAAATTTCTGAAAAAGCCTTACTTTATAGTATCCAGTACACATCATATAGCATAAAAATACCGTTAAATATAACATTTTGTTTTACTTGCAGTTAACTCTTTCCTTCCTTTTCCCATCTCCTAAATGTTCTTCCAGGACATTAATGACATGAAGCAGAGCATATGCTTTGGAATCCCCTTCAAGTTTAACAAAGTCAAAAAAGTCCAATATTCCCAGGTTTTCTTGTTCCGTCATACTTCACAATTGTAAGTAATGCTTTGTAATCCCATATTTATTCATCATTTTTCAGATTGCTGGTGTTCTTCCAATTGATTTCCATCTCCCAAATCCAGTCATCAGTTCATTTTCAACATACTCCTGTTTCTTTCTGTCAACTCGTGTTTTTTCTGTCTCTCAAGCTGTTTCCTTTGGAACACTGGAACAGCTTTTACCATCATAGTCTTTCTATGGGCTTTATTCTCAGAAGAGTGAGATGCAGCATCCCATTCTGTTTGATAGCTCACTTTTTGTTGGACAAACTTTTGTATTTCCTCCTTAGCATGCTCTGCAGAAATGAATTATTTTGATCTTCCAGGAAAAATATTCTGAAAATAACTGGATACAGCAGCTTGAATCTCACACCTGACATTCTGATTGCTGGAATAAATTTACTTGTCTTCTGCCTGGTGTATGGTGAGTAATCATTTTCTACAAACATTCTACTGTCTCCCACTTTTAGTACTTGGTCATTCTGCCACCGTTTTATCAGAATCAATTCTTTCTGCTGGTAGGAATGCACCTTTACTATTAAAGATCTTGGCTGCTTTCTCATGGCCAAATTTGGAGCATACACACAATATGCCCTTTCAATTAACAACTCTTGCTATGGAATATGAGTCCAGTTGCTTATTTGTGCTTTCCTAGAATTAATAGTCCATTCCTTCTAGTTTTTTTTGGTACAGCAGAAAAAAATCAGGTTGCCCCTATATGGTGTGTCCTCTAATTTTACCATTTTTGAAAAATCTCTTCTTCTTGAACAGTCTCATACTCAACCAACCTGTTCTTCATTTTGACCTCTGATTTTTCCAGTTTTATTACCTCAGTTGAATATCTGTTTACAGCTCCTTCCATTTTTCCATCCTATTATTATTTGAGTTGATATACTCAGTGTTTTCTGTATTTTAATCAGTTCTGAGCACAACTGACTTATTTGTTCCTGTAGATTTCTGTAAGTCATGCCTTACACCAAAGCTGGAGATTGAACTGCTTTTTGTTGAACAGCTGCAAGATTCTTCCCAGACAGTGTTTTCTATCATAGTTTATGTAGATGTAAATGATCTGAGATGTACATCCCTGGACTATTTAAAGGTAAACATTATGGAGCTTTCTGATTATGTTTCTCATGCTGCCATGAGCCTAGTATTGAACAGTATATTATCATTACAGAAGATGATGCCACAACATAAGCAAAAATTATTGGTTTCAGCAACTGGCTGTCTTTCTGGTGTCATTCTAAGGGAATCTGATATTTGTCAGCTTGGTGACATGATTTCAGTACCTTCCATCCTTTTAATTTAATAGCTGCACAGACAAGAGCTAAAGGTGGAGGTGTCTCAATTTACATCAATAACAAGCATACCTCTGGTTCGGTCAAACAGGATGTCATGCTGAAGTTCCTCCATGTGCAGCTCACCATAGACAAAATCCTGTACCATATCCTAGCCAGCTGTAGGTCACTCTTCCTTTTCTAAGAAGCTCACAATGCATACATGGCCCTACTGAAGACAGTCACCATCCAACCTAACACCCTAGTCATTGGAGACTTTAATTACCCCTCGATATTCTGAGAATCCTACATGGCCTCAAATCTACAGGCACAGAGATTCCTGGACTTCGTAAACACAAACACTCTTGGCCAAATAGTGAACATGCCCATTAAAGATTCCAATAAACTGGACCTTATGCTCACAAATATGGAAGAATGCTGCACCCTCCCCCCAATCTCTCGTCCTTCATGGTAAGGTCTATCATAAAATTATGTCCTTTGAAATCAAAATCAACTCTGTAACCCCATTAAAACCAATAACAGTTAGGAAATATTTCAAGGAAAATTACTTTTTATAAGTGATGGTTTGTCAAAATTCAATGCCCTTCCAAATCCCTGAGAACACAGCAGCCTATGCTGAATTGCTTTCTTACATTTTGTGTAACCATGTTAATGGCTGCATAGAGGCTGTTGTACCTACAAGAAGTAAGCTCAGAACTAGCACCAGAAACAAACTGTCCTGGTGGCATCCCAAACTAAACAGGATATACAACAAAATGAAAAAATATGGCAAAAATTAGGAAGGGTGATTCCCATAAAGATAAAAACTCTCTCATCAAATTGAATAGGCAACTTAGAGGGCTAATTAGGTCAAGCAAAGAAAAATTTGCCAAATTCGAGGTTAAGATAGCCTCCCAGGCAAAAGACTAGTATAAGGCCTTCTTCAGCTATGTCAAAAACCTGAAGGACAGCACACAGCAATGTGCTGCACTTGTAGCTAATGGTGCCATATTTACTGAGCCTGGTGATATAGCAAACCTTTCAAAGGCATCTGCAAACCAGGTTTGCCGATGACTGCAAACTGGGAGCAGTCATTGAATTCCCCCTGGATGAGAACACCCTTCAGGATGGTCTAACACAGACAAATGCTTGGTGCCAATGTCATGGCTTAAAACTCAGTATCAAGAAATGCATTATAGTTCCTTTTGGAAAGTCAGCCATCCTGGCTAACTATATCATCAATAAAACATTCTTAAAAGGTGACTCACTAGTTAAGGAGCTGGGAACTAGATAGTAACCTAGACTTTAACCAAAATGTATCCAAGGTAGAAAGCAAATCCTTCATGTTGCTCAACTTATAAGCAAGGGCATGGCATCTACATCCAGAGAGGTCATCATAATACTGTACTTAACCCTCATCAGACCCATCATATAGTATAATGCCCCTTTTGGTATGTACCTGACCAGACACATGCAGCAATTTGGGAACTGATAAAGAATCAACAATAGAACATGAACAAATGAGAATAAAATTTAGGAATATTTTAGAAGACTTAAATTAATACTGAAAACAGCACTAACACTTTGCAGTTAAGCCATGATAAAGGACATATTATTTTTCCAGGAATAAAAATGCTACAGAAATGGTTTGAAATAAAATCTTGTTTTGCATAAATGAATAAATTAAAGGAAATGACCAAATATTTCACTAAGCACATATTTTTCGTATTAATTAAAGATATCCGAGTTATCAGAAGTGTATGAAGTGTTCACGTTTGTGTATATTACAGTACAGTTATTTCACAACATACAGACACTTTGGAGCATATTTTGCAAAGTACAGTATTTTGAAGAGTTTATTATGCATTTGAATGTTATTACAAGCTGCTGTGTGTGCTTGTTCATACATAATTACAAGGGCCATATTTTTCAGTGTCTTTGGGCACAATTTGTTGGCATGGCAAACAGTTTTCAAAAACCCAGTGCACTTGTATTTGACATAATATTTAAGAGAACTGGAGAGTGTTTGAGCAAGAATATGACATTTTCATACAGGCTGCATTTTCTGATGAAGATGACCATACAAAGACATTTATTCTACTTAATTTAGCTGGGTCAGAAGCCATTGAAAGGGAGTGTTCATTTGTGTATGCACCTACTATCTTTGCAGAAGAGGGGGAAACCATCATATTGCTGTACCAGCTGAGTCAAGAGAGGACCCTGAGTGCTTAAAATGTAAATTTAGAGAAACGTGTAACCCCCAGACAAACATTATAATGGAAAGGCACTTATTTTACACAAGGGGATCTAAAGCCTGGTGAAACTTTTGCAGCATATATAACAGACTTGAGAAATAAGGCTAAAACATGCAGATTTGGTGATTTAAGGGATGAGTTAATAAAAGACAGACTTGTGTGTGGTATTAAGGATGATGGTGTGAGGAAGAGTTTGCTTTGTGACAGTGATTTAACTTTGAATAACACCATTGAGATTTGTCAGATATACAAACTCACAGAAAAGCACACAAATATGCTTACGAATGAGAAATGCATGCTTCCATTAACTTCAAGAACTCATGTCGATACTATGCAGCAGGTGGTTAAAAGAAATAGGCCCAAGCATGTGGCTGTAACTGCAGCCCCTGCAACACTCACTGGTAAAACCCAGAGTTTTCCATCTAGTTCTTGAGTTTGCACAGTCTTAGTGAAGCATAAGAGTGAGTCAGCAAACTCAAAGCATGGACCCCAACATAATTTCATTGCCAATGTTCGTAATTGTGATAGAAATCATGACTCTGAAGGGAAAAGTGTTTAGCTTTTGGTCAGAAATGCCACAAATGTAATAAGTGGAATAATTTCAAAAGGTTTTGTAAATCAAAGGGCACACAATCTTTTATTAAAAGGGAACATTAAAAAAATGAGTTGATCAGTTAGAAAGCTGCAAACCTACTTTTTATATTGATGGTGTGTCAGTGCTTAATGAAACAGTCAATACAGTAGATTTAAGGGCAAGCAATGAAGTATTTTGCACATATATTTTGTTCAGATAAATAAAAAACCCATAGAGCTCAAAGTTGACACAGGTTCCAAATGCAATGTTATGTCACCAGAAACATTTGCTAGAGTATGTGCTGATGAAAGGCTTGATTTGGCAAAGTGTTCAAAGCTTGTTGCTTATGAAGATAAAGAAATTCAAACTGATGGCTCCGTAGTGGTTTCATGTTACTCTGCAGAGAGAACTTATGACTTGCTATTTTATGTGGTCAAAAGGCACCTCCATTCATTATTAGGGCTCAGAGACAGTTTGAAAATGGACTGCTTTCATTTAATAAGGAAGTCCATCATGCTAGTTTGAAAGACCACTACTCTAATTTTGCCCAACATATTTTTTTCTAACTATGCTGATCTTTTCAAAGACAAACTAGGCAAGCTTCTAGTTGTGTACTCCATGAAGTTAGACCAAGATGTCAGTTCAGTTATTATATTTGCTAGAGTATGTGCTGATGAAAGGCTTGATTTGGCAAAGTGTGCAAAGCTTGTTGCTTATGAAGATAAAGAAATTCAAACTGATGGCTCCGTAGTGGTTTCATGTTACTCTGCAGAGAGAACTTATGACTTGCTATTTTATGTGGTCAAAAGGCACCTCCATTCATTATTAGGGCTCAGAGACAGTTTGAAAATGGACTGCTTTCATTTAATAAGGAAGTCCATCATGCTAGTTTGAAAGACCACTACTCTAATTTTGCCCAACATATTTTTTTCTACCTATGCTGATCTTTTCAAAGACAAACTAGGCAAGCTTCCAGTTGTGTACTCCATGAAGTTAGATCAAGATGTCAGTTTAGTTATCATATCAGCTCAGAAAGTTCCTATAGCTATGCAGAACAGAGTCAAAACTGAGCTAGATAAAATGGTGGAACAAGGTGTGATTTGTCCAGTAGATGAACCAGCTGAGTGGGTATCTTCCACAGTGGTACCTCATAAACAAAGTTCAGATGACATCAGAATATGTATTGATCCATGAAATTTGAACAAAGCACTAAAAGACCTCATCATCCAATGTGTACAGTTGAAGAAGTCACTGGTCTGATGCCAAATGCCACATTTTTTCTGCCTTAGATGCAAAGAGTACATTTTGGTAAATTTTGCTTGACAAGAAATCCTCTTTGCTAACAATGCTCAGTATTCAGGCAGGTACAGATATTTGAGAATGCCATTTGGGATAAATTCTCCAAGTGAAGTCTTCCAATGTGTATTGGAGTAAATGTTTTTTGGGTATCCTTGCACTATTATAGTAAATGGAATACCAGTAGGAGGAAATGGTGAAGCTGAGCATGACAGAAATCTCAGAAAAGTTCTGGAAAGAGCACGTCAAGTGAAACTTAAGCTCAATCCACAGAAATGAAAATTCAGGTTATGAGAAGTCACTTGTGTTGATAATTTATTTACCAGTTCATGCCTACAACCAGACCTTTCCAAGCAGCAGCCATTTTCAAGATGCCAGGTCCAGACAATGTTCCAGCCCTGTAATGTTTTCTTGGCATGGTTAACTACCTAGACAAGTTCATTCCAGACTTGAGTCAAATATCAGCACCACTCAGAGAGCTGACAAGTCAAGATGTATCCTGGCCTTGGTTAGAACAGCACCAAAGAGCATTTGATGTCTTGAGACAAAGAACTGCCAGTCCACCAATACTCAGATATTGTGATATTCACAAGCCAGTTACTCTTTACTGTGATGCTTCGAAATTTGATTTAAGTGCAGTCATCCTGCAAGAGGGTCAACCTGTTGTCTATGCATCGAGAACTCCTACCCAAACAGAAATGCAGTATGCTCAGATTGAGAAAGAGCATTTGGCAATTGTGTTTGCATGTTCAAAGTTCCATGATTATATTCATGGTAGACCTATCCAGATCGAAACAGACCACCAACCTCTAGCCACTATTTAGAGAAAGCCTATGCATACAGTTCCAGTCAGATTGCAAAAGTATAATTTCACTCTTGTTTGCAAGAAAGGCAAACTTCTTTATCTTGCTGATACATTGTCCAGATCACCTGGAAACACCACAGAACAGCATGATAATGAGAAACTTGATTTTGAAGTCATGGAAGTGAGACTTTTTTCTTCCACATGTCTTGATGAGCTGAGAGATCATACAGTCACAGATCCAGTTTTTCAGAGGCTCAACCACTTCATTCAACAAGAATGACTGTCAAAGCAATCTAGTTTACCTCAAGAAGTGCAAACTTATTTTCCATACAGAGATGAGATTTTGTCTGACAATGGTATCATTATGAAAAGTCTGAAAGTAATTGATCCAAAGTCCTTGCAACAAGAGTACATTACTATCTTGCATCGTGGTCACCCAGGAGCAGACTCTACCAAAGGAAGGGCGAGAGGTCTAGTATTTTAGCCTTCTATGTCACAAGATATTGAGAGAGTACTATAATCTTGTTCCGTGTGAAATAGTACTAAGTCACATCAACAGAAAGAACCACTTCAGCTAAACCAGATTCCTGAACTACCTTGGTCAACAGTAGCCACTGATATTTTCAAGTGGAACAATCAACATTACTTGGTGTTAGTAGACTCTTATTCAAACTGGTTTGAGATGGACCTACTTCCTAATCTAGCATTGATACTGTCATTGCTAAGATTATGTATCATTTTGCAGTACATGGTATTCCACACAAAGTTATTTCTGACAATGGCACACATTTTACAAGCCAACAGTTCAAAAGATTTGCTAAAGAGTGGGACTTTACTCATGTCATGAGTAGCCCAGAGTACCCGCAGTCAAATGGTTTGGCAGAACGTGCAACTCAAAATGCAAAACAGTTACTAGAGAAGTCAAACAAGACAATAGTGATAAACATCTTGATCTTGGTTCACCTACCCAAAGACTTCTGTCGAGACAAACCAGAACCACATTACCAATCAGTAGTCAATTGTTGGTTCCATGTGTCAAGAACAACAGGTCAGTGAAAACCAATCTGTTGAAGAAGTGTTTAACCCAGAAGTCCTACTACAATAAGATCAGTAAACCTCCTAATCCATTACGAGAAGGAGAAGTGGTAAGGATGCAAACGTCCAAAGGTTATGATCGGATTGGAGTCGTGAAGAATATTTGCTCAGAGCCAAAATCGTACATTGTGGAATCACAATTAGTAGAGTTTAGGTGGAACTTGAAACATATGATTCTGGTATCGGAGCCTATATCACAGCACAAAGCCTATGAGAAAGACTCTTTATCTCGGAGTGAGTTGTCCGGTGTTCCAGTTCCAGAGGAAGTTCCAGAGAATATTCCCATTCCTGTGATGAATTCAGAAGTGCCTGATACGAGTTGTTCACCGACGACTATCCCTGTTGCTAAACCAGTCCAGATTGATATGTTACAAGATCTGGTCAAAACTCCAGACCATGTTATAGATACACAGCAACTTAGACATGGACATTGTGTTTGTTTCTATTGTCTATAGTAATGATAGTTTAACTCTAATGTTATTTTTAACTAAGGACAATCTTTTTAAGAGGGAGGATGCAGATCAATGTGTGTGTATGTATCTTTAATAAGCTATCTAGGAGCTTGCACAAGTGTATAAATACCGATCACGTGCTAGCCTGACTGTCATTTTGTAGTAAGCTGTTGAGATGTAAGCATGTATGTCTGTAAGGTCTGTATGTTAATCAGTTCATTTATATTTTATGATGCTGCTATCCATCCTGATGCGTTTCTATGTAATAAAGCATCTAAACAAACTACTTGCCTGTTTGTCATCTATGTTAGAGAGCAATGAGCGACAGTAAGGAATATTTTAGAAGACTTAGATTAATACGGAAAACAGCGTTGACATCTAGGAACAAAGTCCAAGCTATAAACAGGTATCTGTGGTGGTGGTGCTGCAGTAGCGCTGTTGCCTGACAGTAAGACGCTGTCTGATTTGACTCTCAGCTATAGTGTCTTCTGCGTGGAGACATGTGTGAATCGGTGTACCTTCATTGAAGGTTGTGCGTTAGAGCTGGCAACTCAGCATGTAAAAATCAACTGCCAATCATTAGCGGACCGGAGTTCCGCTATGGTGACCCCTAACCGGGAAAAGCCGAAAGACACAACAACAACTCTTCCTGTCCTAACTTACTTTTGGATTTACTGACTGGCTCCAAAAGGTGTTGGATAGGTTGGACAGGAAAACAAGAAGGATGTTTTATGCTCTTCAAATGATTTATAAAAATGAGGAGGTAACTGATGATGAAATTGATTATATGCATAAATCTGCAATCATGGGACTGTATACATATCTGCTGACTTCACAAGACCCTGATGTAGTAAAAGTTTAGAAACATGAGGAGAATAAGTCTAAGATGACTTCCCTGCTTAGTTTAGCAGAAGCATAACAGCGTCAAGTGATAATGGAAATCAAACCAAAAGTAGACAAAAATCAGGCAGTAACTGAATGTGCCAAAAAGCAAAAGAAATAATATAAGGTGAAGGATCAGATGGGAAGACAAAAATGTGGAAAATGCATAAATATAGTTGCAAGTATAGAAAACACGTGGAGCAACCTCATGTTGATCAGGGTCAAACACAGGAATGGTTAAGGAGTGGTGAATTTAAACCAAAAGATGAAAGGTTAATACTGGCTGCCCAAGATAGTTGACTATGTACACATTGATTTACAAAGTCCATTAAACATGTGGGAGAAACAGACAAATGTAAGTTTTGTAAAACAGAATTGGAAACAGTCACACATCATTTTGCTGGTTGTGATATACTAATGGCAGAAGGACTGTTGAACCTGGGCATCCTGAGGCAATATAAAAACTGCCACATGTACACTGACAACCCTCTCCTCTTACCCCACAACACTCAGACTTGAGAGAGATGCACCTACTTATCCAGATTGGAAGCCATGCACTCTCCAGCCAAGACTGGAATAGCCAGTCAAGAAGAGCAGGTCAACACTAGCACCATACTACAAGGAACACATAGCCACATACCCTCACAACTATCACATAACAACACAAAACACACACCCACCTTCACGGAGGCTTTCAATAAAAATCTACCCAAACAACAGAGACCTCCAAGGCAGAAATGCATGCAAACACCGCACCATAGCACAAACCATGAGACATATACCTCACACAAACAGTGTGACATACAACCTAAGCCTCTCAGGCAAAACAGCTTACCCAATACACTTATCATAGGTAACTCAATAGTAAGGCACACTGAT
Source organism: Protopterus annectens (assembly GCF_019279795.1). Lineage (NCBI taxonomy): Eukaryota > Metazoa > Chordata > Ceratodontiformes > Protopteridae > Protopterus > Protopterus annectens. The sequence goes on along the minus strand of NC_056737.1, from coordinate 782,562,632 downwards.
GTCCCACTCACTAGGTTGAATAAGAAGGTAATGGTTAGCTGCCTGTTGGGAGCCAGGATACACCACATAACCCACACACTCAGGTCACTCCACAGCAGGTACAGATATGATTCTGTCATAGTCCATGTGGGTATGAATGACCTGAGATGCACCTCCCTGGACTACATAAAAAGAGAAGTGGAGGAGCTCTTGGATCATGTAGCCCAGGAGGGCATGACCCTAGCCCTGAGTAGCATATTACCGTCTCCAAGAATGATACCACTGTACAAACAAAAAATGATTGACTTCAATAATTGGCTATGTTTCTGATGTCATTCTAAGGGGATCTAGTATCTGTCTGCCTGGGAAGACATGATCAACAGACCTCAATGATTTGCCAGAGATGGCTTGCATCTGTCACCCCTGGGATTCTGTATACTGGCCAAGGCCCTTGCCAACCCTATAGTGCCTTTATTAGGCAATGTACAGAAGACCAAAATACCACCATAACATCTACAAGCAAATGTAATCTGAGGGTTATGCTACTCAATGCTAGAAGTCTAAATCTCAAAATGCACTCATTCGAAGCACTTCTTATAATGGAGGACATTGACATCTCTGCAGTAACAGAGACCTGGTTCAAGGCACTAGAAAGCACTCCTGCACTACCAGGCTATAACTCATACCACACCTTTTGGCCCCACAATGTGGACCGAAGCCCTAAAGGTGGTGGTGTCTCCATATTCATAAAGGATATGTACACCTCCAGGCTAGTAGCCCAACATAACGCATCAGAGATACTCCAGGTACAACTAACACTGGGCAAAACTGCAATCCAGGTTGTTGCCTGCTATAGATCCCCCACCAAGTCCCAAGACTCCCACTTCACATTCTTAAACACCCTGGAAAATATTAAGGTCCAACCCAACACCCTTATACTGGGTGACTTTAACTACCCCTCCATTAAGTGGGAAAACTACTCAAGTACCAACACACTTACTCAATGTTTCCTGGAATTCATCAATTCCAATGCCCTGGACCAGTTCATTCCTACCCCCTACTAGGGGTAGCTACATCCTTGACCTGGTCATTACTAATATGGGCAACCATTGCTCTACACCAATTAACCCCCCCTTGGTCATATCTGACCACAAGCTAGTCACCATGGATATCCACATACCACCCACACCCCCCACAAAGGAAGCCACTGTAAAACACTTTCCCAAAGCCAACTTTGGGCTTCTAAAACTGAGGTGGCTAACTTTACAATGCCCATGTAAATGGAGAATAAATGCAAGACTGCTGAATCATACTCCAATGCACTGTACGAACATGTATACAAATTCATGGAACCAAGATGCTATCCACCAAAAAAAGGAAGCCAATCTGGTGGTCCCCTGCCATAAACAAACTCTACAACAGAAGGAAGAAACTGTTGCAGAACAAGGCGAAGTCCCAAGACTGGAAAATCTCCCTTGTCAGCCTCAACATAAAAGCTGAGATCCCTCATCAAATCCTCTAAAGCTAGCTATGAAAACAAAATTGCAACAGATACTAAGGACAACCACAAGGCCTTCTATAGTTATGTCAAAAATCTACAGGGCAATGCTCAAATCTGCTCGGAACTGCTACACAATGGTAATTCCTATACTGAGCCAACAGACATTGCCAATATACTGGCTGACAGATTCAGTGCCAACTTCACCCCCCTCTCACCCTTAAAGGGCCAAACACAATACCTAAAGGATGCTCAACACCCAATATTACAGCTCCACAGGTTAAAATTGCACTGTCCAAGGCCAAGAATACAGCATCCATGGGACCTGCAACATCCTGGGCTGTGTTCTATATGAATTGCAAAATGAAATGGCACCACACCTGTGTGCCTTGTTCAATCACAGCCTCATTTCTGGTATTGTCCCCACTGAATGGCGCACTGCTACAGTCATCCCACTCCACAAAGGGGTTGTGACTATGGACCCTGGGAACTACCTCCCCATTAGCCTGAAGAGTCTGGTCTGTAAGGGTATGGAGCGCATCATCATGGACTTAATAAATAAGGACATAGGGAATCTCCAGACTCTAGGCCCCACACAGTTTGGATTTGTTAAGGGTAGATCCTGTCTGCTCAACCTGGTGGACTTCTTCGAGTCTGTCACCAGAGCTGTGGACGAAGGCAAGGTAGTTCACACAGCCTACCTCGATCTGGCCAAGGCCTTCGATACAATTCCTCACTCAGGAATCGTAGATAAACTCACTAAATTAGGAAATGACCCCTGTGTCACAAGGTGGGTTGCAAACTGGCTTACTGATAGAACCCACTCAGTAAAAGTAACGGACTCGAAATCAAACTACAGAACAGTCACGAGTGGAGTCCCACAGGGATTGGTCCTGGGTCCTCACCTGTTTGGCATATACCTTTCTGAAGTCTAGGCCAAAGCCAAGGGACTCTGGATGACCAAGTTCACAGATGACTGCAAACTGGGAGCCATTATTAACTCCCCTAATGATGTTGGCATTCTGCAGAAATGTCTCACAAAGACCAATAACTGGTGTCAGAACCATGGCCTTAAGCTCAACACCAAAAAAATGCATCATCATTCCCTTTGGGAAGAACACGGTACCCATGAACTACCACATCAATGGTAGTCTACTGAACACCGAAGGTATCATAAGAGATCTGGGAACACAAGTAGACAGCAACTTATCCTTTGATAATCACATTGCCACTGTGGTCAGAAAATCCTTCTATGTGGCACATCTCATTACAAAGGGCTTTGCCTTCAGGAAGAAAGAGGTAATTGTTTCTCTCTACTCTTCCCTCATTAGACCAATTATCGAGTACAATGCCCCATTCGGCATGTACCTTACTAGACATATGCAACAACTATAATGACTACAGAAATACCTCACTAAAAGGATATTAGGCCTTAAACACCAGCCCTATGTGGAAAGAATAAAAAACTCCACCTTTTCTCGGTATCATACTGCCTACTTAGAGGCAATCTCTGCTTGACCTACAAAGCCATGTCAGACCCTGTACTGTTAGACATGCTACATTTAAAGAAATCCCAATCTCTCCATGCCACATGCGCCAAAGACCTCAACCACATCACCTCAATCAAAAGAATATGTTGGAGGGACAGGTTCCTAACCCAGAGACTACCCATGCTCTGGAATAAACTTCCCTTACATGTCAAGCAGAGCACCTCACTGCCCCTCTTCAAGAGAAATCTTGATGAATGGATGGGAAACAGAAAATTCACCCCGGGAATCATTTCAGTATTGCTAGATAGGGGCACTGGGAAATAACATTGGGCGATATGATGCCAGGGAATCTTTTGGGTTAGGCTTGTAAAGGCTCCAGGGCCATTAGCCTAGTACACTCCTATGAACCTAAAACTTTTGCACTGGGGATTGTGCAAATATTATAATACTGAAATAGCTGAAAGCACTGGAAACTTGAGCCACAAAGCATCTTAGAAAATGATGAAGTTTATGTCACATGGGATCATAGATTACCAACAGTTCAAAAATTTGATACGAGAAAATTAGATATTGTAGTCCATGAAAAGAAGACAAAAGTAGCATTGATAATTGAAATTGCTACACCCAGTGACTACAGTGTCTTGCATACAGAGAAACACAAAGCCATAAAATACCAGGATTTGCAAGCAGAAACAAGAGCAATGTGGAAAAAAAGTTACCCAGACAGCTCTAGTAGTAGGAGCAATGGGTCTTATAAAAAAGAATTTACAATAGCACTTAGATATGTTACCAATACGTGTAACTCCATACGAATTGCAGAAGGAATCATTACTGGGCACATTGTGGGTGCTGCAAAGAGCAGTTCTGGCTAACCTCAAAAACTGATACAATACTAATTTCATGAACTTTAATCATAGGTTCATAGGTGTGTACTAGGCTAACAGCCCTGGAGCCTATATAAGCCTAGCCCAAGAAGATTGCCTGGCATCATGCTGCCCAAAGTTAGTTCCCAGTGCCCCTGTCAAGCAAGGCAACTGAAGTGATCCCTGGGGTAAATTTCCTATTGCCCATCCACTCATCAAGATTTCTCTTAAAGATGGCCAGTGAAGTGCTCTGCTTGATGTGAATGGGAAGTTTGTACCAGAGTATGGGAAGTCTCTGGGTTAGGAACCTGTCCCTGCAGCATGTTCTGTTTATTGTGGTAATGAGGTTAAGGTTCCTGGAGCATGTGGCATGGAGGGATTGGGATTTCTTTAGATGTAGCATATCTAGCAGCTCTGGGTCAGACATGGCTTTGTAGGTCAAGCAGAGATCGCCTCTAAGTAGGCAATAAGAGACAGAGTATAGCTGGAATTTTTTGAGTCTAACCATATATAGCATGTGTCTAAGGCCTAAGATCCTCTTAGTGAGGTATTTTTGTGGCCTTTCCAGTTGTTATAGGTGTATAGTGAGGAACATACCAAATGGGGCATTATATTCTATGATAGGTCTAATCAGGGATGAGTAGAGAGGGATTATGACCTCTTTCTTCCTGGATGAGAAACCTTTTTTAATGAGATGTGCCACTAAGAAGGACTTTCTGACTATAGTGGCAATGTGGTTATCAAAGGAGAGGTTACTGTCAACCTGTATCTCCAGGTCTCTTATCACACCTTCTGTGTTTAGTGGACTACCGCCTATGTGGTAGTTCATGGGCACTGAATTTTTCCCAAAGGGAATGACAATGCACTTTTTGGCATTGAGTTTAAGGCCATGGTTCTGGCACCAGTCATTGGTGTCAGTGAGACCTTTTTGTAGAATGTCTACATCAGTTGGAGAATCAGTAATGGCTCCCATTTTGCAATCATCTGCGGACTTGATTGCTTGCTGCTGTAACACGTTGCTGGCCGTAAAGATAAACACAAGCAGACACAATCATACCTCTCCAGCCCTCAGCCAAATTCCAAAAGGCTGGCAGTCTGCTTATGAAGCTGCCATTATTGCACATGTCCCTGCAAGTGATGACATTGGCATAAAATCAAAAAAAAAAAACCCGGGAAATTCAGGAATAAAAGGGCCACTCGGGAATTCATGGCACCCCATTAATTTGACCTCAAAACCAGTAAATACTGAGGAATTTGGCATGGTTGAGAGGTCTGGTCCAAAATCAATTGATTCTATGGCCACTATGACTTACAGAGAGTTAATCGAGTTAAAATAGCCATAAAGAACTTATATCCATGGTTTCATATAGAAATGAATTTACAGAATTAGGACAAAATCCCATCTTCTCCCTCTTTTTGGGAGGACTACCATCACAACTGCCTGTTTTCATGAAAGTGCTACCTCCCCTTCCTGGATTATCTTGTTATGCAACTTTAGTACACACAAACAAATGCTTCTTAATAGAATTTCCAAACTACTTTCAGAATAGGCATCATTACCTAGAGTTTTCCCATCAATTTCTTCTGCCATAGTTTCCAATAACTCTTCCTGAATAACCAGTTTAGTTAATAATAGAATATAATAAGATATAGAACTATTGGTTGCATATCACAACAGATTTCCCTTTGGTAAAAGCATGTTTATAAATATTTATAATTCCTTTTTCCTGCATATACTCTTTCAGACTTTTATTCACCTGCAACTTATTAAAGAAGTTATACGTTTCTTCTTTATAATATCCTTATCATACATCTGCTTCATAAAGAGTCTGATGGTAAGTTCTAATAATTTCAACAACTAGCAAAGGATCACATGTTGCCTACTGATCCAGCTGGATGCACCATCATGTTATTATCCTGTTTATACTTATCCCCTGTTGTGTTATCTGCACTCTTATTGTCCTTTGGTAATCAGACCAATTGTAAAAAAATATACTTATCCTTCAAAATCTCAGTGCAAAATTATATTTTTTATTAACAAGTTATCAATTTTCTTTTTAACTTTCTGTATCTGCTGTTGAAAATTTCCAACCCCTTAATTGTTTAGTTCATCATTACAAATACTGAATATCAATTATGTAGACATTAGACAAGTTGGGACCTAAGATAGAGCCCCGAGGGACATTTCTACTATGGACTTGTTTCTTGCCATTTACTCCATTGTAGCTCACTTCCTATATATTTTTTTGTTTATCTATTCCATGAAACATAATAAAACTTTCTAGTTTATCAGTAGTTGATGACAGAGTCAATGGTGGCTATGAAGTCTATATAAATTACTTGGGAAATTTTTGCTTATTAAGTGCTACTGTGATGAAGTTTTAGAAATATTGGTTGCATGTCACAACAGACCTCCCTTTGGTACAGGCATATTGATGAATATTAATAATCCCTTTCTACTGCATTACTTAATAATAAACTAAGCACCACTTTTTCCATTATTTTCCACATGCAAGAAAGAAGACTAATTGGTCTGCATATATTAATCTATTTGAGGTCTTTTCCTTTAATTGGCCTGATACAAGATACTTTCCAGTCCCTTAGAATTTCAAAAGTTTTAATGCACCTAACAAACATCAATTTTTGGGTATTGTAAAAGCATCTTCTAACATTTTGAGATCCATACTTGAGACTCCAGTTGGCCATGTAGCTCTCCCAATGTCTACTTCTCTTAATAGCTTAATAATGTTTTCTCTCAAGAAATCTATCAGACTCTCCTCCATAATGCTCTTTCTAACTTTGATTGCAATACTGGAATGTCCACACTAAGTTTTAACATTTTCCTTTTAACATCTTAATAATATCTTTTGTATCTGAAATAATCTTTTCTTACATTATATAGACTATGCACAGATGTTGATTTTCCCTTAGCTTTTATTTTAATTATGTAGACACTAAACAAGTAGAGACCTAAGACATAGTCCTGAGGAACCCCTTTACCATGCACTTCTTTCTTGCCTTTTACTTCATCATGGCATGCTTACTATTCTTTTTGGTTTACCCATTCCATGAATCATGATACAATTCCCCAGTCTGTTTATAAGTAGTTCATGATGAATAAAGTCATTGGTAGCTATGCTGCCTATATAAACTACATGGGAAAATATTTGTTTACTGAGTGCTGCTACAGTGCAATTATAGAAATATTGGTTGCATGTCATAATAGATCTCCCTTTGGAGACAGCATGTTGATAAATATTGATGTCTTTTTTCCTGCATACTCAATAATAAATTAAGCACAATTTTTCCATTGTTTTCCACATACAATTAATCTATATGGGGTCACCCTTTCCTTTAATCAGCCTGAGGTAAGATAGTTTCCATTCCACTGGAATTTTTTAAATCTTAATGCACTTAACACACATCAATTTTAAGGGTATTGTAAAAGCATTTTTTTAACTTTTTTGAAATCCTGATTTGAGACTCCGTTTGGTCATGTAGCTTTCCCAATATTTACTTCTGTCAATAGCTTAAGAATGTCTTCTCTCATAGAGTCATAGAGTCATAGATTCATACTAGGCTAACTGTCCTCTTGGGCCATTTTAAGCCTAGCCAATTACCCCATGTGAGAATCAAACCCTGCACCTTGTGTTTCTAAGGTAAGCACCTTAGCCATTACGCCAGCCTCCCACCCTCACACGCCCTCATTCTCAAGAAATCTATTAGGTTCTCCACCATAATGCACTTTCTAACTTTGATTGTACTACTTAAGTGTCCACACTAAGTTTTAAAATGTTCTGTGAACATCTTATCAGTTCATGTTAAGGGATTATGTTAAAACCATTCATAAAAAATTCATACATACATAATATTGTACTGTCACATTAAGAAATGAACTTTAGGAAGTCATGTGATTATTCACTAGCTTTTAAATTTCCTGTGTTTATTACCTTACAACATCTGATGAAGTATTTTATGATAGTCAAGATGAAAGTGTTTATTTGTATTATAAAATAAATGGAGGTGTGGGTTTGCAGTGACCTATGTGCATCTGTGTATCATTTTATACTTGGTATGGTGTTCAAGAAAAGTGGCTTTATTTGCAGATGTTATTAGTTTCTACCTGATGGAGTCAGAAAAGGACATATCAGTGTTGTGGAACATTCTGAGACAGTGCCAATTTTTTTGAGATATAAAATGAATGAAGACATAGTAAATGCTATAGCTGCAAAATATGTTCTCACACATGAATTGGTTCAGCGATACCCATATTTATGGAGACATAATAAAATTAAGTATTTAGGAATATGGATTAAAAAGGATTCTGTTATGGCAGCTATGGAGATGTGGAAAGAGACTAAACAAAGATATTACAAAAATTGAAAAACTGGAAGCTCTTGCCTATGAATATGGATAGCAAGATACAAGCAGGAAAAATGTTTTTAGTCCCTTTAATTTTATACACAAGTCAGGCATATTTTTATAACCAGAGGAGAAGTTGTGGATCGCAATTAATACAGAGTTGAAGGATTGTATCTGAGAGGGGGAAAAGGGCAAGAGTCAAGTGGGATAAGGTGACCCTCCCAATAGAACAAGGAAGTTTAGGATTACCTGATTTGATGGGATATTTTAGAGATACACAGTTAAGGATCTTATACATAACACAAGCAAAAAGTTACAATTCATAGTGGAAAGGGAAAATGAAGAAGCAGAAGAGTGAGAAAAGAAATAAGGAAATAATGTGATTTTGGTTGCAAGTCTTTAAGGAGAACAACAGTCATACAAAGTATTATATTCATAAAGTAGCAGAAAGTATACTAAGAATTAAGCCAACACAAGAATGGAGAAAGGAGATTTTGCCAGTAGGGATGACTGAGATTAGGGGTACAGAGAATAGAGAAGACTGGGCTGAACTTTACTGGAGGAAGATGACAAAGGGACCAAGATATTGGGAACAAATAATTAGAGAAGGAACAGTAATAGAATGGAAAGAGGTCAAGAAGACATTTGAATTGCAGGCTAGAGAGTGGCTTCTCTATCAGGGACTGATATCAGAGTATAGACAAAGACAAAGGGATATGGTAATGCTAAATGAAAATCTTGCACTGGTTGAGATTTTAATTGAATTTAGAACAGAACCTACTTTTAAAAAAGGGATAATTCATAGATCATACAAAATATTGCACAATAACTATAGGAATCAGTCAGAGGAGGACAGAAAAGATCGGGAAGATGTATGGTTCCCAAATATGCAACACATCTAGAAGATGTAGGAGTTTGCCTGGAAATATATGCATAGATGTTTGTATACCCCAGGCAAACTCCCAATAATTTTCCTCGGGTAGATGGCACATGTTGGATGTATAATGGGGAAGATAGATGTACCTGGGAGCATAAGTTCTTATAGTGTAATAAGTTGGCAGACTTTAAAAATCCCCTGCAGAGTACTCTGTCAGAAATACTGGGCAAGCAAATGAATGTAACTTAGGAAATATTTTTTTCTGAACTAGGAGAAAGGATCTGAATTTCCTAGACATAGTAATGCCTTGTTAAGTTTAAATGTGGTGGCTGTCAAAAAAAAAAGCAATTACTAAAAAATGGAAATCAAACTCTAAACCAACTATACCTGAAGTAGTGAATATTGTAACAATTAATAAAGAACAGGAAGTGGGATCTTTAGAAAGGGGTAGGATTAAATTACATAGATAAAATGGAAATTGTGGGAACAATGCATACAGAACAGTGCTTTGGAGGAAGAATGAGGTATAACAAAAGGCAGGAATTGAACAATGTATGTAATGTTGCTTTGATTATATGGTATAGAACAATATATGCGATGCATAATATTTGTAAATGTGAATGTATTAATATGACTTGATTATTTTATATCAATGTAAGTTTGTCTATGCCACAAGTGATAATTAAATAAAGATGTTTAAAAAATGAATGCATATATGAAAAATGTACTGACTCAGACAAATCAGAAGCTCAGATATCTTTACAAGGCTAGGGCCTTTCCTATCCTCAGGTCTTGCTGAGTTATCTATTGCATATATTTATTTTTCCCTCTCTTATTTATTCTTTGCATATAGGTCTACCAAAGTGCCCACTTCTTCACAAATTAGAGCAAGATCGTGCTACCAGGCACATACATCAAGCTATGTGATCAAAGTACAGAAGTAAAATGGTTCCAACACCTAAATACAACTGAGTGACATCCAAAACTGTAGTGTTGATCAACATAACATGCCTGAGCTCAGCAAAGTGTGGCTGAGCAACAGTGGGAGTGTTTTGGATCACAATAGCATAAATCAGTACAGCTAGCTATACTGTGCAAGACACCGAGGTCCCAACTACAGTACATAACAGATAAAGATGTGAGCACAGTCACCTCAATGCCTACTCCTTTATGATGATGCCAACACAACCCAGGTTTTTATCTTACAGTATATCCCAAATAATGCTAAGGTTTTATCTTGCACTATATTCTTCTTCTTCTTTCGGCTGCTCCCATTAGGGATCACCACAGCAGATCAACTGTTTCCATTTCTTCCTGTCCTCTGCATCTTGCTCTGTCACACCAACCACCTGCATGTCCTCTCTCACCACATCCATAAACCTTATCTTAGGCCTCCCTCTGTTCCTGTTACCTGGCAGCTTCATCCTTAGCATCTTTTTCCCAATATACTCTACATCCCTCCTCAGCACATGTCCAAACTAAATTAATCTTGCCTCTCTGGCTTTGTCTCCAAACCTTCCAACCTGAGCTGACCCTCTAATATACTTATTCCTAATCCTGTCCATCCTCGTCACACCCAGTGCAAATCTTAACATCTTCAACTCTGCCACATCAAGCTCTGACTCCTGCCTTTTTGTCAATGCCACTGTCTCCAACCCATATAACATAGCTGGTCTCACTACCCTCTTGTAGACCTTCCCTTTCACTCTTACTGATACTCGTCTGTCACAAATCACTCCTGACACTCTTCTCCACCCACTCCATCCTGCCTGTACTCTCTTCTTCACCTCTCTTCCACACTCACCATTACTCTGAACTGTTGATCCCAAGTACGTAAACTCATCCACCTTTGCCACCTCTACTCCCTGCATCCTCACAATTCCTCTATCCTCCCTCTCATTCACACACATATATTCTATCTTAGTCCTGCTGACCTTCATTCCTCTTCTCTCTAGAGCATATCTCCACCTCTCCAGGGTCTCCTCCACCTGTTCCCTACTCTCACTACAGATCACAATGTCATCTGCAAACATCATAGTCCACGGGGACTTCTGTCTTATCTCGTCTGTCAACCTGTCCATCACCATTGCAAATAAGAAAAGGCCCAGAGCTGATCCTTGATGTAATCCCACCTCCACCTTAAATGCATCTGTCACTTCCACCGCACACCTCACTGCTGTCACACTACTCTTGTACATATCCTGTACCACTCTTACATACTTCTCTGACACTCCCAACTTCCTCATACAATACCACAACTCCTCTCTAGACACCCTGTCATATGCTTTCTCTAAATCCACAAAGACACAATGCAACTCCTTCTGACCTTCTCTGTACTTCTCCATCAACACTCTCAGAGCAAACATTGCATCTGTAGTGCTCTTTCCTGGCATGAAACCATACTGCTGATCACTAATCATCACCTCCCTTCTTAACCTAGCTTCCACTACTCTTTCCCATAATGTCATGCTGTGACTGATCAGTTTAATCCCTCTGTAGTTACTACAGCTCTGCACATCACCATTATTCTTAAAAATCAGTACCAAAACACTTTTTCTCCATTCCTCAGGCATCCTCTCACTTTCCAAGATTTCATTAAACAATCTAGTTAAAAACTCCACTGCCATTTCACCTAAACACCTCCATGCTTCCACAGGTATGTCATCTGGACCAACAGCCTTTCTGTTATTCACCCTATTCATAGCTATCCTTACTTCCTCCTTGCTAATCCACTGCACTTCATGATTCACTATCCGCACATCATCCAACCTTCTCTCCCTCTCATTCTCTTCATTCATCAACCCCTCAAAGTACTCTTTCCATCTGCTCAACACACTCTCCTCACTTGTGAGTATGTTTCCCTCATTATCCTTTATCACCCTTACCTGCTGCACATCTTTACTAGCTCGGTCCCTCTGTCTAGCCAATCAGTACAGGTCCTTTTCTCCCTCCTTACTGTCCAGTCTTTTATACAACTCTTCATACGCCTTATCCTTAGCGTTCACCACCTCTCTCTTTGCCATGCACCTCATCTCCTTATACTCTTGTCTACCTTCTTCATCTCTTTGACAATCCCACTTCTTCTTCACCAACCTCTTTCTCTGTATACTCTCCTGTACTTCTTCATTCCACCACCAGGTCTCCTTGTCCTCCTTCCTCTTTCCAGATGTCACACCAAGCACCCTTCTAGCCATCTCTCTTACTAGCTCTGCTGTAGTTACCCAGCTATTCAGTAACTCTTCACTGCCATCCAGTGCCTGTCTTAACTCTTCCCTGAACATCACCTCACAATTACCCTTTTTCAGTTTCCACCATTCGATCCTTGGTGCTGCCCTCACACTCATCCTCCTCTTCTTGATCACCAATGTCATCCTACAAACCACCATCCTATGCTGCCTAACTACACTTTCCCCTGCCACCCCTTTACAGTCTCCAATCTCCTTCAGACTGGCCCTTTTACATAAGATATAATCCACCTGTGTGCATCTTCCTCCACTCTTGTATGTCACCCTATGCTCCTCCCTCTTGTTAAAATACATATTCATCACAGCCATGTCCATCCTTTTCGCAAAATCCACTACCATCTGACCTTCTGCATTCCTTTGCTTAATGCCATACCTACCCATCACTTCCTCATCCCCTCTGTTCCCTTCACCAACATGCCCATTGAAATCTGCTCCAATCACCAGTCTCTCACCCTTGGGTACAGTAATCACCCTTGGGTACAGTCATCTCAATTTCATCCAACTCACTCCAAAATTTTTCTTTCTCATCCATCGCACACCTAACTTGTGGAGCATATGCACTAACAATGTTCATCATTGCACCATCAATTTCCAGCTTCATAAACATCATTCTATCCAACACTCTTTTCACCTCCAAAACACTCTTAGCATACTGTTCCTTTAGGATAATGCCTACGCCATTTCTCCTCTGATCCACGCCATGATAAAACAATTTGAAACCACCTCCAATACACCTAGCCTTGCTCCCCTTCCATCTGGTCTTTTGCACACACAATATACCAACCTTCCTTTGGTCCATCATATCAGCTAGCTCTCGCCCTATACCAGTCATACTGCCAACATTCAAAGTTCTGACCCTCACTATCACAGTCCTAGTCTTTACCTGCCTTCGGGCATGCCTTCCCCCTCTTCTCCTCCTTCGGCCAACGGTAGCCCAATTTCCACCAGCACCCTGTTGGCCAACAGTACTGGTGGCAGTCGTCGTCAACCCAGGCCTCGACCAATCCGGTATGTATTTCTGTACTGTTGTCTGCATGTATGATTTGGCAAAATGTTATGCCGGATGCCCTTCCTGACGCAACCCTCCCCATTTATCCGGGCTTGGGACCAGCACAAAGAAATGCACTGGCTTGTGCACCCATCCTTAGTACTAATGTGACCTAAAGATGAGCTACCTCACATACATGTGAAATGAGGGGGAGACTTTCATATATCACTCTATTTTGTGAATGGGAAGAAGCTAAGCAGATGATTCCCTAGTCCTATCTGCTACTATTTGCCACCAAATATCAGCGCAATCTACATTAATCAATATACATAGCACCATGTGAGGTATAAATTGTACTGGTTTTACATGGAGAAGAATTAATGCATACTATTTAAATAACAATTGGAGTTTTCCTAACTCATGCTTGTGTATATGGGTTGCATAACTGTAAGTGCTAATTTTACTACATGGAATTTATATGTCATGTGGTACACATTCTTTCTAGATGTCACTCTGAGTAAATACCTCATGGAGGTTACAGGTTCTATCTCTGTGTCTGTGTTTGCATACAGAGCATTCTGATAAATATTCAAATGTCACATGGCACCGGAAGTGAAGAAGTATTTGTAAAACTAGGGGAATATGTATATATGTCAAAGTGAAGATATATATTTGCTTTCAATGATTGAATGTACAGAAGTATAATTCTCAGTGTAAACTGGCCCAGTTACAACCACCAAGAATTCTCTTACAACAAGGATGCTTAACAGAAAACCAAAAGCTGTGTATCCAGCAGTGTGATTTATTTATCACTGTAAGGGAAACAGATAAAAATCCTGAAATGGTACGGTGTGCTATATTTCTGCATGCTGTTTGGAAGAATGTTTAAAGATATTTAACACATTTACTTTTTTGAGGTGGTACGGCGGTAGCGTTGTTACCTCACAGCAAGAGGTTCTCCCGTTTGATTCTCGGCGTGGCTTGGGAGTGCCTTCTGTGTGGAGTCTGCATGTCCTCCCGGCGGCTGGGTAGCGTTCGAAAGACATGCGTGCGTAAATGGGCATGCCTTCGTTGAAGGTTGGGCGTTGAGTTGGCACCTCAGCATTTCATAAAAATCTACTGCCAATCATTAAAGACAAACAACAACAACAACTTTTTTGTTGAGGAGAAAAACAAAATAGCAAATACAAACAAGTTCAGGTATTACTGTGAGATTAGAAAGGATTTGTTATTTGTTCACCATTTGTTCTTTACAAGAGTACAGGGTCAAGTAGATACATAGATGCTTAATGTACTGAGTTTAAGAACTAAACAAAAGACTGTGAATTTTATGAGTTGTATGATTCATTAATAAGGGACAGAAGAGTTTATGGAATTTGAAATTGTCAGATAAGGGTCAGGCTATTAATGGAAACCGAACAGACCTTATAAAAAATCAAGCTGAAGTTGTGTGTAGAGCAAAAATGATTTCTGATATAAAATTAAAAAGAATTAACTGAGGAAAATGAATTGTGTAAAATAAGGGTTAAACCATCAAATAAAAAGAAAATACTGAGAAATAACATGAAAGTGGAAATCACTACTCGCCAACCTAAGAGACATTACTTCCTACAATGCATTCCAGCAACAGTGAAAGAAACATCTCATCACAAAAGCATTTTGCAAATGCTTCTCAAATCGAAATATCACCTAAGAGAGAAATCACATATCCTTACACCTTAACCTGGTTCACAACCACTATTACTTTAACCACTTCAGATATACCAACACCTTTCATTCTATACAACCCTTCCACTATACTATCCTATCCTATCCTATCCTGCATCTTCGCCACATCAGATGTCCCCCTATCTTCACACCTCATATTGTCCCCTGCCCTTTATTTATCTTCACTCACGACTCCTCTCTTCCCATAATTCCCAGTCCCTCTCCCCCTTCCCTACAACCACTCTCTGCAGTATTATATTCATTCCCCTTCTCATTAATACTGAGTTAATATAAAGGAGGAAGAAAGATTATACATAATGGTTGAAGAAAATTGTATGCATATATACAAAGTATGTGTTGCATATTGTAACCATGCTTACACATTTATTAATGCTGTTTGAGATGATAATATTACTGATAACTTTTTCTTAGTAAACTACCACTTTGATCTTTGTTATTTCTTGGAATGAGCCAGTAAATGGTCCACTGGACTAGAGTTCTATAACAAACACAAAATAAAAATAAATTAAAAATGCACTGCAAAATAGATGTTTAAAGGGCAGCAAAAGAGAACTATGTGAGAATGTATCGCAAGTGCAGTCGAGGTAAGAATGAGACCAAAGATGCATAAAAGGAAAAAAAACTAGTATACTGTAAAGAAAGTGTATGTCATTTAAAATAAAATGAAAATGAGCTTTGTTGGTTCTATTTAAATTAAAACAGATGATACTGTAAAGACTGACAGTGTACCAGAAGCACACAGATAAAAGTATAATTCGGATTATTGGCAAGAAATGCTGAACATTAATCATCAAAATGTTGAATTTAATCTAGATGCAAGTAAAAGGTGTATTCTTTTTTTCTGAAGATACTTTTGAAGCCCTAAAAATGAAAAACACTGGGAAAAGATCTATGTGCTCATTGCTAATAAAGGCACCTGGTAAAGATAGTGGGTCAAAACCTTCTGAAATGAAGTACAAGATGATGTTTAAAATCAGAGCATTTAAAGACGTTAATTTGCCTAATATTTGATTCATTTGGCTTGCCAGAATCTGTGACTGGTAAATGAAAATGACGGTATGCAACTGAAAAGTGACTGTGTACATGAATACCTGCAACGCTGTCACAAGCATCTTGAGTAATGCACAAACTCGTAGTAATGATATCCTTAACAACTCAATCCAAACTCAATAACTCACACCAAACATCTAGGCATAATCACAGAGGTAAACTTGAAATTCGACCGTCACATAAAACATGCAGTTAAAAAAAAACTCAACTCCCTCTGAAGCATCAAGGCATATATAATGGATACTGCTAGAAAATATGTTTCTTCAAACCACCTTCTTCCATCACTCTTATGTCCCACTCTTATTTTCAAAAATATACAACCTATATAGAAAAGTCATCTAGAATAATGCTATAATAAGCTTGCAAGACTTGCAGTTAACTTACCTCATAAGACACACTCCCTGCCTGGCCCTGAAACAATTAAACTGGAAAAAACTACCACACTACTAACCTTCTCACAACTTGTGACTGCTTACAGTCTCCTTAACAAATCCGAACATTGTCCATCAATAAACGGCATCACATACTGTTCCACTAACAGAATTCTGCACTCCACAGACAAAACACCAACTACTAGTATCCAAATCAATTAACTCAGCAGGAGGCTCACTATCCTTCAACTACATCTCCAAAAACTGGAACTCCATCTCTCTCATTCAAACCAACAATCTAAAATCCTCTAAACCACAACTAAAAAGAAAAACTAGTAGACTCCTGGCTGTTGTCTTGCACTTCTCCAAGTTAAACCCCACCTTAAGCCTCCTTGCAACAGGCAACATCTCCCATACTTCCTCATATTTTTTCATGTGAACTAAAATCTGTTTTCCACTATTTCCCTATCTCAGGATGAAATCAAAACAACTGTTAATTAATTTCTTACTGACACAGATGTATTATTACTACATTTATAGCAAACAGTTACAGCTTAAAAGTAGAAACAATTATTTTTTTAATAAAGTATGTTGAAGGAGGCTTGGGAGCAGGACACAGAAATGGGACCTGAATGGCTAGGACAGGAGGGAGAGGACATGTCATACATCTGGTCAGCTGGATGTTGTGCAAGTAGAACTTACAATGTAGTGATCAGCTTATTACAGTCAGTTTTTTTTTTTCCGCTAGTCACTTGGAGAGCTGAGGGGGTGGGGCACTGGTTGAACCATCTAGACTTCTGTAAACCTGTATATTAAAGGTGACTTTCTCAAAGAAGACTACCAGGTTAAGTAAGCACCATCTACCCTTAACAAAGCCAAGCTGGGTTGGGTCTAGGGTTTGAAGGTTGCCTATGTCCTTGTTGATAAGGTCCATGATGATCCTTTCCATGGCCTTGCAGGTGAGGCTGGCTAGACTTATGGGTCTATAGTTCCCTGGGTCAGTTGATGGCTCCCCTTTATGCAAGGGTATTACTGTTGCTGTTCTCCATTCTGCTGGTACAAAGCCAGTTCTTAGGCTATGGTTAATGAGAACAGCAAATGAGTCAGATAGGTCCTGTTTTAGATTACTTAGTAAGCAACCTGGGATGTTAACTGGTTCCATTTTGACTGTGTATTTGGCCTTGGAGACCATACATATGACTTGATCTCTAGAGATACCTGGTAGAGAACTGGTGTCAGTTATGCTTTAGGGTATGGCTGGTAGGCATAGGGGTGAAGTTTGAGCCAGATCTGTCAATAGCAAGTTGGCAATTTCCTCTAGTATAGTGTGAGTGGTACCATCCACTACCAATTCAGCACATAGCTGGGTACTCCCTTTTAGATTCTGGATGTAGTTAAGGAATGCCTTATGATTGTGCTTGGCTAGGGATGCTATTTTAACTTCTTAATTAGATTTAGAGGACTTTAAAAGACTTCTGATTTGTTTGTTCAATTTGTGGAGGTAATTTTTCCTCTGCAAAGGCATTTCGCTCTTGTTCTTCCTTTTGTTATACAATCTGTTTATACTAGATGTTCACCAAGGTGCCTTTTTTTTGGGGGGGGGGGCGACGGCTTGTTTTTAATCTGGTCAGGTACAGCTGAGTCTATACAGTTGCTAAAATGATTATACAGGGCATCTATGTATGTCTCTGCATAGGAGTCATTATTGCCTGTGATTGCAAGTATAAAACTTTTTATACCATCACTTAGTAGGCTGTAATTTGCATTGGAGAAGTTTCTTAGTTTTTTTTTTTTTGCTCTTTTGGTGGTGTGGGGTCCAATAGTTACTTCGAATGAGACTGATTTATGGTACAAAGTTACCAGGAGAGGGCATCACACAGGGGGCAGTACTATGTCAAGGACATTAGAGCCCCTTTTGGGGGTGCTGACTGTCTATTCCAGAGCATTTGCACTGACAAAGTCCAGGAATCTCTGGTCAAGCAAGTGTGAGCTTATGTATGCTACCCAGTGGATGGAAGGATAACTGAAATCTTCCATATCTAAGATGTTGGGCTGTATATTGAGCAACCCCAGTAAGTCCTAGTAGGCATTGTACTTTTCTTGATTCAAGTAGGGCTGTATAGACATTAATGATGTGGTAGGGTGTTTTCCCTATAGTTAACTGGGCATAGAGTAGTCCGAGAGTGTCGTACTGTTTGATCAGTCTTGAGGTGTACTTGGATTTAATGAAATGGATACACCTCCACCTTTGGTTCTTTCACACTCATTCTGAAGTATGAACATGTGGAAGGCATTGTAGCCTTGCACAGCTGGGGTGCTCTCTGCAGCCTTGAACCATCTTTCATTGACTGCACAGACATCAGTGTCTTCCCAGGTGAGGAGTGCTTCCAGGGAGTGCAGTTTCATGTTTAAACTCCTAGCATTAAGCAGCAGAACCTTAAGTTTGTTTCAAGTTGATTTTGCTATGTTGGGAATGTTGTTGTTTTGACATTGCCTAAAAAAGGCACTATGGGGGAGGCAAGCACCTTAGCTGGTATCCAAAAGCCTAGGGGAGACAGGTGCAGACCATCTCTGGCAACGCAGCGTGGCCTGTTGACCATGTCTTCCCAGGCTGACAAACACTGGATCCCCTTGGACTGACACCGGAAGCTAAGCTAATTGTTGAAGTTAATAATTTTTTGTGTATATTGTGGCATCATCCTGGGTGAAGGTAGAATGCTGCATAGGGCTAGGGTTATACCTGCCTGGGACACAATCTAAGAGTTCATTCATGTCTCTCTTCATATAGTCCAGGGAGGTACCTCTCAAGTCATTCACCCCAACATGGACTATAACAGATTCATAACGGTACTTGTCGTTGAGTGACCTGATTGCATGTGTGATCTGATGGATCCTGGCACCTGATAGGCAGCTGACAGTGACTTTCTCCTTGACCAGCCTGGTGAGGGGGGCATCTGTGTGTCTCACTATGGAGTCTCTTATGAACAAGATAAGCCTTAGGGGCTTATTTGGTGAGATACTGATATGTGTGTTGTTATGTGTAGTGGTTTCTATACATGTTGAGGTGTGTGCAGATAATTTGCACTTTGGAGGTCTCTGATCTTTTGGTAGGCATCTTGTGAGCACCTCCATGTATGTGGCTTTATGTTTTGTATCATGAACTTGTATGAGAGGTGACGTGCATGAGCTGACAACCTGTTTGATGTCTTGTTTTGTGTTACATGAGAGGATTGTTTCCAAATTGATAGTGTAATTACATCTCTCATGTATGGTATTTGTTTGTTTCAAGTGGTTGTCAGTATAAATGAGGCAATTACTACATTGCCTCAGGATGCCTAAGTGAATCAGGCCTGCCAGAGAAATGGTGGGAAAGTGACAATCCATAATGGCAGGTTTATACCGTAGTACAGCTGGGGAGTGAGTACGTTAGATCAGTTTATGATGTAGGAGTAACAGAGGGGCTTATTGTGTTGATGGTTTAGGTGAAGAGCTGTGGTGATGCTGCTCATTGTGCAGTTGAGTTGCCTGCAGAGCAACAGGGGACATGGGAGGGTTCTACTGACAGACGTCTAGGGAAGATTTAAGATTCCAGGTGTTTGCATCTATACCGGGCAGCACTAAACCCCTTTGCATAATAAACAAGAAGGAATCCCAGCTGCACACTTCTGTCACAACGGTGTGGGGAAGCCCTCTTAATGAAAGATAGCCAGTTTAGAGCACAGTGATATCAAACACTCTAGATTCAGCAAGTCTGAAACTAGCCTATGCTAAATAAGGTAGTAGTACAGAATTTCAAAGTGCAGAAAAAATACAGAAACAAACATCAATAATGATGCAGCAACTGAAATAAATACAGTTAGCAAAATGCAATACATGTTTTAAATATACTTATTTTTAAGTTGTTTGCAATGTTGTTTTAAGAAAATGAGAAAGATGTTTTAAGAAAATGGAAATTACCTTGAATAAAGATAAAAGTAAGGATTTCGGGAATGTGGTGAAAATTTGGTGTGTGTATTTTTCAATGAATGAAGTGTCTGCTAGGGATAAAATTTGGGAAAAATTAAGTAGTTATGACACAATGGGAGGGTTTGATAAAATAAATGAATGCAACATGACTTATGTGGAGGACATAGATTAGCATTCAGGTAAAAGGTTTATCTGGTGAATTCTGTATTAATAGGAAAAATAGCATGCATGACAAATGTTTGCATGATCCCACAAAAATATGAAAAGGAAATTGTGCAACTGGTGTTTTGTTTCATATGAGGTTCAAGATTAAACACAATGAAAATAGGTATGTTGTACATGAGTGAAGATGAAGGGGGACTGGGGTTACTAAATCCAGTTGTTTATTCTACTTCTTTAAACTTGTAAAGAGTATTAAAGTGGGTAAACAAAGAAAATGAGAAATTAATGGTGAGAATATTCAAATATAAGTTCAAAAAGTTCTGGAGAGATGATGACAATAAGAAAAAGAGAAAAATAATATGTAAATGAAGAAATTAAAAATTATCAAAGAAAAAATACTAAACAAGAAAAATAAAATTTGACGATATTGAAAAAGATAGAAAGATGTGGCATTGGCACCAATTCCAAAAGACTTGCACTCACTGTAAGTGACCACTTACACCGAAAGCAGGCTGAGAGCAAATGCATTGGAATCTGGTCTTCATAGTAGATTTGTTTGGGTCTATAGTACCACACAGAATGGTGATAAGTTTGAACACCCTTTGTTCGAACAGAAAAGTCCGAAAGCCCTAAATCGGTTATCCGTCTTCAGGGCTTTGCTATTTCCTCCATTGTAGTGCAATCTCAGAGTTGGTATATTTAAGTAGGGTGTTTTAAAGTTGTGATTTCTTTATTTTTTTCATGGAGCAGCGATTTTTCTTTAACCTGGGAAAAAAAATCTCTGTTCTGTGAGTTTGCTGTTTAGGGTTTTCGGACTTTTAGGTTCAAACAAAGATCATTCAAAGTTAATTTGTTTATAGACAGGCCTTACATGTCAGTAAGTCACTTATGCTGAAACAGTCCAAATGAAGAGATGAAAAGTCAGCAAGCAAAGGAGAGTAGTAATGCTAAAACTGAATTCATCCTCCTTGTGAGTACCTTCGCGAGGTGGACCCTGTTTTCACAAATTCTCACCAACACTATATACACTGATATATAGACTGCATTTATACAGCATATATCCTGGACAGAAGTAGGTCAAAACTAAAAAAGATAGCTGGGTGGACAAGATCCAAGATAAAAAAGTGTCCAATCCTGGTAGGCACACTGGTACCAGGACTAGAAAAAGATGACAGTGTAGAATCCTGAAAATACGGAAACATTACTACAATGGGGCCAGGCCAGGCCCAGGGGGAGGATGGCCCCCTGTTGTAGAAGGAAGTAGTAGTCCACAAAAATTACAAAAACTGAAGGCCAAAGAAGAGCCATAAAGACGATAAAGTGGACTATTGAGGATAAGAAAGAAATGATGTATTGTTACTATTGGACAAAAAGCCCAGAATTTCCAGACACAAGATATACAAAATGATTAAGAGAGAAATTAGAGGAAAGAAAAATACTTCCACAAGAAAAACTGTCAGAACCATCAAATAAAAATTTGTCTTAATTAATACAACAGATTTGTGAAAAACAGTATATAGATCAAGAAACGTTGATCTGTTTGGAAAAAGAAACAACTGAGGAAGTGTAAATTTCAAAAGTATAAAAAAGAAATATTGACATGTGAAAGAAAGAGAGCTTTGATATGGTGCAATATTTATGCAAGGGAGAAAGCCAACTTAATCAATGTAAACAAGACAGCCCCAAAGATATTTGAAGAGAAATGCAAGCAAAGGCATCTGGATATGGAAAATTTCACAATAAAAAAATAATATCACAAAGATGGAACATAGAAAAGAAGATTAGTAAAGTAGAAGTTAAAAAATAGAAGTTGAAGTTATGGAGTGCTTGCAAAGTGAAGGATTTGGTGTAGAAGGTCTAACACAGGTTACATCACAGCGGCATGGAGTGAGTCTCCAAAGTAGGGAGAAACAGGAAGATCAGGAAACATCTGAAGAAGAAATATGGACATGGGAAAGAAAAATAGATTTAATACGGTGTAATATTTATGCGAAGGAGAAAACAAAACTAACTAATACAAAAAGAGCAGCACCAAAGATATTTGAAGAGAAATACAGGCAAAGGAATCTGGACATGGAAAACTTTACAATACAAACAATAAGAAGACAAAGAGGAAAAGTAGAAAAGGAGATTAGTAATGGAGAAGTTAAAGAAATTGAAACTGAGGTTATATAGTACCTGCAAAGTGAAGGATTTAGTGTAGAAAATCTAATTCAGAAAGCACCACAACAGGATAGAGTAATGGCTATCCATATTAAGGGGAAACCAGTGGAACAGGAAGCAATTGGTCAGTGGAAACTCTGATATAGTCAATACTGAGGAGTGATAGGCCAGTGACTTTCCATATGACAGAGCAATGGATGGCACAGGATGAAATTAAAGAGAATGTGCCACAGAAAGATGCTATAGAATCTTCTATAGAATGTTTGCAGGAATTGGAAAACAAGGGATGTACCCTTAGTTTGGAAGAAAATGAGCTAAGAAAAGACTTGCTTGATTTAACAGACATAGACAGATATATCAAGATCAATGAAAGAAATAGACAGCAGAAGGTTAATAAAACCCAGAAAGTCAGAAGTCTGATAAAACAAATGAACACAGTACTTAGGACAGTTCATAGAGATCTATGCGATATAACAGAAGTAAACAGGATATATTACTGTGCAGCTAAATTAATAACTGATAAACTTCTACCACAAGAACACAGTGTAGTGAGGGAAAGGAAGGGGAGAAATTGAATGCCATCATGGAAATATCGCATAGAGAAAACTATAAAGCAGTTAAGACAAGAAGTGTCACTGTTAGACGCCTATAAAAGAGGGAACAGATCAACAAAAATACTAAGAAAGATAGATGTGATAAAAGCAATGCGCAATATTAGAACAGACCAGGATCTATCATGCACTATCACAAATAACAAACCAAAAATTACAGCATAGCCAGAAAGACTTAGAAGATGCAAAGATAAATATAAAGGAAAAGTACAAAATAAGCAATTTATTGATGACCCAAAAAAATTTTATAGAGAATTGGGAAATAAGGTAAAAGGAATTGAAAGACTTCCAAAAAAAGAAGAAATAGATTCATTTTGGAGAAGTATCTATTAAGATCCTGTGGAACATAACAAAGATGCTAAATGGATAGAAGTTAAAGAAAGAATAACAGGTTTAGACGTTCAGGATATGAAATGGGATGAGGTAACAGCTAGAGAGACTGAAACAAAGTTAAGAAAAGCCTCTAATTGGAAAATCCCAGGCCCAAATCCGGTACCTAACTTTTGGCTGAAAGTATTAACATCTTTGCATGAAGATTTAGCCATGAGAAAGAACTATTTATATGTGCACCCCAAACAAACACCAACCCAACCTGGTTAACAACAGGCAAAACAATGCTCCTACTTAAGAGTGAACCTGTAAGCTACCCTAAAAGTTATAGACCAATAACTTGCCTTCCGATGACGTATAAACTATACACAGGAATTGATGGCGACAGAGTTTATAGTTATTTAGAAGAAAACTCAATTATGGCAGTAGAACAAAAGGGTAATAAAAGAAAGTCATATGGAACAATGGATCAGTTGTTGTTAAAGTCATAGTGGAGAACTGTAAAAAGGGGAAGAATCTAAGTATGGCATGGATTGACTACAAAAAGGCATTTAATAGTATCCCACATTCATGGATAAAAGAGTGCTTAAAAATGTATAAGATACATCCTACACTGATTAGCTACATTACAGTGACCATGAAACAGTGGCAGACCAATTTGCAATTAAGTGATGATAAAGGGCAAATTATTATCTCAGGGATAAAAATTCAAAGGGGGATATTCCAGGGTGACTCTCTGTCACTGCTGCTATTCTGCCTTGCCCTTAACCCATTAAGCTGTCTACTTAACAGCTTAGCCCATGGCTATAATTTGGCTCCTAGAAAACAACAAAGTGCAAAGACTTCTCATTTTCTCATTGTTGATGATTTAAAACTGTATAGTTAATCAGATGAGGAACTGAAAGCACAACTGCAAGTTGTCAAAACTTTTTCAGATGATATAAGAATGTCATTTGGTCTTGATAAATATGCAAAAGCAACGTTTAAAGCAGGAAAACTGCAGCACCAGGAAAACATCAGTTTTGGACAAGAATGTGACATAAAATATCTTGAGCAAGAAGGAGTGTATAAATATTTGGGAATTGATGAAGGATCAACAATAAAACATGAACAAATGCAAATAAAATGTAGTAAGGAATACTTCAGAAGACTTAAATTAATCTTAAAAACAGCACTGACATCTAAGAACAAAATCCAGGCTATAGACCAATTTGCTCTTCCTGTCCTAACTTACAGTTTTGGAATGGCTGACTGGCCCCAAAATGTGTTAGATAGATTTGATAGGAAAACAAAAAGGATGCTTCATACTCACCAAATGATTTATAAAAATCAGTGCATACCAAGATCATATATTCTCCGTTCTGAAGGAGAGATAGTCCTCCTTGAAATTGATTATATGTATAGATCTGCAACTGTGGGACTCCACACATATCTGCTGACCTCACAAGACCCAAATGTAGTGAACGTTTGAAGCATAAGTAGAACAAATCTAAGATGACGTCCATGCTTACTCTAGCAGAAGCATATCGGCATGAAGCAGGAATGGAAATCAAACCAGAAGTATACAAAAATCAGGCAGCAACTGAATGTGCCAAAAACAAAAGAATTTATTTATTTTATTTATCTATTTTACATTTGTTTACCGGGTTAGTCCAACTGGATACATATCCCTTTTCAGCAGAGACCTGGGGAGAAAAGTTCCACATATGAAAAGAAACAACAACAGTACACAAACAACATAAGCAGCAATAATAGTATACAAAGTTCAGAGATACTCAATTACAAATACACTCTATTAAATTCCACAAATACATGACGAGTAAATACCCAGATATACAGGTAGGTTAATAAGTAATGAGGTTTGAGCTTAGATCACCAGGGAGAAGGATATATGATCATTCACAGGTCAGTTCTATGGTTATACGGGGGGGGGGGGCGTCTATGAGGAGCCAACGTGTTTAGAGATTAGGTTTAAAGGGATCTAGAGAGATTTAAGGTGGAGAGTCCTTTAGATAATTGTGTGTTTGTAGTAGGCAGTTATATGGTCAGTCAGGATTGTCACAAGAAAGAATATAAGGTGAAGGCTCAGATAAGCAAAAAATGTGGAAAAAGCATAAATATAGTTGCAAATATAGAAAACCTCTGGAAGAACCTCATGATGATCAGGAATGAAAGCAGGAATGGTTAAGGAGAGGTGAATTCAAACCAAGAGATGCAAGGTTAATATTGGCAGCCCAAGACAGTGGGCTGTGTATGTTGGTTTACAAAGTCCATTGAACATGTGTGAGAAACAGACAAATGGAGGTTTTGTAAAACCGAATTGGAAACAATTATACACCTTGTTGCTGGTTGCGACATACTAATGGCAGAAGGACTGTATACTGAAAGGCATAATAATGTGGCAAGACTGTTGCACTGGGGATTGTTCAAATATTATGGTACTGAAGTGGCTGAAAAAAACTGGAAACATGAGTCACAAAGCATCATAGAAAATAAAGAAATCTACATCACATGGGATCACCCATTACCAGCAGTTCAAAAGATAGATGCTAGAAAACCAGATATAGTGGTCCAAGAAAAGAAGACAAAAGTAGCATTACTCATTGAAATCACCACACCCAGTGACTACAGTGTCTTGCGTACAGAGAGACACAAAGTCATAAAATATCAGGATTTGCAGGCAGAAACAAGAGCGATGTGGAAGAAAGATACCCAAACAGTTCCAATAGAAGTAGGAGCAACAGGCCTTATAAAGAAGAGTCTACAATTGTTTTTAGATATGCTACCCATACATGTAACCCAGTACGAATTGCAGAAGGAGTCATTACTGGGCACATTGCGGGTGCTGTGAAGAGCACTACTGGCTGACATCAAAGACTGAAACAATTCTAATTTCATGAACTTTAATTGTACTTTGACTTTGTAATGGGGTCTATTCCTGTCATGGTATTAGAAACCCAAAAGATTTGGAGAAATTAAAAAAAGACTGTAACCATGAGAGAAAATAGCTGTCAAGTACATACAAACTGGCAGGGTATGAAGGAACCTATCATTAAAAACAAAGCAAAACATTCTACTGGATGCCCAGAAACTGTAAAACGGGTTAATACTGCTTCTTGTCATTTAAATCTTCTTTTTGAGCCTAATGGAGATTGGAAGGTTGGGGGGATGGAGTCAGACCATTAACAATGATTATTTACAAATCCATGGGAGTGGGTTGGAGGCTATAAAATGAAAAGTAATATTTCCTTACATTACTTTTTCAGCTGTTCTATGGATGAATCAGTTGCTGCCAGTGTGTCTGAGAGTTTGTACATGCCATCGTACTGATAATACTTGGCATTGCTGAACTCTGCTCTGCCAAGAGAGCAGTAAAAATCTTTGAAAACCTGAAACTTCTGTGAGTGTGATAGCTATAATGCAGTGCTTTGCTGATTATTTGCAATTAAATTGTTTTCTTCTAAAGCTCAACAATGTAAAAAGACCTCTTTTTCCTCTGCTTTTAACATTTATCTATAATACAGCATGAGCCATTGTGTGATATCTACCTAGTCATTTGATAGAATTGCTGTATGGTTATTGGTCAGGCACACTTGGTGGTAAATTTTATTAGTTACTTGCTGAAGAAAACATGGTAGGAAGCTTGAACTTGTGGTGTTATATCTAGGAAGAATATCTGGGTTGTCTGGTAATTGCAAAACAATATTTGCTTTTCATCCATTATAGTATATTTTTATTAATTCTAGAGGTAAGCAGAGTGCTAATGAATGGTTAGACAGTTGACTTGAATAGTCAGCATATCCAGAAGATTAAGAAAATTATCAAAGCCTGAAAAAAGGTCAGTTTTCGTCCTCCATTTTTAACATTTCTCATGAACTGCTGCTTACTGAGTTTGGTGCATAATTTGGCCATTGGATTGTTTTAATATGCTAGTGTGTGGCAACTGCTGGGCAATTAAATTTATTGGCCATTTGCAAGGAAATTGGAAATGTGTTGTTTTGCCAAAGAAACTGAAACATAATTTGAAAAAAAAAAGTTCTACTGAAAATGCAAAATGCTATTTTGCTGGGTTTTTTATTTGTTAACTTATTACAGCCTAGTGACACCTTCAGGTGTTTCTGCAATTGCATCTTAGTGATGCCTCTAGGCATCTAATATAGCCTGTTTATATTTGTATCATTAACTTCAAAACCATACTATATATAAGCTATTGAAAGATTTAACCTTAAAGCTTAGATAAGGTAAACCAAATGCACTGATATTTGACCTTTGTCTAGCATTGCTTAAAATATATTAGCTGTTGTTCACATACTATTTATTTATAATGTCATAATCTTCATATTTTTCTAAATATCTGTAAAACAAGTAACACAGAAATAACTGGTTAGTCTCATATGAAGTTCACAGATTGCCAAACAAAATACTGTTGACAGTGTATGTACCTTAAGTGGTTAATACTGAGATTGTGTAAGTTGTTCACAAAATATTACAAAGTGAATACTTACTGTGTGATTATGACTTATAAAATCCAGTCTGAGATCTAGAATCTAATGACCACTGTTATTGTAAAGATGCATTTGTGCTGAACAGTTTGCAGTTTGCATTCCTTTAATAACCCTTTCACTCTAGAGATATGAACATTTCTTCGAAATGAGACTATAATTTTGATTTTTTTCAAAAAGCGCAGGATCTAAGCATTAAGAGTTATGAGTACAAATCTCCAGCACTCCACTACAGTGAATGAATTAAGCCATCTTATTGATTCTATAGGTACTCAGAAGGTTATGGCATAGTCAGACAGAGGGCCTGATTAGTTTTTTAATCAAAAGAATTATTAGGAGAATACAGCCTGAAATGTGACTAACTTTAGCTCAAGTTATTTTTTCTCCCTGTATTACCTAGATGTAATTGGTACACAGAAATTCTTTGGAATTTTTCAGTTTCTTCATTTCTATTTTTCCTACCACGTACCAACTATCAGCTTTTTCCAAATCTCATATTGTTTCAGAAATAAATTGTATTAGTGCATACTACAGAAGACATAGCATGCTTTCTACAGGTCTTGCTGTTAGTCACTGTCCTCAGTTTTACACCCAGAAACTGTGTCTTGATAAGGTTAGTAAAGTGTTATAAGGC
Organism: Protopterus annectens; assembly: GCF_019279795.1. Classification (NCBI taxonomy): domain Eukaryota; kingdom Metazoa; phylum Chordata; order Ceratodontiformes; family Protopteridae; genus Protopterus; species Protopterus annectens. The sequence continues at coordinate 782,533,813 of NC_056737.1, read as the reverse complement.
AAACATAAGATCTAAAGTGACAGCCTTTAACCAAAGAATTTTCCAAAGAGAAATTTTTGTAGGAAGAACATGGATGACTTATGCTTTGGCCAGTAGATTATTGCTTTTACATGGAAAATTGATGATATTGTGAAATGCACAAAAAGGTCATTGACTTAACAGTATCATTATTATAAATGAATATAGAAACAGACCACCTTACTTATTATGTAAAGTTTGTTTCATATTAAAGTGACACAATTGCACTGAATGAACAATAATACTAGACTGAAAAACAAAATCACATTAATATGGCATCCCCCTTGTGGATATTTGGAGCATAACATACTAAAATATAATACATACTTATGGGGATTCTGATGTATTAGTACAACATAAAATACCAAGATCTGATGAGTTATAAAGATATATGTTTCAATTTCTATGTGGAGTTTTCCTTTAAAGAGAGGAACATTGACTGGAAAAAAGAAAAAAAATAATTTTTGACATTTCCAGTGCACTGCTCTAAAATCTTTTTATTTATTTTCCCTCCTTTGTTTTTTTTTTTTGCAGTTGTTTGACTCAGTGCTGCTGAGTGCTTTATCTTGGTACTAAAAGGCAACAAATGCTTCTGGTTGTCTCAAAAGTATAATAAAATGGGTGATGTGCCAAAGGAAAGGGTAGCTATTTTTTAAACAAATTAATCATTTACTGAGAACTGGCTCAATCCCTCTATAAATGAATCTGAGTTCCTCCCTCCTTCTTTCAGTGCAATTAGGGCAGATAGACATCATAAGAAAGGAGGTGGCATCACCATCATTTATCCCAATTCTCTCAATGTATCCCCTTACACTGACTCAGTTCCTCAATTTCAGAATGCCGAACTCCAAATATGTATCTTTTCTAGAAATTAATCATTCCAAAAAACTCTGTATTATAGTCATCTATATCCCACCAGGTAATAACATCCCAGTATTAGAAAATATATTATCCTGGATTTCCTTTACTATAAAAAATGAAACTATTATACTTGGTGACATGAACATCGATTAGGCTTCTACCTACTCTAATAACTCACCCTCCAGCATAAACTTATTTAACTTTACCCAATTAATCAAAACCACCATTAGATTCAATAGCAAATCCAACAAAGGTTCAATACTAGATTGGATCCTGGTCTCAGAGCACTCCAAATACCTAACAAAAAGCACCATGTCTAACTCCTTGAGTGACCACCTCCCTACCTATGTCATTAGTAACTGCTCATCCCTCCCTAAAGCCCAGCATATCCACCTTATCCAAAGCCTATCAAAATTCTGTCCCCTTACCTTTAACAGCATACTGAAAAGCCTCAGCTGGAGCAGCCTCAAATCCCTACTACTGGATAATGCTCTCCTTTTCTTTAATAACTCCTTTCTAAACATCCTGCATACACTAGCTCCCACCAGACCCTTAAGAATAAAAAACAATCATGCCCCCTGGCTATCTAAACCTACCAGAGAAATTATAAAAAAGGGACAAAGCCTGAAAACACTGGATTAAATCCGATAATCCCTCAGATCTTATCCACTATAAACAACTCTGAAACCAAGCCAAAAAACGTATCTGTCAAGACAAGCAACAATACTTTTGGAAGCTACAAACAAATAGGAAAAATAATCCCAAACTTTTCTGGTCTTCTGTCAACAACCTCTTAAAGCCTGGCACCAAATCCAATCCCTGCCCATTCTCTAGCATGCCTCCTGAACAAATTGCCTCCTCTTTCAACTCCTACTTCATCGATACCATAACAAATATTACTGCCTCCTTTTCCTCACCCCTCCCCAATAACAGTTCTTTCACTCCCACCTCTCCTTCACTTCCACATGAAAATGGCCCCAACTCTAACATCCCCACTGAAAATCACACTCAACAACCCCCCACCTAGAATTTAATCTCTCTCCTATCACCACTTCCTACATCAAAAAACTCCTCCATAATCTAAAACCCTGTGCCAACTCTGCCGACAAAATTCCTGCCAATTTTTTTAAGATTGATGCTAATGTAGTAGCCTATTCAGTAAGCATCCTTATTAACAGGTACATCCTAGAATCATATATCTTTTTCCTCTGGAAAAAAGCCATCATCCTACAGCTCCATAAAGGTGGACCTTCCTCCAATATCTCCAACTTTCATACCATCACTATACTTTCTCCTGTATCCAAAATCCTAGAGAAATGTGTCCAAAAACAACTTATCCACTACTTTTTACAAAACAAAATCCTTTCTCCTACACAGCATGGATTCTGCCCCTGTCACAGCACATCTACCACTCTAATCTCCTTCTTAGACATAGTCAACAAAGCCTGTGACTCAGGACAATTTATGTCAGCTGTCTTCCTGGATCTGTCAAAAGCATTCGACACCATCTCTCACTCTATCCTCCTCTCCCAACTCTCCTCTATAGGAATATCCACCCAGTAATTTAACTGGTTCAAACGCTATCTCTCTAACAGAGAACATGCTGTTAAATGGCAAGATTCTATTTCCCCCTTCCTTCACAACCCAACAGGTGTCCACAAGGCTCATTTCTAGGCCCTTTTCTGTTTCACATATTCATAAACAAACTTCATCAAGCTATCCCATACTGTTCCCTAGTCCAGTATGCGGATGACTCAACCATAGTCAGCTCTGCCCCCAAAACTGACACACTACAACAAAATACCCAAGTTGATTTCACAACTGTGGAATCCTGGCTCCACACAAACCACCTCTCCCTAAATCACAAAAAAAAAAAATCTCATGCTCTTGACCCCAAAAGAAATTCTCCCCCCAACAAAATGGACTTCACCATACTTTTTCTAAATGCTACTAAAATTGAGCTAGTATCCAGTACCAAATTGTTAGGAGTTATTATTGATGAAACCTTAGGTTCGATCTCCACATACAAAATAATATCAATAAAACACACAAAAAACTAGGGCTACTATATAGGCATAAAAATTCCTCTCTTTACTAACTAGAAATGTTCTAGCCCTCTCTTACCCGCTACCATCATTAACCTATGGTGCACCTCTACTAACAGACTTGCAGTCTTCCATAAAGACAAAGCTTGAATCTTGCTACAACAAGATTGCCAAATTTGCCACAAATAGTCACCATTCTACCCATCATTGTTTTTCCCTAAGGAAACTCCAGTGGCTTGAATTCCCTAATTACCTATTAATCATTCAGCTCACTACTACCCACAAATTTATTCACAAACCTCTGGACTGCCCTGCCCTTAGCTCCCTTCTCATCCCCTACAACCCTCCTAGGCCTCTGCGATCAGATCATCAACTATTACTCCAAACACACAAACCTAGACTACCTGCAGGCAAACTCTTATACTCCTGGATCATTGCCAGAATATGGAAAAGCCTACCTTCTTCCATTCACCTTGAACAAAGCCCTTCTAAATTTAAAACTGCACTGCATAATCATCTCCTCTCCAACTGGATATGTAATTGTTCATTCAACCCCTCTGCTATCACCTAAATGTTCTGCCTTACGCATAGATCCTTGCTCCTTCACAAATTACTGTTTCTCTTGTAATCCACAATATTACCTACAGACTCAACTCACCCTCTCTGCTTCTAAGCCTACTCACAATCCTCTAAACAACCTTCTATCTTACACAGCTTCCTTAATTCTTCAGAACTCTCTGCATCTAGACTTATCCCCTTCCCCTATCAACCCTCTGTCATTTATGTAGCTTCCTAACTCTTCTGAAATTATAAGTTAACTAATAACTTGAGCGATTCTTCTATTTTCAAATTGTAACTATTGCAATTGTATAACACTTTTGTAATGATATGTTAATGTTAATGTAGTTGTAACTCTTGGAGCCTTTCTCCTCAGGCCTCCACCGAAAATGGACTGGCTTCTGGCCTAGTGGACATTCCCGGTAAACAAAAGTCAATAAATAAATACTTGCTAGTCTGGCAATTGCAAAACCATTTTCTGCTACTTCTCATCATCAAAATAATTTTGTTTTAGAAAGGTGACCTACGGATAATATAGGGTCTCTGTCTAAATAGTTTCCAAATTTATAGGATTAGATAGACAAGTGAGGGTTGAGGAGCTTTTAATATTTCTCCTGTACTGCTGTGTTGTCAAGCACTGTTAATAAAAATATAATCTGTTTTGATTCTCAGACACAGACAATTTGTAAAAAGACTAATTTTACATTTAATACCATTACACACTCAATCTCTTCCAGAAGTTCTGAAGTCAGAGTTCTTACATACACTGTCGTAATCCTTTAACTCAGTACTGTGCTGCCTTTGTCTTTGTTCAATGAAAAGTGTAATCAAACTGAAAAATATTCATGAGCCATATTCTAGACTAATTAAGGGTACAACACAGACTGATTATGAACAAAAACCGATTAAATCAAACTTGCATTTGATACATTATTGAATTATTGGGGTGACCTTATCAAAATTTACAAGTGTCATAAACTTACACTGAATATTGGATCATACATTCTCAGTATTAAACTTTAAATAAAACAAATAAATCAATGTACCCTTGATATATGTAAAACACAAACATCATCATTTCCAAATATATATATATATATATATATATATATATATATATATATATGTATGTATATATATATATATATATATATATATATATATATATATATATATATATATATATATAGGGCTAGGACAGTTCACCGAAAGCACATTTCACCGAAAACACAAATGACCGAACAGAAATCACTGAAAGTTGTATATGGCATTGTCCCCACTGTAGTGCAACCCTGGAGTTAGTATATATAGTGTGGGGGGCACCGCCACATATTTTAAATGTTTTGAACTATATACATGGATACTTGCAATTGCAATATAGTACTCTTTTCCAAACATGATATATACCCCCCTACTATATATATTAACTCCAGGGTTGCACTACAGTGGGGACAAGGCCATATACAACTTTCGGTGAAATGTGTTTCGGTGAATTGAGTTTTCGGTGAATTGAGCTTTCAGTGAAAAATGCAAACTAATTTGAATTTCGGTGAAATGTCCTAGACCCATATATAGATATATATATATATATATATATATATATATATATATATATATATATATATATATATATAAATATATACACATACACACACACATATATATATTTGTGTGTGTGTGTGTGTGTGTGAGTGTGTGTGCACAGTATACATATATATATATATATATATATATATATATATATATATATATATATATATATATATATATATATATATATATATATATATATATATTAACCTATTTGTTATTAATTACTTTAAACTGAAGATAATGAACAGACAATTACAGATCTCTGCTCCCAGGATATAGAATAAATTGACAAAGTTAATCAGATCTTCATGCCCTTATGGAATTTAAAATCAAATTAGAGATCTCTTTGCCCCTCTTAAGTTTATGTTAGTACAGATGAGGCACAGGATCCTTGATGTTTTTTTTTTTTTTTTTTTTGTGGTCATGGATTTGTCAGTAATCTTTGAATCTTTAAAACTTTTTAAACACATTTGTTAAATATGACTTTTTAAAAGGTGACATAGGTAAACATACAGTAATAGCAAATAAGACAAACCAAAGTAATATTCCATTGTTATTTTCATGCAGTAAATATATATGTTTACACCATTTTAAAAATTGTCATTCACTCCAGTAATACATCAATTGCTCATTCCCTGCCATCTCTTAAATTGCACTCCTCATTCTGAACATTATTCTGCACATAGTGGTCTCTCAAAATCAATTTATTTTGATACAGTTTGTTACTTTATTTTTCCAAGGATCCCAATCCCATTTATTGTATTTCCTTTACAATATGCAATGCTTCAGTTAAGGCTGGTTTATATTTTGATTTACATTTTCTAGTAGTTGCTTTTTGTATGGCCAATAACATTAAACTTTGTAAGGCATTACTATGTGTAGACAATTCAGATCTTGTATTCCAGCAGAAAATAATCATTTCCTTAGTTAAAACCATTTGCTCCCCAACATTTCTAAGAAAGTACTCTATAGATATTTTTTAAAAATTGCCAGCTCATTATATTTCCCAGAGAATATATTCTCAGTTACCTCTTTCTCTCACTTTCCCATCACACCTCTGGTGTTTGCTATGTCCTTGAGCTTTGAACCTTTGAGCTGGGTAAATTTATCTAGCTGAAGAATAGTTTTACAGCATCTCTGTTTTACAACTAGTAGTCAGTATTACTTTCTTTTGTAATGAGCTTAAGAAATTACATAAATAACATCTTTAAATTGGGTAACAACATATCAGTACTAGTTATTAGTTAGTTATTAACCTTATTTCTCCTTTAGCAAAAATCATGGAAAGATGCATTCATCGACAATTACTTGATCATCTTCTCCAAAATAACCTACTAGCTGACTGCCAACATGTTTTAGACCATTTCATAGTACTACAACTGCACTTTTACTCTTCACTGACTGTATTAATAAAAATCGTAATTTTCCTCAGCCCTCTTCTTAGACCTCTCCAAGGCCTTTGACATGGTTAATCATCAACTCATGTTAAACATTCTTAAATATCTTTCCTTAGACACTCAGGCTGTCCAGTGGTTCAATTCCTATCTAGAAAATAGACGGCAAGCAGTTCTCTAGGATAATCACTTATCCTCTCAGCTACCCATTACCATTGGAGTCCCACAAGGTTCTATTCTGGGACCCCTCCTCTTCTCTGTTTTTATTAACGATCTGAAAACATCCCTTCCAAAAACCACCTGCATTCAATATGCCGATGACTCGACACTTATCTGTGCCTCGGCTTCTTCTGCTGACCTCCAGTCTAGTTCCCAAAAAGTATTTACATTAGCTGAAAACTGGTTCCATCAATACTGTCTCCTCTTAACCCCAAAAAAACTAAACTATTACTGTTCACACCTACACAAAAGTCCTCTCCCATTAACTTCACAATTGTATCTAACAACGGCAGAGTAATATCACCTGACACAACCACCAAACTCCTAGGTGTTATAATTGATCACAATCTAAATTTTGATTCTCACTTTAACTTAACCATTATATCAGTAAATAGAAAACTCATCTCTCTCTCTCTCTCTCTCTACAAGCTCAAACCCTTCCTTACACCTTCAGTTAGGACTACTATAGCACAAACTCACCTCATCTCTACCCTTCTCTATGCCTCTCCTATTTTTACCAATCTATCAAAATCCAATTTTAATAAACTGGCAACCCCATACAATAACATTGCTAGATTTGCCACAGGAGCTCCATTTCGTACCCACCATTACATAAATCTTAAACAACTAGGTTGACTGAAGTTTCAAAACCAGCTGTTGCTCCAACAACTTACAATCACCCACAATATCTTGAATCACCTCATGAATACTCCCCATACTCTGTAACCTTATTACCCCTTATAAAAACCTCATGACCCTTCGCTCAGCTAATAAACTCCTAGTATCCTCCCTTAAATCTCACAATAAGTCTGGTGATGGCCTGTTTACTAACACGGTTGGTCTTACTTGGAATAAGCTTCCAAGTGAACTTACATCACTGGTATCAACACCCCTTTCCAAGAAGCAACGAAAAACCTTCCTAAATTCCCAATGGCTATGCGCATGCATGAATCCTGACTGACACTTTTTGCCACTGTTATAGAAGTATAAATCTTACTTTTATACCTTTCTTCTCATCTGGTTAGACATTTTTATTGATATAGATAGCTTAAAAAAATTTATATTTTGAGGGTCTGTGATTTGCTTTTACTTGAGTCCACACCAGGTATAAATGATGTAACAGTTACTGTTTATTGATTCTTAACTATGCATGTCACTCTCACTCTTAGTACCAAACTCTGATGTAAAAGGGTTTCCTCAGATTCATGTAATTGATTGACTTGTTTTGTATGTATAAACGTTGCATATTTGTTAATATGTATAATTTAGTAGTGGAGCTTTTCTCCCCGGGCCTCTACTGAAAATGGACATGTATCCAGCTAGACTAGCCCGGTCAACAAATGTAAAATAAATAATAATAAATAATATAAAAGGCGATAAGACAAACAGAAACAGCTTATCAATTGCTGTCAATAAATCCCATTTCACTATCTCCAAACCATCAGATGCTAAAAAGGAATTATCATTTATAAGTTTCCCTACAGTCATTTTTTTCACATTGATGAAGGAATTTAAAATGATTTTAACCACAGTGATAAATGATACTATGTACCGGGACAATTGCTTGATTCTATACTACCAACATTATTCTTTTTGAGGAGGACATGCTAATAGAATCAATTGTGTGCTAGATAGTGTAAGACTCCCTGTCCTGCAGAGGATTCATAACTCATAAATAAAAGTAAGATAGTCCAAATAAAAATCCACGAATACAGCAGCATGGCTTTAGCTAGATAAAACTTTAATATTGATAAAAAACACACAGAGTGTTTTTTGTCAATATTAAAGTTTTATCTAGCTGAAGCTGTGCTGCTGTATTCGTGGATTTTTTTATTTGGATTTTTATGAACTGACACGAAGCGGCTTTATTCCTGACAGTGACATTTTTTCTCCTAAAAGTAAGATAATGATCTTTGACAGCTGGTAAGTTTTATGCCACCAGGAGCTTATCCAGAGACATTCCTCTTGGTCATGTTTACAGGCTCCTAATAAACTGCATTCATGCTAATACCTTTGATTATAATTAAACAGTCCCAGTGTTTGAAGTGTCAAATAAGGTCTAAGAAGAATATTTTGCTGAATAATTATATTCATGTATGATTTCATCAAACCATAATATTGCTTCCATAAATTCAGTAGATCTGTGATTTCTATAATATTTTTTAGTTCTTGGTTCCATTTTTCCTGCATACTATTCTAACCACTATAACAAACAGATTGTACTGTTTTATAAGTTATGGTTGTTTTCCTTTGCCAAAAAGTATTAAATCCATTACATTTCTATAACTATAATTAAAAATTACACGGAATAATTTTACCCTTTCTCTTATCATAAATTCAAATAACCGTGAGTAGTTTATGATGTGAATTGTCAACTGATTTGTATTGAAAAAAGTAAATCTTGTGAAAAATACCGCCTCACACTTAAACTATAAATAGAATTCCTTTTTTAGACTTAGGTAGGTAAGAAGATGGAAATATAATTTAGAGATATGTGATTTATACTTCCTAGTAAGTTTACATGAAGTTGCTATATGTAAATATCTGCACATGGGTGGATTCATGAAAGCCTATAGGATAATTTTTACCCTGCACATAGGCACAACAAGTTTTAGAGTCAGTAAATTCCACACAGTGGTGTGCACTTACATGCAAACACAGAAACTTATTAGATGCAGATTACAGCATAACTAGCTGAACTTTATGCTAATGAAGCAAATCAACATGGTAGAGTGATTCAAAAACCTCTAAAGTAACCATGTAGACTCTGTGTTCGTGTTGGCCATGTATTTGGAAACTTTCCGAATACAGCCATGGAAAGGAGTCTACACAGAAGCAAGAGCAAGTAAAAGCTCTTACATTTTGTACAGATCTGACCTTAACATTTAACCCCAAACATATTATGACCTAATTACACAATGTGAATGGTAGAATATCACAGTTACAAAATAAAAAATACTTTTGTAAGGGCGATGAATTAAATGCACCTTTGCTCCCCTCCCCAATAGAAAATGTAATTGTATATAATACAGGCTGCTACAATGTTTGAACATCCTGAAATAGACTATTATATTGTACTGCAAACATATGTAGTATGTAGCAGATATATGGACAAAGGAATTACCTCCCTTGCGTTTATAACATTGTGCTCGCGTGCAGTTTCTCTGCTGACATGGCTACTAACCATGTACATTCCAGGCTATAGGGATGTTCACTCTGTGTAGGCACTTCCACTGTGTTTTTGTTTTTAATGGATGTCAACAGTGAGTGATGACATCAGGGGGGTGTGTCAGGTCACACTTTCAAAGTTGTACAGGTCGGTCTGTGGAGGGTGAAGATGCATGTAAGCTATGTACAAATCACAGGTCCTGGCTAAAGCTCTTGCCACCCCTATAGTACCTTTTTTAGGCAAGGTTCAAAGGATAAAACCACCACCGTAATAGATACAAGCATGCAAAATCTGAAGGTAATGCTACTCAATGCTAGAAGTCTAAACCATAAAATGCACTCTCTCGAGGCACTCCTAAAAATGGAGAACATCGATATCTGTGCAGTGACTGAGACCTGGTTCAAGGCTCCAGAGAGCACCCCTGCAATACCAGGCTACAATTCTTACCACACTTTTCGGCCACAAAACCAAGACCGAAAGACTAAAAGTGGAGGAGTGTCCATATTCACCAAGGATATTCACACCTCTAGGCTAGTTGCCTAACACAATGCATCTGAAATTCTCCAGGTGCAACTAACACTAGGTAAGACTGCAATCCAAATTTTAGCTTGCTACAGATCCCCCACCATACCCCAAGATTCTCACTACACCTTCCTAAACATACTGGAAAATATTAAGATACAACCAAACACCCTAATACTAGGTGATTTCAACTACCCTGCCATAAATTGGGAAAACTACTTGGGTACCAACTCCTTTTCCCAACAGTTCTTGGAATTCATAAATTCCAATGCCCTGGATCAACTAATCCATTGTCCCACCAGGGGCTCCAATATCCTAGACCTGGTCATTACCAACATGGGAGATAGATGCTCCACACCAGTGGTCACCCCCTCATTGGTCAGGTCTGACCATAAGCAAATCACCCTTGACATCCACATCCCACCCCCACCCCCCCAGTAAGGAAACCTCCTTACAAAACTTCTCCAAAGCCAACTTTATGCTACTGAAGTCAGAAGTGACAAACTTCACAACACCCATGCAGACGGGATCTGGAAGTTCGACTGCAGAATCCTACACTAAGGCACTGCACGAGCACATCCACTCATGCATGAATCGTGCCATCCCAAATAGAACCAAGATGGTCTTCTCCAAAAAAAGGAAGCCAATCTGGTGGTCCCCTGCTATAAACAAACTATACAACAGAAGGAAGAAACTGTTGCAGAAAAGAGGAAAATCCCAGGATGCAAAAAACTCCCTCACCAGCCTCAGTAAGAAGCTGAGATCCCTCATAAAATCCTCAAAAGCTAGTTATGAAAATAAAATTGCCAAAGATTCCAAAGACAACCACAAGGCATTCTATAGTTATGTCAAGAATCTAAATGGCAATGCTCAGATCTGCTCTGACCTACAACAGAATGGCATTAAATATACTGATCCCAAGGATATTGCCAATATCCTGGCAGATCGATTTAGTGCCAACTTCACTTCCCTCTCACCCCCTAAAGGGCCCATCTCAATACCAAAAGATTGCCAAATTCCGATAATCACAGCCACACAGGTAGTAACAGCACTCTCCAAAGCTAAGAATACAGCATCCATGGGACCAGATGACATCCCAGGCTGTGTACTACATGAACTACAAAATGAACTGGCACTCCACCTAAGTGTCATGTTTAATCATAGCCTCACCTCAGGCTTCATGCCCACTGAGCGGCGCACAGCTACAGTTATCCCACTCCACAAGGGAGGATCCATCTTGGATCCCGGGAGCTACCATCCCATCAGTCTGACAAGCCTGATCTGCAAGGGCATGGAACGCATTATCATGGAACTTATAAACAAAGACATTGGCAACCTCCAGACACTGGACCCCACCCAGTTTGGGTTTGTGAAGGGCAGATCTTGTCTCCTGAATCTGATTGACTTCTTTGAATTGGTCTCCAGAGCTGTGGACGAGGGTAAGGAGGTCCACACAGCCTATTTGGACCTCGCCAAGGCCTCCGACACCATCCCCCATGCTGGAATCATAGATAAACTTACTAAGCTGGGCATAAATCCCTACATCACTCGATGGGTTGCCAACTGGCTTACTGACAGAACCCAGACTGTAAAAGTAGCCAACTCCAAATCCAGCTGCAGACAAGTGACAAGTGGAGTACCTCAGGGTTCAGTCCTGGGACCACTCTTGTTTGGCATCTACTTCTCCAAAGTACAAGCCAACACTAAGGGACTCTGGCTAACAAAGTTTGCAGATGACTGCAAACTGGGTGCCATTATTGAATCCCCAAATGATGTGGATATTCTACAAAAGGGCCTTACAGAAACAGATGCCTGGTGCCAGAGCCATGGGCTCAAGCTTAATGCCAAGAAATGTATAGTCATCCCCTTTGGAAAAAAACATGTACCCATGAACTACCACATAGGTGGCAGGACACTAAACATCGAAAGTGTGATGAGAGACTTAGGGACACAAGTGGACAGTGGTCTCACTTTCGATAACCACATCACCACAACAGTCAGGAAATCCTTCTATGTGGCACACCTCATCACTAAGGGCTTTTCATCCAGAAAAAGGAGGTCATTGTCCCACTGTACTCATCCCTCATTAGACCCATTATAGAGTATAATGCCCCATTTGGTATGTACCTCACAAGACATCTGCAACAGCTGGAAAGGCCACAGAAATAACTCACTAAAAGAATCACATGCCTAAAGCAGATGCCATATGCTGACCATCTAAAAAAACTCCAGCTATACTCTGTGGCATATCGTCTACTCAGAGGCGATCTCTGCTTAACATACAAGGCCAAGTCAAACCCTGAGCTGTTGGACATGCTCCACTTAAAGAAATCCCAATCCCTCAGAGCCACACGCTCCAGGGATCTAAACCTTATCATCACAATAAACAAAACATGCTGGAGGGATAGGTTCCTGACCCAGAGACTCCCTATACTCTGGAATAGACTGCCCATACATGTCAAGCAGAGCACCTCATTGGCCCTCTTCAAAAGGAATCTTGATGATTGGATGGGAGATAGGAAATTCACCCCAGGGATCATGTCAGTCGCCCTGCTAGACAGAGGCCCAGAGAAGTAAATATTGTGGGAAAAAAGTTCCAGGGAATTGTTATGGCTAGGCTTGCATAGGCCTTAGGGCTGATAGCCTAGTACCAACCTATGAACCTATATGGCATCCTCAGAATTTTGTTGTAAAATGTGTATTCTCTGTCCATTTTGAATAATTTTTGTACATTTTTTAATACCTTTGCGCAATGGAGGAATGAATGAATGTCAGCTTTTGCTGTACTTGTCTTGTAAATAGTCCTGTGGCACCATGTGTATGTGTAGGGTTAGAGTGCGGAAGGTCCTGTATTCAAGTACAGGGTGGGCAAACTTTCCTTTTCATACTGAATGTTTGCTTGATATCACGTAACTGGAGGAAAGTAATTATAATTTTGCTATGCTAACGTTATTTATACATAATTGCGTGTGTGTGTGTGTGTGAGACGAGGTACGCCTAGCGCAACGATGAGCAAGCAGCAGGTGTGTGCAATAGTTGCTTATTACAATATAAGCAGGTGAACTCTATTTTCATGAACCAATCAAACATGGTGCAGCTATTCTACATGCTATAAAGTGTCCATGTAACTTCCATTCTTGTTTTCCTAAATACTTCAATACCATTGGAGTAGAGACAAGGACATTTTAACTGACACAATGCTAGGGGCTGCTGCAGCTACTCTACATCTGCTTGTGCTAGAGGCTGAAGTCAATGATGCTGGTGCTGATGACAATAGGCATAGGCCAAGAAGGAGAAGAGTGTTCAGTCCCATGGTAATTTATCAGCTACTACATGACCTGGAGATTATAGAGCACTACAGGCTGAACAGAGACACCTTATAAGAACTCTGTGAGCTCTGCTGCCCTCAACTCAGAGCTAGAACCACTCGAGGGGAACCCATCCCAGTGGAAACTAAGGTATGTGTAGCCCATAGAATATTAACTACAGGTACTTTTCAAAGACCAACTGGGGACATGATGGGTGTGTCACAGGCATCAGCATTCAGGATCCTCCACCAATTCCTGGATGCTATTTCATGCATGCTAGTGAGCACATATGTTTTCCCCATAGTTTTGAGGAGAAGGCTAGCAATATGCAACAGTTCTACCCTGTAGTGCACTACCTTAAAGTACTTGGTGCCATAGCTTGCACTCGTGTACACATCAAGGCACCACCTGGTGAGCAGGGTAGAATCTACATTAATCACAAGGGATACCACTCCATCAACTGCCAAGTTGTGTGCAATGCCCAGGGAATAATCTTGAATGTGTGTGCTGGCAACCCTGGCAGTTACCATGACTCCGATATCTGGCACACATCACAGCTGTATTAGATGTTTTCTAGGGGGACGTCCCACAGGGCCATTTACTGGGGGATGCTAGCTATGCACTGGAACTGTGGATGATGACACCCATCAGAAGTGCACACACACCCACGGAAGAATGCTGCAATGAGGCACACACCTTCACCAGAAACATCATAGAGTGTGTATTTGGATAGTTAAGGTCATGGTTCCAGTGCTTAGATACATCTGGTGAAGCCCTGCAGTATATTCCAGGGAAATGTGCACAAGTCTTCACAGTATGTTCTATGCTACACAATCTGATCTTACAGAAGCAGCTGCAGCAGGATCAGATAGGGGAAGGGACACACATCCCCTCACCAATGCCTAGGTCACCACAGCCACAGTCAGAGGAGGGCTCAGAGGAAGAACCACCAGCTACTGTGCCTGCAGGCAGAAGTAGGCATGCTCAGTATGCCCTTGCTTTGACTAAAAGACAACACATACAACATTCACTGACCACCTAGGTGTCTAATACCTAGCACACATAGTAAAACTGATGCCAGGCAACTCATACAACCTGTACCTCCCCATGTACTGGCTGTGTACTCCTTGCATCAGACAGAGTCAGCCCTGAACTCAAAATGTATCCACTGCTGCATTTGCAAAGTAAGTTTGTGCCATCCAACCTGGCCTTCACTTGCTGGCAAATGCACATCATATAACTCCCAGTTAATATAAACACACATTTTAAGGCCAAGGATATTGAATGATTACACACTTGAATGTCTCACACTGCTCAAATAACTGATGAAGTACCAAGAAACACAGACAAGTAAGACAAAGCTGTATATCTGAAAACAGAATCCTAATGTTGTGTGACCAGTTAGTGCACTACATCCAAATATAATTAAAGAGGGTTAAAAATACACAGATGAAGATCTCATAGCAGTGTACATTCTGGTGCATTTTTTGTGTGAACAATGACTTCAGTTCTTTGGTGCAAAGCTATTTGTGTGGCAAAGAGGGCTAAGGCATCCATCCTGTTTTCTAAATCTGCAGTAGTGTGAGAGTTCAAATCCTGAACTATGTAGGAATATCTGATGTGTAGTATCATTTTGTAGTGCGTATGTCATACCTTGCTTTTGCTCAGTTCATGCATGTCTCCCTTTCCATTTATTTTAATACTTCTCTTTTTTTTTATTCCACAGTTTTCTCGATGTGCCGCATAATGCAAACAAATGACTGCGGTTTGGCTGCGCTTATGTGGCTTGCATGAAGCACAGCATTGCTAACACTAGACCAACTAGGAAACAGACAGGTAGACATAGAAACTGAATACATTCAATAACTGCTTTTGACCATCATGAAAACCTGGTGTGGACTAAATGTCACACATTAGCAATGCAACTCTCGTTTGAGCACTGCTTACCTACGTGCAAACAGCTGTATCTCACATGCGTGTACATTTAGTTAACCATAGCGCAAATCTGCTGCCCAATGCACACCTTTCAACTGTTCAGATATTTGTAAAATGTCCTGATTTTGGCATCACAGTTTTGCTCTGCTCCTCATAAAAAGTGTGTTTTCTGGCAAATAATTTGAAAATACTTGACTAATGAATCCAAAAACCAATGACAACATTTGAATTTCAAAAATCCTAAACTTCAGACAAATTACATTATTGCAAAACATGTTATTCTATCAAATGTATAAGTTTTTAAGAGCAGTATGTAGAACGTGTCCCTATGTTTGGTCCTTTTACAACCCAATATGTATGGCTTTGTCCAAATTCCTTGCTATAAAAGGTTGAGAGCTATGGCCCAATGAGCTGTGGAAATGTATATATGACACTGTGTGATTTCAGTTCATGTGTTGGCCAGATACCCACAAGCATTACAACCCTAGGGTCTCCAATTTAATTTTTTCCACACGTATATCAACCATACAATAAAGTGTAATTTATAATGTTGTTTGCTCCCTCATGGACAGTGCCAGTCGGTGGTGCTCACAACCTTGCTCTGCTAAACTCAAACATCCAAATATGCCCAATAAGGGTACTACAGCTAGGCTTCTAAGCAGCCTAGTGCTATTAGGCTATTAGCCTCATATGATGCTATGACCCTATGTGCCTATGCAGGCCTCCCAAGCTGTTGTTCTTCACATGGCCTGCTGATGTCATCTATTATAAGTTCACCTGCACTCCTGTATAAGTCAGACTTGTTCCAAGGCGCATGCATTAAGGACTGTGTTCTCTAATCTGTGCAATTAGATAGGTAAGGGGTTCTGTTCTCACTTCAGTTGACTGTGTGTGTGTGTGTGTGTGTGTGTGTGTGTGTGTGTGTGTGTGTGTGTGTGTGTGTGTGTGTGTGTGTGTGTGTAGACAGCAGAATAGAAGTGCTATCCTGCAGTTACTTCTCAAGTGGCATGGCTTGCCATTTTTGGATAGCTGCTCTTCCCTAGACAGTCATTCCATAATGCCCTCCCAAGCTGTTGTCTCCCACGAAGCCTACTGATGTCATCTACTATAAGTTCACTTGCACTCCCGTATAAGTCAGACCTATTCCGTGACTCATGCATTAAGTACTGTGTTCTGTAGTTTGTGCACTTAGGTCGGGTTTCTGTTCTCATTTCAGCTGACTCTGTTTGTGTGTGTACGTGTGTGTGTCTCTAGTAAGCAGAATAGAAGTGCTATCCTGCAGTTACCTGTCTAAGGGCATGGCATGCCATTTGTTTGGCTAGCTGCTCATCCCTACATAGTCATTCCATAATGGCCACTCAAGCTGTTGTCTCCCACAGGGCCTGCTGATGTCATCTACTATAAGTCCACCTGCAATCCTGTGCAAGCCAGACTTGTCCATGGCATGTGCAAGTACAGTGTTCTGTAGTCTGTGTACTTAGATAGGTGGGGGTTCTATTCTCACTGCAGTCAGCTGTGTGTGTGTGTCTCTCTCTGTCTTAGTGAGTCAGCAGTAACTTGATATTACAGACATTTTACACCAGCAGGTGGGAGACATATCTCATCCTCAACAGACACTGCTGATGTCATCAGCTATAAAAGGTTGTCAGACACAATGCAAGTCAGACTTGTGCTGTGGTGCATGTGTTGCATTCAGTGATTTGTAGTCTGTGTACTTAGATAGGTTTGGGTTCTATTCACACTGCAGCCAACTGTGTGTGTGTGTGTGTGTGTGTGTGTGTGTGTGTGTGTGTGTGTGTGTGTGTGTGTGTGTGTGTGTGAGAGAGAGAGAGAGAGAGAGAGTCAGCTATAAATTGATATTAGAGACAGCATTTTACACCAGCAGGTGAGACACTGTTATTCTCATATGCTCAGCAGGCAATGCTGATGTCATTGGCTATATCAAAGTACTGTATATGCATGTATCTCACTAGGGCATGATCAGACAGTGGCCTAGATATAAAGCAGACATAATATCATGTGGTACAAGACAGATTCAAGTGACATGTGTTTTAATCTGTACACATACATCATGGCATGGTTTGTAGGCTTTGTGTTAACTTGATAAGAGAGCCCTATGGGGTGTTCTGCAGTTGCATATTTCTGGTGAACTACATGCACCAGAGAGCATGATACTGTACTGGTCTGATGAGATTATACTACAGTGCTGTCATGTAATCCAGAGATCTGAATGTGATGGCCTAACTTATGATGTGCACCATACTTTGTACTGGATAATCATTAAAGAGAACAGTTAGAAAGTAATGAGACACATTGCAGTTGTTGATTTCACAACCCATACAAAAGAATGCACTATAAAGTAGTGAAATGATGATGCTGTCCATTGTGCAACTTGGCAAGGCAGATATAATTCACAGGTACAATTAACATTTAAACAACACAAGTGTAGATCTTCTTCTTTCAGATGCTCCCATTAGGGGTCGCCACAGCAGATCATCTGTTTCCATTTCTTCCTGTCCTGTGCATCTTGCTCTGTCACACCAGTCTTCTGCATGTCCTCTCTCACCATATCCATAAACCTTATCTTAGGCCTTCCTCTTTTCCTGTTACCTGGCAGCTTCATCCTTAGCATCTTTTTCCCAATATACTCTGCATCCCTCCTCAGCACATGTCCAAACCAACGTAATCTTGCCTCTCTGGCTTTGTCTCCAAACCTTGCAACCTGGGCTGACCCTCTAATATACTTATTCCTAATCCTGTCCACCCTCATCACACCCAGTGCAAATCTTAACATCTTTAACTCTGCCATGTCCAGCTCTGACTCCTGCCTTTTTGTCAGTGCCACTGTCTCCAATCCATATACATAGCTAGTCTCACTACCCTCTTCTAGACCTTCCCTTTCACTCTTACTGGTACTCATCTGTCACAAATCACTCCTGACACTCTTTTCCACCCACAACATCTTGCCTGTACTCTTTTCTTCACCTCTCTTCTACACTGACCATTACTGTGAACTGTTGATCTCAAGTATTTAAACTCATCCACCTTCGCCACCTCTACCTGTATCCTCACCATTCCTCTGCCCTCCCTTTCATTCACACACATATATTCTGTCTTAGTCCTGCTGACCTTCATTCTTCTTCTCTCTAGAACATATCTCCACCTCTCTAGGGTCTCCTCCACCTGTTCCCTACTCTCACTACAGATCACAATGTCATCTGCAAACATCATAGTCCACGGGGACTCCTGTCTGATCTCATCTGTCAACCTGTCCATCACCACTGCAAATAAGAAAGGGCTCAGAGCCAATCCTTAATGTAATCCCACCTCCACCTTAAACGCATCCATCACTCCCACCGCAGACCTCACCGCTGTCACACTACCCTCGTACATATCCTGTACCACTCTTACATACTTCTCTGACACTCCCTACTTCCTCATATAATACCATAATTCCTCTCTAGGCACCCTGTCATATGCTTTCTCTAAGTCTAAAAAGACACAATGCAACTCCTTCTGACCTTCTCTGTACTTCTCCATCAACATTCTCAGTGCAAACATCGCATCTGTAGTGCTCTTTTCTGGCATGAAACCATACTACTGATCACTAATCATCACCTCCCTTCTTAACCGAGCTTCCACTACTCTTTCCCATAATTTCATGTTGTGACTTATCAGTTTAATCCCTCTGTAGTTACTACAGCTCTGCACATCACCCTTATTCTTAAAAATTATGAACTAAGCAATAATGTAGCTAAGCACCTTGTGCATCAGACACAAAGCTTTAGTTTCTCTGAAGCCAGAAAAAAGAGAAATGAGGGATATAGCACAGTTATCATCACTTGCACAGGGTGTTGTGGGGGATGGGAGCAGGAGGCCTAGGCTGACAATAAAGGTTGTTGATTTTTTTTGTGTGTGTGTGTGTGTGTGTGTGTGTGTGTGTGTGTGTGTGTGTGTGTGTGTGTGTGTGTGTGTCTAAGAATGGGGAAGTAGGCAGGCTGAACCATGTAACTGTTGTGTGTGTGTGTGTGTGTATGTAGGAGTCCTCCATGTATAAGTGGTATGTGACAGTCTGCATGAACACAGCCAAGCTCAGTGCTAGCTCTGTGTCTTGGTATGTCGGACAGGCGTGAGCTGTGCATGGTAGAGTTATCAGTTCATTGCTGTCACCCCTGACCATGAGACCTGGCTCTGCCCGGAGATGCACTGGCACCTCCGTGCCCAAGGTCAGATGCAGTCATCATATATTATCAGGTTTTGCTGTTGCAGAAATGGATAGTTATGCCCTCCTTTCAATTTGTTTTTCCCCCTGCTTGCTCCCCTTTTCACCACTTTTCTGTCTCCCCCATTTCTTTTCTTTAGAGACTCTGTGTGCTGTAGTGCATATCTCGCAAAGATGACCACCTAAGGGAAAAGCAGTTACAGCTATTATATAAACCTGTATTTAAAACCACTACTATGTCCACAAAAATTATAACACAGATTCTTGAGTATCCCAGTTTATAATATTTCTTTACACTTAACAGTATGGGAAACTTTTACATACACCTGTATTGAAACCCAGTACCATCTGAACCAAAACAAGGTTGGGTCAACAGATGGTGTTACAGAATCAGTTGAGTAGCAGGTGTATTTTACGCACTGAGTAGAAAATTTCAGACTTCACTGCTGCTGCATACACCTGCAGGTAGTAATTGACTTTGGCTGCAGGTAGTAATTGACTTTAGCCAGTGATAAGTTCCTTTCTTTGGCCACATAGAACTGGTTCCAAATAACACTGTAGGCAATACTATTCCCTACTATTCTCATTTGTGTTATTTCTTAACATTTTTATTTGCCTTGCTTAGCGAGGCTGCACAATGCTCAGCATGGTGCACACATGTTTTATAAAAATAAATGGGGATTGCGCACAAAGACTTTGTAAAATATTAATGTCTATCATTCAGTGATGCTTCATACAGAGTTAATGTTGAAAATATGACACTGGTGATATAAGGAGCAAGCACTGGGGAATACAAAGGATAAATATGACCATAACATGTGACAGTTAATATTGATTGTATAAAATACAACTGATAAAGACCTGACTCTGTGTCTGGATGGGTTATGCACTGTTGTTGGAGGCAGATGGCACTGGGTTTGAAATGGGGTGTAGGCATGAATTTTACAAGTGTGTATGCTAATTTTACATATATTTACTGATACTACTGTCTTTTACCGTTGCTTAGTTATGGTGCGCATCATGCACCATCACTCAATGATTCTTTAAAGAAAAGAAATGGGAAAGATGGGAAAGTGGTGAAATGGGGAGCAAGCAGGGGAAAACAAAGTGAAAGGAGGGCAGGAATGTGCAGGAAGGGTGTAGGAAAGAACCATAGCTTTCCATTTCCTCAACAGTAAAAACTGATCAGATGTATACAATATTAGCTGAATTTGGACAGTCACCTCAAGAGACAGAGGTGACAACAATATAATCATGTTGCATAGCCAATTATATCGAATCAAGTGTGTCAAGTAGACATGTGTGTGAAATGGAAAGCTATGTATAGGATGATTTTTTTTTTTGCCCAATGTGTGCATTTACAATGAGTACTCTACCAGGACAGAGAGCAGGTGCTCCATCCAGCATTTGTCCAACATGTGGTGCACAGTCTTACGCACAATACCTGGCAACTCATTCTGGTTGATAAATGCACCCCCCACTGCTCCCAGAGGAGACCACAGGTCTATCCACTGGGGCAGAACTACCTGATGGCCCAGGTAGTGCAGGTGCAGCACAAGGGGTGCTGCCAGGCTGCAGCCCAGATGTGCTATGCCTCGGTACTGTAGTCGCTAGAGTGACAGATGAGGATCACTGGAGACCTGCCTACTCTGCTGTGCTGTAGTAATAAAAAACACGAACATACAATTATAAAATGAAAAAGCGAATAAATAAAAATAAAAAGTAGACACATAAAAATATAAATAGGTGAACAAAGAAATTCAAAAAATAAACATATTAATAACAAAAAACAAATTATATAACAGCAAATACAAGGAAAATCAGAAATAATAAATTAAAACAAAGAAATAAAAAAATATACATAATAACAAACTGGAAATAAATTAAACAATAAAAACGGAAGAACAGGGGTGGGGTGAGAGGGAAAAAAGGCAAACATTACTAACGTCATAGTTAATATACAAAAGCTTTCTACAATTATTTCACTGTATTCTGTTACATTTTATTTTTAACACTACCAACTCCTACAAAATTTCTTTACTACTTTGAAGACTACCCATTTACTAACAAATGGACACTGTAGTACTGATCAAATTGCAGCCAACAACCATTCATGTGTGCATATATTGCACATATGCATGATTACACTGGACAGCAGACCAGTCATGCCAGAGGTATTGAGGTCTGAAAGTAACTTGCTATAATGGTGATTAGCTAACAGTATTGTGTATATAATGCTGAAAACGTAACACTATTGTACACACTATTTTATATTTGGGAAGTATGGTCTTTGAACCCGCAACCGCTGACTACTGTAATACTGTACTTTTCTTTTGGACTACAGACTACTGCATGCATACTGTCCTTTTACACTTTATACATGTCTGCTCACTGCTATTTCAGAATGTGAAATGGTTGCTTTGTGCTACAGAGTATGCCATGCATGCTTTCATTTATAGTTGAGATATGCATGCTCAATTATATACAGCTGTCTGAAATAGCAAATAATCCATCTTTTACAGTTAAAGCTACAATAACAGTACTTTTTATATGCATACATACCACAAGCTTCCCTCATCCTTGACAGGTGCGCTTCATGAGACCTTACATTCGAGGCCCTTTCTTCAGCAGCTGTGGAAAAGAAAAACAAAACAGAATACCATTATGAATATCATATTCAGCTATAACATTTACTGTTGGTTAATGCATTTTATACTTACACAACTGTGGAGTGTTCCCAGCTCTACATTCCCTGATCCACTGATCAAAGGTATTGTTCTTCCTTCTATGGAGGTCATCATAATGATGGTGGCAGTGCTTACCAGTGCGTGGGATACCTGTTGCACTGGTCAAAGCCCTAGCCAAACTAGTCCAGGCCTCGGACTTATACTAAGAACCTGAGTAGTCCTGCTGTAATAAGAGTCAGCCATGCTCCTTAAGTAGGAGCTCAACAAAAACATTGGACTCCTGAACACCCCAATGCTGTGCATGAAAGGGCACACCCTCTCCAACACCAGCCATGTCTCCTAAAGATCAAGCTCAGTGACTAATGAGCATTTCTCACCAATTTCACTTTAAATATATGTTTTCCCACCAATTGCATGTATTGTTCTTACTGAGACTGAGAGTGCACACTGTTTGATTTTTGCTACATTTGATAACACTGCACACCACTTACCATCAAGCAACCATGGTAACACAGTAAGCCAGGCTGCACAATAGTGAGCAACGCACAACAGTTGGCAATAAAAGAAAATGCAATTTCAAGGATATTTGATATACAGCCAGTTATGTAGTTCTCTTATTCAAATGGGATTGCAGAAATATACTTGCATCAACATAGTACACATTATACCCACAGTCATACTTTTCATAATATATGCACAATACCCATATAAATGATTAGGTAAAAATAACTGACACAAGTTTAGTCTCTCAGCCCACATACATGTAAATATTAATATTAGCTATACTATGTCAGGTGTTATGACTGAGAGTAAATATGACGTGATGTGGAACAACATTAAACGTATATGGCATATGCAGTTTTTGAACCCAGGACCATGTGTACAGTAGTCCTAAATTTACAGCTCTTCCCACAAGAAGTTTGAGAAAACACTTGTCTATGTTGCATTTCATGTGTATAATATGCAATGTCAACACAGTAAAAGAAAAGTTTGCTCGCCCTGTACTAGAACCCAGAACCATTTACACTCCAGATCTAGACTTGCCACCTATTGTAACAGGATTACTTACATGACATCCCCTACATTAGTCTTCATTGTTAACTTGATGGTGTTTATTCATTGTTAACTTGATGGTGTTAGCGCAGTGCAGCCTTGCTCACCGGGTTTGCGCAATGCCTAGTTGTATTAATTAAATGCATCTGGTTTCTATTTTTGGCTGCCTGGGTCATATCTGATACATGGGTGGTCCAGTCATGCAAATGAGCTAAGTATCATGCAAGCATGTGAAAAACAGGAAAAATAAAATGCAGAATGTGCAAACAAGCTAAGCATCATGCAAACATGTGCAAAAAAAGAGGGAAATGAAAAACAATAAACTATATGAAATTAATAAATGCAGAATTATATATCTATGGCAGGGTGCCTTGTACAATTTTTCCTTATTTAAATTTGTTTGGGACCCTGCCAATTTTTGAACAAGGGAAAGCTATTACTGTCATACCTCTCAACTGTACAGATTTTCACAGAATGTCCAGATTTATGCTTCATATTTTTGGTCTGTTTCTCATAAAATGTGTGGGGTTTTGGCAAAATACTGTCATTGGGGATTGAATTCAGAAAATACTAACAAACATTTGAGATTCAGATGTCATACCCTTCAGAAGATTCATGTTACTGCAAAACCAGTTATTCTATCAATGCCTTAACTAATTACATCCTAGTGATGCATCCAGGTGCATCTGCTGTTACATCCTATTGATGCCTCTAGGCATCAAATATTGCTTGTTTATATTTGCATCAGTAATTCCAAAACCATGCTATGTACAATTTTTAAAAGATTTCACATTAAAGCTTACACAATGGCAAAGTCAACTACATTAATATCTGACCTCTGTCTAGTGCAGGTAAAGAGATATTAACTATTGTTTTTATGATGTGTGTTGAAGAAATTGCTCGAAACCACCACGAATTGAGTCAAACAGCATTTAATGACAAGAATAAAACAGGAACAAGCGCTTTCACGCAATAAAAATTGCGCTTCATCAGGTTACAATCTTTCAAAAACTACCAATGCCTTTTATAATAATCCATTACCTACAATAATTCAATTAGCTATGTTAATTAACTTAAATTCATTCACAATATTAGCTTTCTGAATCAGCATCAAGATTCCTTGTTCAAAATACATTAAACATGACATTTAGAGACAAACATCCTAACGGAACTACTTATAAGTTCAATAGTATATACAATATTAAAGTTTGTACAATATGTTTATGTCAGTGTGCATAAACCTCCCTTAATTGATGGCATAATTGCTAAATGCAATCCTACTTAACAGGAAGTAATGCCCATATTTAGGAAAGGTGAAACAGTTTGATGCGCCTATGCTTTACATTCATTATTACCAAAGTTAAGGCACCAGTTTCATAACTTCATTTATGATTCATTGTCATTCTATTTAAGAAATCAGGATTCAGAACACACAAAGTACAACTTAGACATAGTTAAGTCAACCATCGCAAAATAATAAATATTAGAAAATATAAGCTTAAATATCTAAATATAAAACGCCACATTCACTAGAGACATTTGCAATTGCCTTAGGCAGTACTATATATAAAACCAAGCCTCTTACTAATTAAAAAACTATCTCAAAGTGAATCAGAAACCAGGCATTCCTGTTTATATCATACGGAGAGACTACACCCATAGACTTGAGTATCGCATCCACTAGTGTCATGATGTGAGCCATATTAGTTGTAAGTAATTATTACAAGCAGACCAGAACTGTATGTAATATTAAATACAAGATAATGATAAAGCAAGCGTATATAGCCATCATATGAATAATGTATGCTTGCAAGACAATGTTCTTATTTTCTCTGAGACATCATCTCATTGCGGATGAGTAATTTTACCGTTTCTGTCTGCCTTTTCTTTCGCCTTAAGCTTGATGCATTTAATAATATCAGAGCTATAAGATATAAAAACTCAAATCAGGATACATAATATAATATAGGATAGCCATAAAAAATAAAACGTAGTTAACTAAAACTATATTGACTAGATAACCTAAAGCAATTATTTATACGGATGGATCATAGCATGTATAGTACATAACTATGTACTCATACAAAAATCAACTATATAATAGATGATAACAGAATCCATACTGAAAACATTGGCGAAACTAGCGCCATTAAAAATATGTATTGGCCGATTGTCTAAACACATGAAATGGTTTAAACAATTCTACAAAGTGGCATATTAAAGTAAAAATTTTATAATTCCGCATTATACAAAAAACACATAAAGCTATAATGTAAGGATACAAAACCTAAAAAATGGAACTTTGTTTTTTCAAAAAATACCAAATAAATCCAATCAGTCATGAATTTCCAAAAAACCAACCATCCAAGTATTATTGTGGTACCCCTTTTTCTTAGCCGGGCAGAAAGACATGATCATGTGAAGGGACATATTCTAAGGTAATACATTATGCTACAAAACAAATCAATCCAGGCATTCAAGTTGACGATCCAGAAGACCAATGTATAAGCCACCATGATATGTTCAGGAAAAATTTTAGCATTGTATTACAATGCAATATACATGGTAGTTGCTAACAGACAAGAAAAAACAGTACTTTTTTATTTACATAAAATCTGTCATGATGAACATTTCTATAAGATCTTTAGATGTTATTAAAAGGAGTAGTATACTTCTGCATGATAAGAATATTGAGCATATCCAAGTTGAAAGGCTAGGTGGCCATTATATTGCAGTGCTTTCTTATTACAGTGCTTTTTTATTTACATAAATTCTGTCATGATGGACACTTCTATAAGATCTTTGGAAGTTATGGAAAAAGGTAATATACTTCTGCATCATAAAAATATTAAGCATATCCAAGCTAAAAAAGCCAGGTGGCATATTATATTACGGACCAAATATTAACTAGGTCCTATTAAGACCGGTCGAAGATTGACTATAGTATTCAAACCTGGTGGTATGTGAGCCTTTAGCCTTAGAATCCACCTCAATTCAAAGGTTTCCAGGGTGTTCATGTGATCACCCTCCCTCCTGTTGTGTTCAACTATCTGTAATACCTGAAATAAAAACCTATGCTCAGGATAGGAACTACAATGTAATGCCAAGGCATTGTTGAGATTATTTCTTCTGATGTTATATATGTGATCATATATTCGATCCCTTAACCTCCGTGAGGTCAGACCCACATAATAAGCTTCACAGAGAGTACAGTTAGCGAGGTAGACCACATTTTTGGTATTACAATTAGCATAAAACGTTGATACTACATTCAAGTTGGTACTTTGAGGTGCAGGCCCACATTTTTTAGAGATATAACCACAAAAAGAACATTTACCACATGGAAAAGTGCCTGTTTTCATTTGGGATCTTATATCAGTGGGTATATTGACCAATTTCTCCTTGCATAGAAGCCTTTTCAGATTCATGCAGTTCATATATCTGAATATTGGTTTCTCACTGATAACTTCTGAAACAGATAGATCTGAGAGTAAAATCTTCCAGTTACTTCTCACTATGTTAGTTAAGTGCTGTACGTCATTAGTAAATTTTATATCATAGGACAAAGTATTAGTTACTTTTTTGGTACATCTTTGATAATTAAAGAATTTTTTAGGCTGTGATGGTATATTATTAGATGTAGGTTCACATATTTCATCTATCAATTTTAGGGGGTAACCCCTATCTATAAAATGCTTCTTCTGAGTAGCTAAAACATTTAGTGCATCCAGTTTATCACTACAAATCCTATTTATCCTACTTACTTGATTTTTTACTATGTTGCAGAAAATATGTCGCGGATGTAGACTATCATAATGGATGATCCCATTCCTCCAGCAGGATTTCCTATAGAGTGTCGTTACCAGTTTACATTGATCGACTTTCTTAATATTGATGTCCAAAAAGTTTACACTATGACAGGAGATGTCATGGCTGAATTTAAAGAATGAGGTGACACTATTCATATAGCTAATAAAAGAAATGAGACTGTTCTCATCTCCATTCCATAACAATAAAATGTCGTCTACGAAACGTCTGTATAATACGACATTCTCGAACCTGGGATCGCTAAAAATGTGTTCCTTTTCCCATTCCAATACGACAAGGTTGGCATATGCATTGGCACAGGGGGTGCCCATGGCAACCCCCCATGTCTGCGCATATGCCACATTGTCGTAAAGGAACACATTATTGTTTAGGACTAGGTCTAATAAACAGCATACATTCATAATTTCACCATTTTCAATACCCATTTGCATCATATGGGTTCTTATCGCATCTAGGCCATATTCATTAGGAATTTTCGTAAATAAGCTCTCAATATCTAAAGTTACTAATAAAGTTTCATCTGTTAATCTATCTGTTACCATGTTTAATTTCAGGTCATCCAAAAGTTTAAAAGAATCAAGAAGTATCGTAGGTACTTGCTTCACTAGGGTTCCTAATTTAGTTTGTACATATAAGGATGCATTATAGGTTACCCAGTGGTCACCTGACACAATTGGACGTAAAGGTGGTGGATGTTTACCCTTGTGCAGTTTCGGCAAGCCTTTAATAATAGGAATCAAGGGGAGTTCTATTAACAAAAAATCATATAAAGGTTTGTCAATGGATCTGGTCATTAACATATCATACAGTGTGTCATGGACATATTGCGTCAATGATGTTATTTGTAGTTTATCAATCTTTTTATATGCAACATCATTACTTAACATGTTAAGCATTAACTCATGATAGAAAGTTACATCAACACAGTAAAAGAAAAGTTTGCTCGCCCTGTACTAGAACCCAGAACCATTTACACTCCAGATCTAGACTTGCCACCTATTGTAACAGGATTACTTACATGACATCCCCTACATTAGTCTTCATTGTTAACTTGATGGTGTTTATTCATTGTTAACTTGATGGTGTTAGCGCAGTGCAGCCTTGCTCACCGGGTTTGCGCAATGCCTAGTTGTATTAATTAAATGCATCTGGTTTCTATTTTTGGCTGCCTGGGTCATATCTGATACATGGGTGGTCCAGTCATGCAAATGAGCTAAGTATCATGCAAGCATGTGAAAAACAGGAAAAATAAAATGCAGAATGTGCAAACAAGCTAAGCATCATGCAAACATGTGCAAAAAAAGAGGGAAATGAAAAACAATAAACTATATGAAATTAATAAATGCAGAATTATATATCTATGGCAGGGTGCCTTGTACAATTTTTCCTTATTTAAATTTGTTTGGGACCCTGCCAATTTTTGAACAAGGGAAAGCTATTACTGTCATACCTCTCAACTGTACAGATTTTCACAGAATGTCCAGATTTATGCTTCATATTTTTGGTCTGTTTCTCATAAAATGTGTGGGGTTTTGGCAAAATACTGTCATTGGGGATTGAATTCAGAAAATACTAACAAACATTTGAGATTCAGATGTCATACCCTTCAGAAGATTCATGTTACTGCAAAACCAGTTATTCTATCAATGCCTTAACTAATTACATCCTAGTGATGCATCCAGGTGCATCTGCTGTTACATCCTATTGATGCCTCTAGGCATCAAATATTGCTTAATAAGCAATGGTTGCTGGTACACACTATGGCAGCAATACAGTAGTTTCTAAAGTCTCGGTTAGGTACAATATGTGCTCACCACTTCAATTGAAGAGGGACAGCCAAATCGGTTAAGTTCAAAGGTATCCAATACTGATGTGCTGGATGCACAATCACAGCTCACACTTCTGCGATGAAAAATCACCAAATGCAGTAGTAAGAAAAAATAAAATCCTTTTATTCACAGTAAGCGCTTTGCCTTTAGCTTCCTCAGACTGTTTAACAATGAGATAAACTGGAACAAACATTTAAATACTATAGAGCGGCTGCTCATTGGTTAAAATCATTAAGGTGTCATATGACACAAAACCACATAATCACAACAATAACTATGACCAGAAAGTACCCTTCTCTTGCATGAATACTTTCTTACTTTAAAACACATAATCAGAGTTAAGGAGAATTCTGTGCATCTTTCAGTACAATAAATATCACATGCTTTAAAATCGGAAATAAAATGTGATGCATTCAGCTGCTTCAGAACCTTTAAAATAATGCATTCGGCTTACTGCACAACTGTTAAAATCTATAGCTATGTAGAACATATGCCAAGAACAAGGCGCTCTCGCCAACACATTTAGAAACACTATAAGGTAGTTACCTGATGTTAAACAAGCATAAAGAGATCGTAAATATCACATACTTTAAAATCGGAGATAAAATGTGATGCATTCAGCTGCTTCAGAACCTTTAAAATAATGCATTTAACTTACTGCAAAACTGTTAAAATCTATAGCTGTGTAGAGCATATGCCAAAAACAAGGCGCTCTCGCCAACACATTTAGAAACACTATAAGATGGTTACCTGATGTTTAACAAGCATAACAGGATCGTGAATAAACAAATATCCAAACATAAAGTAGCGTAGAATGAAATATAATGCATTCAGCTGCTTCACAAACTTTTCAAGATATTGCTTACAGCTTACTGCAAAATCGTTGAAATCTATGTCTGTGCTGAAATCTATGACAAGAGTAAGGCGCTCTCGCCAACACATTTAGAAACACTTTAAGGTGGTTACCTGGTGTTTTACAAACATGAAAAGAACGTGAATAACCACATATTCAAACTTAGAGTGGCGTCTGCTATAGTGAAGGCTCCTGAGTGCCGTGCGCCCTTACGTGTTGAGGACGTCACCACGTATTACTATAGTAACAGAGCACAACCTACAGCTGACATTTAAGTCAGATCTAAGGCATGCATCTCCAATAGGTGAAAGATATCTGCAAAAACCGCTACTGTGCATAGAACATAGCCAAATATAAAGCTAAAAAGAAGCGCAAACTGAGCGATTTCGTCGTATACTATTTAAATGTCTTGCTAAGGAGTTTCCAATACATAAGCATTCATGTCGATCTAAAAATACCTGGTGGGGTCACAAGCATTTCTCACCTATCGTGCTAAGAGGGACTTCATTGGACTAAATAAGGGGGAGAACTACAAGGTGGTCATATTTGCAATGAGAAACTAGGATGAAATCCAAAATTTATACTATGGTTAAATGGAAAAAGTATATGAAACAACCTATGACAGGTGCAACCACTGAAAATCCATTTTAAGCTTGTCCGTTCCTCATATAGTGTCATCTGATAAAATAAAACTTCATTGGAATCTTCAAGACATACTCATTTCTCACCTGTCGTAATAAAGACCAGGTAGAGAACAAATGGGGGGCTATAAGGTGGGAATATTTGCAAAGAGAAACTAGATTAGATCCATGAAATGTACTGTGGTAACGGAGTGGGTATATAATACAATTCAACCTAAAACAGGTGCGAACGCTATAAATCCATTGTAAGCTTGTTCGTCACGAATGTGGTGTCAACGGGCTACGGGGTTGACAGTAATTATATATAAGACACTCTAATCCTGTATGAAAGAAGGAAAAGAGTGGCGATTCTAACAATGCGGTACCTAGGAGGTATGATGCTATCTCGCCGTAACACTGGGGACTCATACAGTAAGACGCACCAACTGTGAATGCAAACTACTAATGGTCAGTCAAGGGTATGTATAGGACAATTGCCCTATACTGGTTAACAGGGGGGACCAACAGGGCCAACAGGTTGTGAAGAATGCTAAAAAACTCAACTGATTAATGTGAAAGTGGAAAGAAAAGACAGAAAATGGAACATATATTTGATGTGGAACAAGTATAAGCCATTTCCATGGGTAGGCATCTCTATGTTAAAGACATGGTCAATCCGAAAGTTGCATGTACATGTTGTCTTAAACAGGGAACTTATGGTAGTGTCCAACATGGCCCATGGACCTCTCATAGGAAGAGATTAAAAACATCAAACACCTTCTTAATGTTTCAGGGCTCGTTTTCTCCTTTTCCTTAGATAAGGTTTGATTTGGACCTTATCATTGAGGCCTGGAGGGTGGTCAGCTCTAAGTCTAATAATCCACTTCATCTCATTCTCTAAAGTATAGTTAATAATGTCTCCTCCTCTCACACCTGGTATGATCTTCTGAATGACCAAAAACTTAAAGGTATGGTTAGTTCCTCTTTCCTTATTGTGTTTCGCTAATGCATTGAACATGGATCCTACCCTGATGTGGTAGATATGCTCCCTGATCCGTTCTTTCAAAGCCCTATTGGTCTTCCCTACATAAAATGCTGTGCATGCCTCACAAGTGGCCATATAGACAATGTGCAGACTATTACATGTAGTGTTCGTCTGGAAGTTATATATCCTTTCAGTAATTGGATGTTTAAACACTGTGGTCTCATTAATATGAGTGCACTGATTGCATTTACCACATGGCATCGTGTTGCTTCTGTTCGTGTGTTCCTTATGAATATTGTGTTGTTGTTTGGGATTGCATAGTATTCTCATAAATTAGGTTGGTTCTTGTACACTACTTTTAAGCAAGGTCCTACTATATCCTTAATATCTTTATCTAGTGATAAGATGTCCCAGTGTTTCTCCATGATTTGTCTAATACTAGTCGAATCTCTAGTGAATAACATGGAGGCTCTACTAATGTTATTAAGTCTAGATCCTGCAACCATGTTAGTTGTTAGTGGGGGTTCGGAAAAATATGGTTTAGCTTTAGTCTCTCTCAAATTTTCAACTTCTGAGATAGTACGTTCAAAATCAGCAGTATCATAGCCTCTTTGCATAAACTTGTTTCCTAATTCAACTAATTCCTTGGTGTAGCCTTCTTCGGTGGGGTTCAACCTAGACGCTCTGATCACCTGTCCTTTCATGACATTATCAAAAACATACCTTGGATGCATGCTACCCTTGTGTAGTATAGTATTCCTGTGGCACAACTTCCTATACACTGAGGTGTTCAACAACCCATTACTGAGCCTATTAATGTTGACATCTAAAAATGAGATTTGATCATGTGAGTATGTGGTGGTAAATTTCAAAAAGTTAGTGGAATGATTCATATCATTAATAAATTCCAAAAGTGTATCTGCATCACTTTTCCAAATGAAAAACAAATCATCCACGAATCTACGATAGATGCCTACATGTTCCTTATATAAGGGAGATTCAAAAAGAATGAATCTCCCTTATATAAGGAATCTCCCTTATATAAGGAACATGTAGGCATCTATCGTAGGCTCAGTAATGGGTTGTTGAACACCTCAGTGTATAGGAAGTTGTGCCACAGGAATACTATACTACACAAGGGTAGCATGCATCCAAGGTATGTTTTTGAAAATGTCATGAAAGGACAGGTGATCAGAGCGTCTAGGTTGAACCCCACAGAAGAAGGATACACCAAGGAATTAGTTGAATTAGGAAACAAGTTTATGCAAAGAGGCTATGATACTGCTGATTTTGAACGTACTATCTCAGAAGTTGAAAATTTGAGAGAGACTAAAGCTAAACCATACTTTTCCGAACCCCCACTAACCACTAACATGGTTGCAGGATCTAGACTCAATAACATTAGTAGAGCCTCCATGTTTTTCACTAGAGATTCGACTAGTATTAGACAAATCATGGAGAAACACTGGGACATCTTATCACTAGATAAAGATATTAAGGATATAGTAGGACCTTGCTTAAAAGTAGTGTACAAGAACCAACCTAATTTGCGTAGAATACTATGCAATCCCAAACAACAACACAATATTCATAAGGAACACACGAACAGAAGCAACACGATGCCATGTGGTAAATGCAATCAGTGCACTCATATTAATGAGACCACAGTGTTTAAACATCCAATTACTGAAAGGATATATAACTTCCAGACGAACACTACATGTAATAGTCTGCACATTGTCTATATGGCCACTTGTGAGGCATGCACAGCATTTTATGTAGGGAAGACCAATAGGGCTTTGAAAGAACGGATCAGGGAGCATATCTACCACATCAGGGTAGGATCCATGTTCAATGCATTAGCGAAACACAATAAGGAAAGAGGAACTAACCATACCTTTAAGTTTTTGGTCATTCAGAAGATCATACCAGGTGTGAGAGGAGGAGACATTATTAACTATACTTTAGAGAATGAGATGAAGTGGATTATTAGACTTAGAGCTGACCACCCTCCAGGCCTCAATGATAAGGTCCAAATCAAACCTTTTCTAAGGAAAAGGAGAAAACGAGCCCCGAAACATTAAGAAGGTGTTTGATGTTTTTAATCTCTTCCTATGAGAGGTCCATGGGCCATGTTGGACACTACCATAAGTTCCCTGTTTAAGACAACATGTACATGCAACTTTCGGATTGACCATGTCTTTAACATAGAGATGCCTACCCATGGAAATGGCTTATACTTGTTCCACATCAAATATATGTTCCATTTTCTGTCTTTTCTTTCCACTTTCACATTAATCAGTTGAGTTTTTTAGCATTCTTCATAACCTGTTGGCCCTGTTGGTCCCCCCTGTTAACCAGTATAGGGCAATTGTCCTATACATACCCTTGACTGACCATTAGTAGTTTGCATTCACAGTTGGTGCGTCTTACTGTATGAGTCCCCAGTGTTACGGCGAGATAGCATCATACCTCCTAGGTACCGCATTGTTAGAATCGCCACTCTCTTTTCCCTTCTCTTTCATACAGGATTAGAGTGTCTTATATATAATTACTGTCAACCCCGTAGCCCGTTGACACCACATTCGTGACGAACAAGCTTACAATGGATTTATAGCGTTCGCACCTGTTTTAGGTTGAATTGTATTATATACCCACTCCGTTACCACAGTACATTTCATGGATCTAATCTAGTTTCTCTTTGCAAATATTCCCACCTTATAGCCCCCCATTTTTTCCAATGAAATTGTTCTCTACCTGGTCTTTATTACGACAGGTGAGAAATGAGTATGTCTTGGAGATTCCAATGAAGTTTTATTTTATCAGATGACACTATATGAGGAACGGACAAGCTTAAAATGGATTTTCAGTGGTTGCACCTGTCATAGGTTGTTTCATATACTTTTTCCATTTAACCATAGTATAAATTTTGGATTTCATCCTAGTTTCTCATTGCAAATATGACCACCTTGTAGTTCTCCCCCTTATTTAGTCCAATGAAGTCCCTCTTAGCACGATAGGTGAGAAATGCTTGTGACCCCACCAGGTATTTTTAGATCGACATGAATGCTTATGTATTGGAAACTCCTAAGCAAGACATTTAAATAGTATACGACGAAATCGCTCAGTTTGCGCTTCTTTTTAGCTTTATATTTGGCTATGTTCTATGCACAGTAGCGGTTTTTGCAGATATCTTTCACCTATTGGAGATGCATGCCTTAGATCTGACTTAAATGTCAGCTGTAGGTTGTGCTCTGTTACTATAGTAATACGTGGTGACGTCCTCAACACGTAAGGGCGCACGGCACTCAGGAGCCTTCACTATAGCAGACGCCACTCTAAGTTTGAATATGTGGTTATTCACGTTCTTTTCATGTTTGTAAAACACCAGGTAACCACCTTAAAGTGTTTCTAAATGTGTTGGCGAGAGCGCCTTACTCTTGTCATAGATTTCAGCACAGACATAGATTTCAACGATTTTGCAGTAAGCTGTAAGCAATATCTTGAAAAGTTTGTGAAGCAGCTGAATGCATTATATTTCATTCTACGCTACTTTATGTTTGGATATTTGTTTATTCACGATCCTGTTATGCTTGTTAAACATCAGGTAACCATCTTATAGTGTTTCTAAATGTGTTGGCGAGAGCGCCTTGTTTTTGGCATATGCTCTACACAGCTATAGATTTTAACAGTTTTGCAGTAAGCTAAATGCATTATTTTAAAGGTTTTGAAGCAGCTGAATGCATCACATTTTATCTCCGATTTTAAAGTATGTGATATTTACGATCTCTTTATGCTTGTTTAACATCAGGTAACTACCTTATAGTGTTTCTAAATGTGTTGGCGAGAGCGCCTTGTTCTTGGCATATGTTCTACATAGCTATAGATTTTAACAGTTGTGCAGTAAGCCGAATGCATTATTTTAAAGGTTCTGAAGCAGCTGAATGCATCACATTTTATTTCCGATTTTAAAGCATGTGATATTTATTGTACTGAAAGATGCACAGAATTCTCCTTAACTCTGATTATGTGTTTTAAAGTAAGAAAGTATTCATGCAAGAGAAGGGTACTTTCTGGTCATAGTTATTGTTGTGATTATGTGGTTTTGTGTCATATGACACCTTAATGATTTTAACCAATGAGCAGCCGCTCTATAGTATTTAAATGTTTGTTCCAGTTTATCTCATTGTTAAACAGTCTGAGGAAGCCGAAAGGCGAAAGCGCTTACTGTGAATAAAAGGATTTTATTTTTTCTTACTACTGCATTTGGTGATTTTTCATCGCAGAAGTGTGAGCTGTGATTGTGCATCCAGCACATCAGTATTGGATACCTTTGAACTTAACCGATTTGGCTGTCCCTCTTCAATTGAAGTGGTGAGCACATATTGTACCTAACCGAGACTTTAGAAACTACTGTATTGCTGCCATAGTGTGTACCAGCAACCATTGCTTATTAGTTATTAACTGTTTGATTTTGGCTGGTACTACACCCCGAGGTTTGGAAATTTTTCGTTGTTGACTCTTATCAAATATTGCTTGTTTATATTTGCATCAGTAATTCCAAAACCATGCTATGTACAATTTTTAAAAGATTTCACATTAAAGCTTACACAATGGCAAAGTCAACTACATTAATATCTGACCTCTGTCTAGTGCAGGTAAAGAGATATTAACTATTGTTTTTATGATATTAATTTATATAAATATAATTTTCACATTTTTCTAAATATCCCAACAACCAAGAAGCACAGACAGAATTATTTAGCCTCACATGAAAACTATCAGCAAGATGAATAAAATGTTGCTGACAGTATGTGTGTTGCTTGAGGTGTTGCTGAGATATTCTAAGCTGTTTACAAAATATTAAAAAACATAATAGTTACTATGTTTACTGCAACTTATAAAATTTGGTTTAAGACCTAGAACCTAAATAATAGTACCACTGTAAAATAGCTTGTGCTAAAGAGTTTGCCATTTATACTTCTTTCATAACCCCTATGGTTCCAGAGATATGAACATTTGTTTGAAATGTGAGGACATAATCTGATTCTGTCTTTTGGCTTAGGCTCCGCCCATTGGAAGTTACACTGCAACCTTCCTAAGTACCATTGGAGTGAATGAGAGCATTTAAACATTACCCCTATTTTTTGCCCTTTATCAACCTATTATTTATAGCATTGTTCAAATTTCTTGCTGTAAGAGGTTGAGAGGTCTGATTGCCATGCTGCAGACAGCAACCTTACACGAAAATGCTATCTGCATTCCCGAAGAGGTTTCACGGCCATAATAACATTGTTGTGCACTGCCAAACCTTGTTTAAGAGTGATGTGCTTCATTAATATTCATTGTATGGCACCACCACAGGCACAACTTTGTGTACACGGAAACACTCCATGTAGGCTCTACATGAATCCTACATGGAGTTTCTTGAATCCTGCCCATATTGTATTGAAAAAAGTAAATCTTGTGAAAAATAGCTCTTTGCACTTAAACTATAAATAGATGTCCATTTTTTAGACTT
This sequence comes from Protopterus annectens, assembly GCF_019279795.1. NCBI lineage: Eukaryota > Metazoa > Chordata > Ceratodontiformes > Protopteridae > Protopterus > Protopterus annectens. The sequence continues at coordinate 782,496,593 of NC_056737.1, read as the reverse complement.
AGGTATGTAGGAAGATGGAAATATAATTTAGAGATGTGTGAATTATACTTCCTAGTAAGTTTACATGAAGTTACTATGTAAATATCTGGACATATTTTCATGTTTTTAATATCCCAGCCATGTTGAGTATTTCAGTGGCGAGATGTAATTAAATAAGAAGGATAAAATAGAATCTGTAAGATTATTCTATTTGAAATGATTTGTCCAAATTTGAGTGAATACAATATGTTCTGGATCTTTAATATTATCTTTAATATTATACCCCAAATGTTGACTAAAGCTAATAATATTCCTGTAGGGAATTCTTGGGACAAACTTTTCTCCAGAATAAAAATGACCAGAGGCTAACTTTATTATGATACAATGGGTCTAGAGGAAATAACATCTTCTGAATAAAAAATACAATAATGATAAATTTTAATCATAAAATATTTTTTCCTGCAAAAGAAATATTCTAGTTAAAGCTGTATTTCAATAATCTTTGCATTTTTAAAATAAGTTTCTTTCAGGTGAAGTAAAAAACATGAAATACCTGTACAGCATAGGGTGATCCTAAATATCTTAAAGTATTAGCTGAATTAATACTTTCATGGATGATAGCTTCCATAAAACTAAACTTTATTTTAGTTGTTTGCCATTTATTTTAAAACCTGAGAAGGACTGTTATCTGTCTTATTAAAAATGTAATACAGAGAGGATGGTACCAATTCCAGAATTAACATTAAGCTATCAGCATATGCAATAATCTTATAATTTAAATTTTTAATTTTGAAAGGAGCAATATCAGGATCCTGCTCTATTGTATCAATGCGGTTAATAGCTAAAAGAAATGAGGTGGCAGGCAAACAACATCCTTGTCTAACTACACATATTTGCTGGTGTAGGGATGAATCAGAATTATTTGTAATAAGATAGTATGGAAATAAAAAATAAAACCAAAGTCATATTATTAAGGAGGTTTTAAATAGTGTGACAGTGTAAAATTATATTCTATAAAAGATGAATGGGGATGAACATTGACCTATCACGAATAAACCCAGAATGATAAGGTAACAAAATAGCCAAACATTTTGAAGCATGGCTTGATTAACATATTCAACTGTAATTTAATAATCAACACTTAATAGCACAATAGGCCTATAATGTGTTGCTAAATAGTGATCTTTATCTGACTTTGAAATCATAAGTCTTGCCAATGAGAAATATGGTTCCATCTGATACGGAGGTTTACTCAAGAATTCTATAAATCTAATTAACTATGGCATTAAATTAGCAAAGCACTCATAGAATTCTGCTGGTAATGATTTTGGACCTTAAGATTTATTATCAGCTAAAGATTAAATTATTTACTTAATAGATGGTAGATAGAGAATTACAAAATAACTTTTCAATGTTATTTATACCATAAGTAACAAAATTGTTCATATTATGGTTATAAAAATTGGGTAAATAATTAAATATATCTTCATATTAAGTTTTAAAACTCCTGCCTAATCATTTCAGTATCTGTAATAACTTTATCCTGAATCTTTAAATCTTGCACAAAGTTTGATTTGAGTTTACCAAAAAAAAAAAATCACTCCTTAAAAAGTCCGCTTCTATATCTGCCTATATATATATTTGCTTCTTTTTTTTTCTTCAGAGTCTCCCACTTCCTGCTGTAACTTGTTAAAGAATAAATATTTGCTGAATATTCTATAGCATATTTGCTAGAGTTAATGTCATACAAATTATCCAACGGACTTAATTGGCCTAAGAAAACATCAATTAACTTTATTTTATCCCTCTTCTCATTTAACAATAACTGAAACAACAAACCAGCCACAAAAGCTTTAAAAGAAGCCCAGATATAAGAGAATGGGATTTCTTCAGAATTGTTCGTCAACTAGAAGGCATTAATAGTTGCTTATATTTCCTTTTTACTTAAGTGTGATGTTTAAGAAATGCAGCAATAGAAGAGTGATCAGAAAGACATTTTAGAAGATTGTCCATCTTTGTAACCACATGGATTATGCTTTCTAAAAAAAGGAAGTCTAACCTTGAAGAGGTCTTCTGATTATGGTCAAAGTGTCCTTATAACCGTTTATTTGCAAGTTTTTTTAATACCACAATTCTGTTAGTGAATGACATGAAGAATTCCCCCAGTATCTGAACTTGTAGCTTCCTGTGACTTCTTGTTCTATCTGTTTAAAAAACACTTGCAAAACAATTGCTTTAGCATCAAGATAAAACAAGCTTTCATGAATATCTTGTAAAAAGGCAGCATATCTAGAGGAAGGTGCATAAACCGAATCAATGGTAAAAATAAGAAAAAACATATTAAACATTCCCAAATAAGACTAGCAGTAAACTCCTGAAACTTTGTAATAATTTTAAATTTGTCTGGATGAAACCAAATCGTAATGCCTCTTGATTTGTTATCAACTGACATAATCACTATATTAGAAACTGCTTTAACATTTTGGAAAGTCTTATAGGTTCATACATAAGTACTAGACTAGATGCCATTGTAGACAATTTTAAGCCTAGCCAATTTCCCTATTGGTGACAGTCAAACTCTGTTCCTCTTGTCTATGAGGAAAATTCCTTAACCATTATTCCAACCACCAAGCCCTTTATGTCACCTCTGACCCGTGCAATGCAAGATTAATTTCTTGTAAACAAGATACATGTACCACAAGATGATTCATAAATTGTAAAGTATTGTTCCTTACTAGGGTGATTTTAATCCATTTATATCTAGTAAAGCTATTCTCATAACGAATTATAATAAAAACACTTCTCCTCACACACCCTCAAAAAAAAAAAAAAACACACATGAAGGTATTAACGTACCCTTGATGAAACCATATTGGATTAGGTTGAGTCCAGTGCCTTTAGGTTTCCTATGTCATTAGTGATAATTTCTATGATAATTATTCCCATGGCTTTCCATATGAGACTAGTGAGACTTATACATCTGTAGTTTCCAGGGTCTGTAGATGACTCACCTTTATGCAGAGGGATGATTGTTGCTATTCTCCATTCATGAGGCATGGCACCTGTTTGGAGGCTACAGTTAAATAGCAATTTCAGAGGGACTGATAGGTCATGTTTCAGGGTATTTAGAAAGCATCCTGGGATATTGTCTGGGCTCAATAATGCCACGTTCTTGGCCTTAGAGAGAACATTAAGGACCTGTTACCTAGTGATAGCAGGAGGAGCTATATTTGACGGTATTTCCTGATGGAAGTTTAAGGGGTAGAAAGGGAGAACGTTGAAGCTGAATTTGTCAGCCAGTAGGCTTGCTATATCTTCTGGCTCAGTATAGGTTGCTCCATTAACAATGAGCTCTGCACACAATTGTGTATTGCCTTTGAGGCTGCAGACATAACTAAAGAATGCCTTGTGGTTGTCTTTGGCCTTGGAGGCCAAATTTAACTCAAATTTAGCTTTAGTAGACTTTATTTATCCTCTGGGTTGTTTTGTTTCATTTGATGAGTACTTTTATCCTACTCAGTGCTACACCTCCTAATGTCTACATGTTTTTTCATTATACTACCATCTTTCTTTACTAATCTGCTTAAGTAACTTGATACTTCTCTTTGTCCATGTAAAAATATTTTTGCTGATATAAATTCTTTTGCATTTTTTCTTGATTTCTTTCATATAATTATTGTTTTGTTAACGTACTTTCTATAATTATGCTCTAAATCTCCCAGTGCATCATTATATGTTATTTTATTTTTCTCTTTCTCTACTTTTCTCACATCATACTGCCACTGTAATTTTTTTACATTTTTCCTTAAATATCCACCATTCAGACCAATTTTTATAAAATGTTCACATAGTAATATAATATTTCCATAACTATATTACTAATCCCTTTCCGTCTTCATTCCATGCTTTCTTGTTTACCATTTTTATTCCTTTGCCTCTTCTTATATATTCCTCATTTCCATTATCATTAACAATATTGCAAGATGATCAGAAATCCCCTTTTCAAATATTTACACATCTCTTATAACTAAACCTTCTGCTAGTATAAAATAATCTATTTCAGTTCTATACATAACCCTTTTGTAAGTCCATGAATTTTTGTTCCAACGTTTTAACTTACTTCATCTTATAACCTGTAACATTCTTCTTATATCATTTCCTTTTTGTTCTGCTTGCCTCTTAAATCACAAAGTCTCCTGTTATTATAATATTTATATTTATCATAACATAGTCTAAAATCTGATGAAATAAGCTTTCCCTTTCTTTACAATTAGTATAAGGATATAATATTATAATTCTATATACTTGTTCTTTCCACTTTAAATCTACAATGGTTAATCTTCCCATTTTTGCTAAAGTTACATATAATATCTTGACCATATTTCTAAAGAATATGGCTATTCCAGAACATCTTTAATTTCCCAAATTCCAGTTTACCTTTCCTCTCCATAGTTTTGTTGTTTGAAATCTTTCCTCATTTGTTAAAAAGCTCATGTCTTCTAATATAATAACATCTGCATCACATGTATTACACCACTCTAAATCCAGATATTAGTACTGTTCACATTTATAGAAAGCACTTTAAATTTTTCATTTTTCCATAAATTCATGGATTTATTAGCACATAGCTAATTTCTAGAATAGCTGCCTTAATGGGCCATTCTAAGTGTATTCCATTTCCCTCCCAAAGGTGAGAATCAAACACTGTACTTTGTTTTGTGAGTCAAATACCTTAACCATTATAGCAACCCCCAACCATTAGCTACATATATTCTTTTTCATCCATTTACTTTCTTTTTTTTTCTTTTGTACTTGTCCCTTCAAATTTATTTTTCTGTATGTTACCCTTTTACCTATAAAATTCTTTTTTATTTTACTATTTCCCAATCTATGTCTTCTTCATCATTTATTTCAGAACCTTCTTCTATGTCTTCTTTATTATTTTTTCTCATCTAATTTTTCTTCTATTTCTACTACTTCTAAAATGTCTTCTGATTTGTTCATTTTCTTCCATTTCTTTTTCCTTACTCTTATTTTCATTTTTACAATCCATCCATAAATGCCCAATTTTGTTATATTTATAACATTCCAATTCACATTTTTGCATCATGTCCCATTTCCTCACAACTATAACATTTTCTTTTATTACATTTACTTATCAAATATCCTCCTTTTCCACACAAATAAAACATGTTCTGGGTTTCCCAAGTATTTGACAACACCCCTTTTCCCCTACACATTTATCATGCTTGGTATATCTATAATATTTTCTGTTGTAGCACAAAATTACAGTCCTATCCACCATTCCACAAACTCCTTTTATCATAAACTTTGCAATCTCCAGTACTTAAATAAAGTTTTCAAATATCCTTTCAAAATCTCTTTTTTCCCATCCCTGTTCAAAATTGTACATTCATTTTCTTTTTTGTTTCTCTGCTAAATGCTCTTATCAAATAAAGATTCCATGGGTTACGGGCTTTCTTTTTTCATATTCTCCAAGAAATTTTTCCATTGAAAAAGCAGTTAGTAAGAATAAATCCTCTTACTTCATGTGTTTTTACACCCAAAGGAGCTATTAAATTGTCCCATACCTGCCCATTTATTTGCCATCTTTACTTTGAATCCTTACCACATACTTCTGTTTTTCATTTTCTTCTGCCTTTTTTTTTTCTTTTGTGCTACTCCCTTTGTCTTCTCTTACTTTCACTGCATATGTTTTCTTTTCCATCTCACCACTATTCTTCAGGATTGTCTCTGCATCCTTCTTTTGTATTTTTGCCTTAAAGTCCCCCCAGGAAACATCTTCTTCATTTTCTGGCCCACAGTACATCACAATTTTTTTAAGTAAATCATCCACAATTGTCCCAACTAAAGGGTTGTAATTATACAGCCACCATTTGCCAACTCATCTCCATCAAACAAATTTCTTTGAAATATCTCCCCAAAATCCTGCACACCGTCTGTAGTCTCAGTATTGGCTTTTTCCTCCATTTTTCTCACCACCCATTATCTCCTTCTCTCTGCATCTGCATCCCTGTTTCTCTGGGCTGCCTCTGCACCTGGAATAGAACAGGAAATGCTCATGCAAAATGAGTCCCACTAGCAACAACGATGAGTGGGGGAAGTTCCCTAATGCCTTGACCAATTGTCCCCTAGTAGTATAAAATACTACCTCAGGTCACCCCTAAAAAGAGGCCACTTACCTACTGGGAATAACCTAGTCAAATGAGGCTAAATAAGTAAATAAATAAAAATTTCCAAGAAATAATGGAGAAAAACGATGATTGGCAGGATTGTAGGAGGGACAACATGACCTAGCTTCACAAAACATTTGAGTAATACAGGAACAGGGACAAAAGACTGGTTTAGTTCAACCTCTGTGTTACTGAAAATGAAGGCATCTATTCTGAAGGAAAGGACTTTTCATTATTTAGAGGACATATAGAATGCCAGACTACAAAGATTTACAACAGGAAGAGTATGGGAAAAGGATCTTCAAATAAATACTGAATATTCTGGCCAGGATTCAGAAACAAATAGTGCTAAATATGGTAAATTTAAGGATACAAGTAGCACATTCATGCAACCTAGTATAATAGTATGGTCAAATCCATATGCAAATGACTATACTGTAATGCAATGAGACCAAGTGTAAATGCATATAAATTTAAACATCATGGTAGAGAGATTCAGAAATGTAAAAAAATTGTGCAATGAGTTATGCTGGGCAGTGAATTTGTACACTGTCATTTCTTGGTTTACAGAAACAGAGATCATGGTAAGGTACTGGGAGTAACATGTATTAGCTGACCAGGATATGTTAGGGGCCATTCTTGTAGATGGTATCTGTGACAGTGCATGCCATTACTCTTTGCAGGACATTTGAATTCAAAAGTGACTAACATACCATAACCTCCACAACAGGGACATAGTTTAACTCTACCATGTATGTACAAAGAGACAACATATAGGAACTTTTAGACATGTACTGTTCTCAGATGGAATCCAATTAGATACCAATACCTGTTAACACTAAGTTGTATATAACATTGATCACTGTTGCTATGAGGACCTTCCAGGAGCCATCAGGGGACATGGTGGCTGTATCATAGGCATGCACCTCAAATCTTTTATATTAGTTTCTTGACGTTATACTGCAGCATGTGCTTTCCCACAACTCCCTATTAAAATGTTGCCTCTTTAAAAAAAATATTTCCTGCTCAGCATGCAGTCTCTTTCATTGACTCTGCATCCCAGCTCCAGTCACATTGGCTGGAGCTGTAGTGCAAAGCCAGTGACAGACTTCTAAGAACTGGCATGATTTTTTACCTTGCCTGCCACTGACAATGAGGATGGAGCACTGTTTTATTTCTTTTGCAAAGTTTTTTTTTTTTTTTTTGGAGACTGCAGCAGGCACTAATTAGTACTTCATTAAATGCCATTTGAGTATGAATCCTAGCATGTCTCTTGTAGTTTAATGTGTTGTCAGATGCATTTTCACTAAATGTGAGTTTCAAGAAAAGAGAAGTTTACTGTTTCTCATGCTAAGTCTGCTTTCAGTGAGAGTATTTTGTTTAGAAAATGGCTGCCAGTGTTTTCTGTAATATCCGAAATAAGTTTTAAACAAAATTCAAATGTCTGTAATACTAGTAATATTAAAGAAAATAGTATTTACATTGTGGGATATGAATAATGTTCATGGTATCTGGGGAGAGACAGGCAAGTATTGGGATATTAGTATGGCTGGCAGCAGTAGCATAGGTAGGGTGGGGCAACAGAGACAACTGCCCCAGGCAGAAATTGTTGGGGGATATCAGTCAATCTGGATATCCTTTTAATGCAATACAGGCTTATTTGCAGTCAAATCTCAGTGCTGTAGCACTCCATGCGTGCTCTGAAGTCTGACAACTGCTTGCTACTAGGTAGCAAACAGATTGCTACAATTTAACAGAAAAAAAAAAAAGAAAATATCTTTTTTTAATTAAAACCTAAGTGCTATATCACACCATGAAGATAAACTGTAGTGACTGTTTGCTGCATTTGTATCAAGCAATTTGCTACAGTTTAAAAGAAGAATTTTTTTAAACTAAAACATGAGCACCGAGGCTGTCTGTACAGACAGGGTATAAAATGTAGGAACTGTTTGCCACTTTTATAGTAAGCAGTTTGTTACAGTTTAAAAGAAGAGATGATGTTTTTAATAAAATGTGTGAATGGAGATTTAGGACAAGGCACAAAAATGGGGGGGGGGGGCACATCATGCTTCTGGTCACCTGGATGGTGTGCCAGTAGAAGGAACCGTCATTTTTTATTACAGCAAAGTGTTTATTTTATTACAGTGAAATGCTTTTCTATTGTTCTTCACTTGAAGAGCTGAGGGGGTTTGCAGTACTGGCACAGGGCGCTGGTTGATCCATCTATACTTCTGGCTGGCAAGGACCTGATTCGTTACTATGCATGGGAACCCATTTGTCTATGATCCAGCTATGTTTTTTCTAAACACCTTTATTGAATTATCACTTGTGACACAGGCACATTTACATTTATATAAAAGTAATCAAACTGGTTTAACAAGTTCACATTTACAAAAATTATACTTCACATATATTGCTATATATATCATGTAACCTAAGCAACATTACATAAATTATCCAATTGCTGCCTTTTTTTAAACAAGAAACATCTTAATTAAACCATCACTTATGACAACAGTGACACTATCCTGTGTGGCAAGTTAGTTTTCTGAATGACAGCTTCTATCTGACACTATTCTAGTTGCAAGCATTTAACATCACAAACCATATTGACATACTCCCACTTGCAAACATTATACATCACTTAAAATCTACCCAATCATTATCAGTTAAATATTACATAGCTCATTTAAGTCCTGCCTTCTTTTAAACCTCATTCCTCCCCTGTATGTATTGCTCCCCAAATTCCCATTTTTTCCTATGTAGTTTGCTCCTACCCTTTTCTAAAGATCTCGATTCTAGTTGTTTTATCTCTGTTACTATAGTTGCTACTTCTAGTATAGTTTGTTTAGATTTTGATTTCCATTATGGCAGCCACCATAATTAGACACAGCAAGGCCTTCCCATGCCTAGGCAATTCTGATTCTGTATCATAGCTCAGAAACATCATCTCCCTTGTCACACCAATCTGCCCACCCAGCATCTCTGATAGTGCATCCCGCATGGAATCCTTAAAGTCTGCCAGCTTACCGCACTCCCAGAAAATATGTTCCCAATTACCTCTTTCTTCCCCATCACACCTCCAACATTTGCTGTCTACCTGGGGAAAAAATTCTCTGCAGTCTACTTGGGGTAAAAGAATAGCTATGTAAACATTTCCAAGGAATATCCTAAATCTTCTACATTTTGTTGCATATTTGGGAGACATTCATATATCTTCCCATTGTTTCTTTGTGAATTGCTTATCCAATCTCTCTTTCCAGTCCTCTCTAACCTCCTCTGATTGATTCTTATAGTTATCATGTAATATTTTATATGCTCTGCTAATTACTCCTTTTTAATGGCAACTTCTGTTCTAGATTCTACTAAAAACTCCACCAGTGCTGGTCTTTTGTTTAGGACCCCTATTTCTTTCTCTTTGCTTATACACTGATATCAATCCTTGATATGGAAGGCAATCTCTAACCTGCAGTCTAAATAAATTCTTGGGAATCTTCCCATTCTGTCGTCTTTCCCTCTCTAGTTATTTGCTCCCAATACCTTGGTTCCTTTGCCAGTTTTCTCCAATAAATCCCAGCCCCCTCTTGCCTATTATCTGTATCTCTAATTGTAGTCATCCCTATCGGCAGAATCTCCTTTCTCCAGTCTCGTGTTGAGTTAGTTCTTAGAATACTTTCTGCTACTTTATAGATAAAATATTCTGTATGATTACTGTTATTCTCCTTAAAAGCCTGCATCCAAAATCCTAGTCTCTCCTTATTTCTTGAGCTTCCTCCCTGTTTCAGCAATATCCCTTTCCACTTTGAATTATAGTTTTCTGCTTCTGCTTTGTATAGGAGCCTTAACAGTGTAGCTCAGAAATATTCCTTCAAATCAGATAATCCCAATCTGCCCTGTTCTACTGGAAGAATCAGCTTATCCCACTTGACTCTTGCCATCTTCCCCTCTCAGATAAAGTCCTTCATCTCTTTATTAATTGCTATCCACAACTTCTCCTCTGGTTGATAAAAATATTCCTGTCCTGTGTATAAGACTAATGGGACTAAAAATATTTTAACTGCTTGTATCTTACTAACCATATCCATATAACAATAACTTCCATTTTCTCGGTTTTTGTATTATCTCTTGTTTAGTCTCTTCCCACATATCCTTAGCTGCCACACCATAATTATGTTTAATCCCTACTCCTAAACACTTCATTCTATCATGTCCCATAAATATGGATATTGCTGAACGATTTTATATGTGGGTACATAATGTACTGCTATTGCCATGGTTTTAGTTTCATTAATTTTGTATTCTGAAAAGATCTGAACCTGTCTCAAAATGCACCTCAACACTGTAAAGTGTCTTTCTGGTTTTGTCAGGTATAAAATTATATAATCTGCAAATAGAGCCAGCTTTTCTTGACTACCATACCAATTATATCCTTGAATTTCTGAGTCCCTTATTTTCTTTGCCAATGGTCCTAAATATAATGTAAATAACAAAGGGGAAAGAGGGCACCCTGCTTGGTCCCTCTGGTCAAGCAGAAATTATCAGAGAAGACCCCGCCTACTTTAATTTTCATCTCCGATCCCTCATATATCCGCCTAATCAACCTTATAATTTTTTCAGGAAATGCAAATGGTTCCATTGCCCTGCTCATAAAGTCCCAGCTTACTCTGTCAAATGCTTTCTCTGCATCAAGACCCACCAACAGCAATGGTATTTTTTTACATTCGGTGCATGCTACAACAATACAGCACTATTAGCATTCAAGTAGGTCAGACCTGTATTGAGTGATGTCAGAGGAGAAAGTCATTCTTGATAACAGAGAAGTTATGGGGGAGGTCAAAAATGAGCTGAAGGTATACTTCAAGCATGTAGTCTGCCCCCCAAGAAAAAAAGTGTGATGTGTGCATTAATATTTCCGATTTTTGTATGTCTTGTAGGTTGCTGAATAAAAGCTGCTGTAATTATATATGTATTTATATTGTCTTGAATTATTTTTTTTTATTCATTGTGTTAAAGAATGAATTCATTAATAGACCTGGATTGTGTAATATAGTCTAAACATTTTGCATTATTGTAATCTAATCATGTTTTATTTTAGTAATATATTTTGCAGTACCTTCTTTATAGCCACCAGCAACTGTGAAGGTGTTAGCATTTGTCAGGTTATATAGTCTGAATTATTTGGAGTGATCAAAATGGTCTGATCTTCAGCATCCATTATGTAGTCATTTTTAAATATTACTGTGATACAATCTTCACTACAAGATTGGACTGTAAAGAATTTCTGATTTAGTTAAAAACTTACTCTGGCATTTAGCACAGAAGACTAAAGCTGTAACTTGTTAATGAGCTGTTTCCTGTGGCAAGGGTACAGGCTTTGAATATTTCTGTCTTCATTTGTGAACAAGTCACTTGTCACAAGACAGTGCTTTGGAGAAATTGGGACTTTGAGCAAGGCTCTTTAAAGGTCTCCCAGAATGTGTGCCTAGTAAACTATGAACTTGTTGCATAACTAATCTAGTTCAGAACATGTTATGGCAACATCACTCACCAGCACACCAATTTTTAATGTAGCTTAGGCAATTTATTCTTCAATGGCAGCTGGCACTGCATTTGTAGATGAAGTAGAGATGCAAACTTGTTTGCCAGCAGCAACCTCTACATTAGAAATAATTATCTTTAATGTGGAATTATTGAGATGACTTTCACTTGTGCAGAGACTGTACATATTGACTTAGTATATGCTATCAGATGGTTTATATATCATATGCTCTTATAAATACTTTTCTATTTAAACTGTGCTGCACATGAATGGATCTGTGATGCTTGTGATCTGTATACAATTTATTGTAGTTCATCCAAAGATACCAATAAAGTATGCGTCATTTATTTCCTCATAATAATAAGGAGTGTACGCAGTCAACAAAGTGGTTATAAAAGGATGTGGGATGGAGGGCTCTCTGTAGGTGAAATTACCTTATTTTCTTATCATCTGGTCATTCTTAAGCAGTCTTTAATCTGTCTTTGCAGGACTAGTGTGTAAGTGTGTGCGTGTGTGCGTGTGTGTGTGTGTGTGTGTGTGTGTGTGTGTGTGTGTGTGTGTGTGTGTGTGTGTGTGTGTGTGTAGGTGAATTAAGCTGGACTCGTTTGGTTACTGAGTGTCTGTGTGAAACAAATTTGAAATATGAAGCTTTGATCATTTATTTATTTTTGACACAGTCATCTGAGAAAGATGCAGTCAACTATGTAGCTATAATTGCTGGGCTTGGGGGATTTATGTGGATAAAAAATCACTCAACCTGCAGACTGATAAAAGTTTTAAAAGTCATTAGCATCTCTTTGCAGGACTAGTGTACATTTTTGTAAAGCAAATATGAATACTTTACTGTGGCCATTTTCTCACAATCAGATGTGATGTCTCCACAGTCGATAAAGTGTCTGAAATCAAGTATGGATGTGATGAACTATAATGACAGCAGTCTGAGTGGCCTTTTATGGTTAAAATGTTCTGAATGGGTACTTCTGTCATTATCAGTTTCTACATTTTGTTTCACTGCTTACTAGAAAAAAATTATCCAAACTAAAAATTTAAAACACAGTCTAACAAATGTAGCTGGATTAAACAAGAAACATAAAACAATCATGAAGGAGAATCAAAGAACATGTGCATTTATGCATGGTCCTAAAAACGTGTGCTGATGAACCCATGGTTTGAAAACATTCCATGGCTCAAGGTACACTTACTCTGCCACTGGTCAGATGCATTTTCCCTGAATGTGAGTGTGACACCACTGCATTGGCCCAGTAATCAAGAAGCCTCAATCCTCACCACTGGCAACAGTGAGGGAAGTACACAATGGAAGGATGACAAGTACACACACAGTAAAGTACAATGTCCCTTAAGAGCACACAGAGATCACAGTCAGTCTGGGGCTGGTTTCTCCCGCTTTTTCTCCAGATCCCCAATAAGACTCCCCACTGGTACAGCTATAGGGTTGAGATCTTAGCTGAGTGGCCAAGCTAAGAGTTCCAGCACCCTCTCTGTGCAACCAGTGCTTAGTGTGCCTGCCCAAGTAGCTGACATGCACACACTTTGAGATTTGATTAATATACAAACACACCCACACACACCTGGGAAAGGCTGGCACAGGTTTACTAGCTATGCCCCCTGTTGCCCAGACTATAAGGTAGTTATCACTGCCACCAGCCAGTTCTTACTTATCAGCTACTATAAGGCCCTTACAAAGGGTGTCCAATTCTACTGTGTAATGCTACTATTATCCAAACGGTAGTGTTGACCAAGACTTGCAAGACTATTTAGGAGTGGCCTGTACAGTGTCACCAAATACATATGCAAGTATTCTAATAGCTTAAATATGTCTCACAAATATCAGCCACAAAGATAGGCTTAAATATATTTAATAATAAATAATAAAAGAACAAGACAATACTCAGAAAACAAACACAGTTATTTCAGAGTTCAAAATCACAGGAAATATTTTAAAACAACATTGCAGGACAGTCTCAAATAAATACAGAAAGCATCTAAACTAATATTTACTATATTCCTGTCTATATCTAAGAGAGATATTATGCCCTAAGTCTTACTTACAGACAACATGCAGGCAAAAGTGCTGAGTGGATGTTTCTAAGTCCAAGACAAGATACAAAATGCAAAGTCTCTCTCTGAGAGATGTCTTAAATTAATATCAAACATTACTGCTGGGTCAGCTTGGATGACATCACTCTTTGTCACCTGTCTTCGGTTCCCAGGCTAACAGAAACTAACAGCCCTGTGTTAAAATTACATATCTTTCAGATGTGCAGCTGCTAGGAAGTCATAAAGCAATACAGCAGTTTACATTTCAAACCTAGTAGTTACTTTTCTCCAAGACAACGGAAAGTAATTTCTAGCTCTAGATATCCTGTCTCCTTGCTGCATTAACTAACTTTTATAGCACAAAGTAAAAATTTAATTTCAACTTATTTTCTTGAAGTTTTGTAAGTTAATCTTCTATGTTCCAGCAGGGTATGCTGTGGTCGTATTCTTGAAGCTCAGTACATAACATGCAGTTCTGTATAAATCATATTAATATTCACAAATGACATAGAATTATTTACAAAATTCCAGATAGCTGGACTGGCAGTGTCACAGTGAGTTTTCAAGGGAATTGACAGTTACTGTTGCTCATGCTAAGTCCATTTTCACTATGACACCACTTTGTTTAGCAAATGGTTATCAGTGTTTGTAGTATAAAATTTGAAGTATAAGCTTTAGATTAAATCCATATTTCTATAAACAATGAAAGAAGCAAAGAAGTAAATAATATGCACAGTGCCAGGTTTGAACATTGTTTATGTTAACTAGGGAGAAATCAAATAATGGGAGAATGGAATGGTGGGGAGGGGCTGGTCCTTTACCCTGCTTAAGGACTCAATTTGGCCATTATCCAGCTCTGCCTGTAGTCTTGATCTGTTTTAGTCACCTATAGCATTAATACTGGCAACCAGATGACACCAAAGACATTCCTGGGAAACCTGGTCAGTCATGTCAGTGTTAAGTATCTGCCATCCATGACCACAGAGAACCTGCAGTAACACCTTTGTCTCTGCCTGGGAGAATTTCTCTAACCACTTATACTGCTGTGTCACCATATATGTTCCTGAACAAGTGGAAATACATCTGTTATCAGTGAGTAAGCACAACTCTGTGCAGCATTAGCAGCATCATTTTGCCAACCCTGTGGTAATGTTGACCACAAGAAATGTCATGCCTGCCACACTCTGTTATTGCAGGCCATATCCCTATAGGGATCCATTTAGGTCATTGTAGGGACAAACTGTATCATAACATGCACACTGTAATCTTCCTACACTGAACTGCACCCAACAAAGTACAACTAATGTGTACACTACATACTGACTCACTGCCAATACCTGTTTTCAGATCTGCCTGCCTCACCCAACCCCATCCAGCAGGTATGACACCTGAACCACTGTTGCAGACTGTATGCATTCCAGCAAATCCCCATCTGACACACCTACCAAGGGGAATACTGTTGTAATTGGTGAGGATTTGGTCACCTGTTCCTTGCTTAGTTCAGACTGTCCCAAGCAGAAAGGAAATCGGACCTAGCTTAAATCTGGTTTGTGTGAAGAGAACCAAAATTCATAACACCTGCATACATGTATAATAATGATAGTGTTTTAGTCATTGTGATATCATAGTGATACATTTTTGTATATTTGGTTTAATTAATAATAAATGCATCCCGAATGCAGCCCTAATAGAAATTCAAGTCTGAGGTGAAAACAAACAAGTAGTTTTATCCCATCATAACTTATCATTGCTCACAACTTATATGTAAATTATTTAAATGATATTTCAAATTTAGCTAAATGATAGGTAATTGTTACTGGTTTGTTATAGCTCCAATACTCTCAGCAACAACAAAGATAAGTAAACATTTTTCATTTCTTCATCTGTTGTTCATGTTAACAGTAGCATAGCTAGGGCAGGGCAAAAGGGACAACGCCCCAAGTGCAAAGTGTTGGTCGGAGGTGCACAGTCAGATGATCTTGATATAGAATGCAATACCGACTTTTAAAAGCCGGTAATTGCATTTGCAGCCAAACCCGAGCACTGTAGCTCTTTGTGTGTGATTGAAACCATAGCAACTGTTTGCTACAGTTTAAAAGTTATAAAAAAACACTTTTTAACAAAAATCTGAGTGCTGAAGTGTTCAGTGCAGGCTCAGTTTAAAATGTAGCAACTGTTTTTTTTTTTTTTTTTGTTTTTTTTAACTAAAACTTGATCTACTTAGTGCTCTGTGCAGGCAAGTTATAAACTGCAGCAACTTGCTACAGTTTTTAAAAAAGAAATTCATTTACTTTTTATTATTATTTTTTTTTAATGAAAGGGAAGATGGTCGGAGCAAAACACAGAAAAGGGGACCTGAATGTCTAGGCAGGAAGGAGGGGGTTGTTGTGCATCTGACCACTTGGTTGCTGTGGCAATAGAAGGAAAGTCTGTTTTTGCTTGTTTGTTTTGTTTTGTTTTGTTTTTTTTCTTTAAAAAAAGAGATTGGAGGCGTGGATCTGTAATAAGTTGATTGCTAGGTTGGCTTAATACAGATACAGAAAAGTGATTTTTTTTTGTCTCCACCTGAAGGGTTGAGAGGTTGGGGTGCTGGTTCATAATAACAGCACAGGGCACTGGCTGAACCAGTTACACTTCTGCATGTTAACAGTCTATATTTGCTTTAGCTAAAGTCTATATTAGTAATTCCAGTAAATAGTCATACTGCATGTTGCTATTAAAATGGTATAACTGTTGATTTTAAGCCCTGGTTTCTTTTTTATGTGGTAAGAGACACTCAGTCTGGTTTAGCACTTGTGTTTACTTTAAGATCTAAGTGTCTAAGAATTTTCTCACTCTCCTTCCATTCTGTAGTTGTATTATTAAACCCAATGTATTTGTTGCTGTTTATCTCTTATATTTGACAGCGTAATCCCCCCCCCCAGTTTATTGTCTTTTTGTGAAAAAGCATCCAACTAAGTTATTTAAATACATTTGCCCTCCCATTGTATTCCTTAGGGACAGAATACAGAGTGTTCACCAACCAGTCTGTGTTCTTTGCAACTTTGTCTTTGTATTTCTTCCAGGTATTATCTTACATGGTCTTATTGAGTACTACAGGATCAAATTAGGAAGTTCCCTTCCTTTGGCTCCATTTTATTTACTCATCTAAACACCTAAGCACAGAACAAGTTGGAAGGTTTGCCTGCTAGTTTCACCTCTATTTCCTGCATTTTAGCACTAGGTCTCTTAAGATAATGCAGAAACTGCCTTATGTTCACAGATAATGAAATTATTATCAACACTAATAATTCCATCTGTGAGAAGTGTAAACACCTAATTAATCTTGTGGCTTCCCTCTCATATAAACTTCCCCTGTGAGCTTTATACACCCCCACCAAAATACTTCTCTAATCACACAAAATGTCTTATGCTGAGGCTGTACTGAAAACACTTCCACACCATCCTAGAAATAAGACGATTAAGTCTCAGCAAAAATCAGGCAACTCATCTACCTCATGCATACTGCCCTTAAAGAGTCACTTTAAGCAAAAACACTACAAATCTATCTCTTTAAAAAATGTCATCAATAAAAAATATTTTAGAGATGAGTAACTCTATTGACAGAAACATGGATTCCTCACACATAGTCTGGACAAGGACACAGTTACAGAAAGTCGTATAAGTTGTATAAATTCCCTTCCCATTTTGTGGCTAAATCTTCCCCAACACCACTTGTCCTCCCTCTGTCTGTCTGTCTGTCTGTGTATCCTATTGGTGTTCCTCCACTAGTGTCAGCACCTCACCATTAATTTTTATTTATTTATTTATATTTGTTTGTTTACTGGTTTAGTGCACTGATTTCAATGGACCGTTTGCAGGCACAGCCCAGATGAACAGAATCACATAAGAAATGAACAAAACATATTTACAGATACAAAGATACAATACAAAATGCACATATTTACATATACAAGCATATGCTACAATATTTAGTTGAAGAAGCAGTTAATAATGTAAAAATATGAATAAAAAAATGGAATCATGCTTAGCAGAGCTTTCTGGATAAGATGTAGCCATAATGAAAGAGATGGCTTATGCTACACTACATGGTAAAAACAAAAGCCTTTGTCTGTCTTTTCTGTGGTTCATCTGCCCCTGATGCTATCCCTATTCCCTCTTTACTACCCTTACCTTCCCCATACTACCTTCTTTGAAAAAATGGGCACTTACTGCCCCAAAAAACTATAGACATATATATATATATATATATATATATATATATATATATATATATATATGTATATTTTGCCAACATTCCAGAATGCCGACAACCATATGGTTGACACCATATGATCGACATTCGGAATGCCAACAATGTGGAACCGGCACCTCACTATAGTGCGGAATGGAAAGATTCCCATTCCTGCACTGTAGTGCAATCTCAGAGTTTGTATATTAAAGTTACAGGGGGTGTGGGGGGGTGCAGGGGGGTGTAGCCCCCCCCTGCTAGCAGTTTAAAGGAAAGTTTGTTTTCCTTTTTTGTGTACTTTTTACAATGTCGGCATTCCGAATGTCGATCATATGGTGTCAGCCATATGGTTGTTGGCATTCTGGAATGTCGGCATTGTGTAGGGGATCTATATATATATATATATATATATATATATATATATATATATATATATATATATATATATATATATGTATATAGACAGATAGCTTTCTGTCCTTCCCACCACCACTTTTCATTTCTCCTTACTGTTTTGTGGGTTTCTATGCTTGCTGTTCCTCATTTCTGCCTGTTCTGTACACCCATTTCCTTCCCATTTAATACAAACACAGTGCAGATTGTCATGAGCACACAACATGCAGGCCACTAGGCTCATGTGGTCACATTGAACTGTCCACATGACTGGGTCACTTTTCAACAGTGAAGTAACTACTTATTCCATCCCACTCATGCAATGTCTCTCGTAATACATACTTAATCACCTCTGGGCTGCATTGTGCTACTTTGACTACACTATTTTTCTTATGTGGCAAGTTAGTCAGTTTTCTGAATGACAGCCTCTATCTTTAATCCATGAAGATAACAAAATTATTTTATATGGAAGCAAGCCTTCCTACATGCCAGAAATTAATGTTTTATATGCCAGCAAGCCTCCCTGTATGCTAACATACATTACTACAGAATGTAATCACCACTACGATTGCCTTTACCCCCCTCACACACACACACCCCACTCCCACATAGGAGAAATAGTTTGCAATGAGAAGAACTGCCCCCAGAGCTGCAAACTGGATACTCTTGACATTACCTTATAGTCTCACTCCAACTGTCTAATTAATAAAAAAGGGTCTGTTTCCATGGATTTGAACTTTCCCACTATCTCCATTACCAGCTTGGTGGACATGAGCATCCATTCCTGAGGCAATGTAGAAATTGCTTCATGTTTACTGACAACCAGTCAATTATCAAACAAACTGATATGGTATGTGAGAGACGCATTTACACAATGTCACTGGAGGCAATGCTCTGACATAAAAGCACTCCTAACGGCAAAAAGGTTATCAGTAGTACACACACTGCACCCATCACACACAGTTCAAAGCAGACACATAGATCCACATATGTTGAGGCACTTAAATGTAACCTTCCTAAATCTCAAAGACGTCCAAGATGAAGTACACGTAAACACCTTCAGCATTCCCGAATGCACTCTTTCAAAACAACACCCACATCAACACATACAGCCACATTCTCATGGTGCCTCTACTTATAAGCCCATAAAGCAAGCCACCACAGAATCCAACATTCTAGTCATTGGCAACTCCATTGTGAGACATACTGATGCCTCTGTCACCAGGCTGAGTAAGGAGAAAGTCACGGTCAGTTGCTTATCAGGGGTCAGGATCTGCCACATTATGCACACACTCAGGTCACTGGACAACAAGTACTATTATAACTCAGTCATAGTCCATGTGGGTGTAAATGACCTGAGATGTACCTCCCTTGACTGTATGAAGAGAGACATCATGGAGCTCTCGGAATATGTGTCTCAGGCTGGTATGAGAATAGCATTGAGCAGCATTTTACCTTCTCCAAGGATGATGCCACAATATGATTAAAAGATGACTGACTTTAATAATTGGCTTAGTTTCTGGTGTCATTCTAAGGGGGTGCAATATTTGTCAGCATGGAAGGAGATGGTCAACAGACTACACTGCTTTGCCAGGGATGGTCTGCACCTCTCCCCTAGGCTTTCGAATATTAGCTAAAACATTGTCCTCCCCCATAGTGCCTTTTTTTAGGCAATGCCAAACTGAAAGTGCTTCTGACATAGCAAATCAAAACCACAAAAATCTGAAGGTGTTACTGCTCAGTGCTAGGAGTCTAAACAAAAAAATTCCACTCCCTAGAACCTGTCTTCACCCTAGAGAATGCTGATGCCTGTGTGGTCACTGAGACATGATTTAAAACATAGAGAGCACACCAACAGTGCAAGGTTATAATGCCTTCCACACACTTAGACCAGCTACTACACAAAAAGAGACTAAAGGTGGAGGTGTCTCGATTTACATAAAAAATAAATATGCCTCAAGGCTGGTCAAACACAACAATGTGCTTGAGCTTCTCCACATTCAAATCACCATAGGAAAAATCCAGTACCACTTCCTTGCAAGCCATAGGTCCCCATCTATGACCCAGGAAACCCATATCATGTATTTAAACTTATTGGAAATGCTCACCATCCAACCCAATACCATATTCATGGGCAACTTTAACTACCCCACTATTAACTGGGAATCATATACAACACCAAACATACAGGCACAGAGATTTCTGGATTTTATAAACAAACTCCATGGACTAGATTGTCAATACAACAAGAAGGGGTGCAAACATACTGGATCTGGTCTTCACTAATATGTGAGAGTGTTGCACATCCCCTAGTGTAATATCTTCTTTGGTAAGGTTGACCACAAAATGGTCTCCTTTGACGTAAAAATAAAACCTTGAACCCCAGCTAACCTGGAATATTCAGGAATTACTCTAAGGCTAACTTCCTACTATTAAGTGATAACCTGGCAAAATTTCAAGCCCCCCCCATAAACACTGGGAAACTGCTGCCTACAGAGAACTGTTCAAAGAAACTCTGTATAAGCATATTAACAGCTGCATAGAGACAACTGTACCCTCTGGGAAGAAGTGCAGAACTAAGTCAAAAAACAAGCCACCCTGGTGGAATCACATCAGTAGGCTGTATAACAGAAGGAAAAAAATTATGTCAAAAATTAGGAGGTACAACACCCAGCAGGATAAATGAACTGTCATCAAACTAAACAAACAACTCAGAGGACAAATAAAGTCTACCAAAGCCAAAGTATCAGGTAAATCTGGCCTCCCAGGTTAAAGACAACCACAAGGCATTATTTAGCTATGTCCACAACCTCAACGTCAATACACAAGTGTGTGCAGAGCACATTGTAAATGGAGGCACCTATACTGAGCCAGAAGATATAGCAAACCTACTGGCTGACAAATTCAGCTCCAACTTTACCCCACTCTCCCCATCAAGTTTCCCTCGGTACTACCATCAAATATAACTCCCCCTATTATCACTAGGGAACAGGTCCTTAGTACTTTCTCTAAGGCCAAGAACACTGCATCAATAGGCCCAGACAGTATCCCAGGATGTCTTCTAAATAGCATGAAACATGGTCTATCAGGCCCTCTGGAATTGCTATTTAACTATAGCCTCCAAACAGGCTTTGTGCCTCATGAATGGAGAATAGCAACAGTCATCTCTCTGCACAAACTTTGGCCATCTACAGACCCTAGAAACTACAAACCTATAAGTCTCACTAGTCTCATATGGAAAAGCCATGGAAAGAAATATCATGAACATGATCAATAATGACATAGGAAACCTCCAGACAGTGGACCCAACACAATTTGCTTTTATCAAGGGAAGGTCATGCCTACTCAACCTGTTGGACTACTTTTAGAAAGTCACAAAAGCAATGGATGAGGGCAAAATTGTTCACACTGTCTACCTTGACCTGGCCAAGGCATTTGACACAATCTCCCACTCGAGCATTGTTGCCAGATTTAATAGGTTAGGTACAAACCCTTATGTAACCCAGTGGACAGCCAGCTGGCTCACTGACAGGACCCAGGAAGTTAGAATTGGGGAGTCCACCTCTACAAAGAGGCCAGTCACAAGCGGAGACCCTCAGGGATCAGTCCCAAGACTGCTCCATTTTGGAATTTACTTCTCTGAAGTCAAGGCCAATGTCAATGGCCTCTGGCTGACTAAATCTGTAGATGAATGCAAATTAGGAGCTGTCATTGAGTCTCCCACTGATGCAAATGTTCTCCAGGAAGGGCTGACACAGACAAACAACTGGTGCCAGAACAATGGACTAAAACTAAATGCCAAGAAATGCATAATAGTATCCTTAGGGAAGTCATCCACCCCTGGTAACTATCATACTGACAAAACACCCCTAAGGGTAGACACAATAGTCAGGGACTTGGGGATACACACAGACAGTAATCTAACCTTTGACTATCATGTGTCTACAGTAATGAGGAAATCATTCTATATTGTGTAATTTATAAACAAAGGTAAGGCACTAGATCCGAGGAAGTCATTGTTGTACTGTATTCGCACAGAGGTTCCTCACTAAAAGAATACATGGCATAAGTAACATGTCCTATGCAGACTTCCTCAAAGCTCTATCCCTGTATTCTGTCTCCAAAGGGCTGTTGAGGGGTGATCTACGCCTTGCATACAAAACATTGGCAGACCTCACTTTGATGGAGCTCCTGCATATCCATTAAACAAAGTGCAAGAAATTACCCATTCTAAAGACATAAACCATGCCTGTGATATAAATAGAACCTGCTGAAGACACAGGTATGTATTCCAGAGACTACCCCTTCTCTGTAACAGGCTCCCCATCCATGTGAAGCAGAGTTCCTGTCTAACCCAATTTGAGTGTAACTTGGACAGTTGGATGGGGAACAGGAAATTCACCCCTGGTTTGGCATCTATGTCTCTAATGGACAGAAGCGTCATGTAAATGGTTCATCTCCCAGGCCCCTGCTTGTAAATGTTTCACCTCCCAAGTCCCTGCTTACACTTATCAAGGGTACCAAAACTTGTCAGAGATTTGGGATGCATGGCTAGGCTTAAAAGGGCCATTGTGGTCATTAGCCTTGTAAATACCTATGAACCTATAAATACTTGGTTTGAGACAAAAATATCAGATAATTGTTTTATGCCTTCCTTTGCTAAATTACCATTAGAAACACATCCTTCTAATTAATATAATTCAAGACATTGTACTTCAGCAGAAGAAACAACACCCTGCCAAACTAATCAGATATAATCATTTATTTAATACAGCACACTGAAAAAGGCTTGCATAAATTAAAATAGTAACTTCATAAAATAGTGTAACCAGGTGTAGATAAAGTATATGTTATTATATTGCTAGTAAACAGCATTTAAAAGGAAGAAACAAGTTCTTTGTAGCTGTTTGAGCCCCAGGTACTCGAAGACAAATTCTTGGAAGCCAGAGACACAGCTGTGCTGTAGCTCATGCGTCCAGTTGCTTACATTCAAACTTGACAATGACTTCAGACAAGCAGCTGGTACACGCTAAAAGCTCACATCCTGGGGAATTAAGTGTTGAAGTGGTTGCAGGCCAGGTATGTCAGAAAGGGAAATGGGGGGGGGGTGGAGTTCAGGTTTTGGGAGGGGGATTTTACTTTTATGTAGTGATCAGGAGTTTATTTTAGGAATGAAGGGAAGGGAGATTTTAGGTTTAGGTAGCAATTGGAAATTTAGGTTTAGTGATGGGTTGGGAGTTTTTAGGATTAAAGTCAGGGTTTTTGGAATAGTTAGCCTATTGCTACTTCATGGGGATTGAGTTAGTGCGAGTTAGGGCACTTCTCAACATGAGTGAGTGCAACAGGGAAGTGGGTTGCAAGTTAATGATAAGCGAGCACCTGTATTAGACCCAGTATAATAAATAAATCATATTTCAGTACTGAACATTCATGCAACTTCTTAAAGATAACCTTATAAATTTGTCATAATAAATATTTCCAAATAAATTCATTATTTAAATTTTTTTGAATTACGCCACTACAGATAAAAAAATATGTTCATTTTTTCCCCACAGAAATAACGTAAAACCTACAGCTGTGTACTTCAACATACATTTGTACTCAGTGCAAATTTCAAGAGTGGAGAACCCATTGTATTGTATTCCATGAATGCTTTAGATACAGGATTTCTTGCTTCCCTAAGCTTGAGAGGTCAAAATTTGTACCAGTAGGATAACCAGATTTCTTGATGTCTAGTTTCTAATATCTCTTAATTGTTGTAAAACCCTAAACCTTGTTTCCTATGAAGTTTTGCAGTTTAATATCTTATGTTTTGCAAAGACATGACAAGCAGTATACTCATCTTTCTGTATTACCATTATGTTGATAAGGAATATAGCACTCCCTATAACTAATGCATCAAGCAGAACCAGATTGTACATAAAATCATATAGAATAGCCCTGCATAGGAGAGTAAATTTCCCATTTACCGACCATGACATATTTTAATCAGTATTCTGTCTAGAAAGCTTAAGTAATTAATGACAGACACTAACCTTTTGAAATATTATATTTAGCCAAAACCTGGTCATGAAACAACAAATTACAATATTTTAACTATTTCATTCACCTTATAGAAACAAGGAACACATTCTACAACACAAATATCCTGACTCATGCATCTCCGTTGCATTACTTCTAAATGAAATGCATTTTAATTTGCTTAACAAATCTGACTTACTTGTAATACAGTTTTTATTTGTAAGTATATTTCTAAGAATTCTCTCATTGAAATACTCCAACTCTCTGTTATCAAAAGATTTAACACGAAGCAACTGTAAATAATTCAAGAGCTCTTTATTAACAACGAGTGAGCGCTTTCGCCAAAGGGCTTCTTCCGACTCTTTATGTATTTACAAAAAATCTTTCCTGTTTAAAAAGCACACCATTCACTTTCATTGGATAAAATATCCCGGTCAATGACGGGATTTAAAGTAGTATGCACTTCTTATTCTGCTTTAACATATGATAGTCTATAAAATCTTTCTTTAAAAAGTACATATTCAACTACAATCTGATTAGGCCAGTGACATAACATAAAATGCATGTGAACTAAAAAGTCCAGTAAAACCAAACATATGAAAAAACGTTCATATTGCTCTTGCAACATTCTTGGCGACCCTCACACTTTTAAAATACAAGTTCCCATAAAATTCATTATGCGACCATTTTCCAGGGGCTGATAGACTAACTATGTACATTCAAAACCAACATTTTGTAATTTATTCAAGCCCTACGTACATGGTGTTGCTCTTCATTTTAGTAGTGCAGAAAAATCATTATCATAGCTAGAGATACGTATAAACTGAGTAGCCCAGTAGGAACAAACACCTAATGACAGTTCATCCTGCTCCTACAGCATATTTAACAAAACTCACGCTCCTCAAAGTCTAAAACAAATACGTTCTCATGAGGTTCCATGGAGAACTATTCAAAAACAGATAAGTAAGCTATGCGCGTTAAAAAGCAAAATGTAATAGAATGTTCAGGCCAAACAGGTATGAAACTGATCTACAGTTTGATAATGCACATATTCATAAATAAATAAGATACATGACTGGTTAAACTAACCTATAGACATACAAATTAAGAACTTTATGAACAACTTGAACAATATATGTAACATTTGTCATTGTCAAGTTGACATATGTCATATGACTGCATGTACTGTGATTTCTAAACCAATATATAATATTTAATTGTATGTATGTTAAACATAATAAATTTATGTACGAACACCTTATATAATTATAACTTACGTTCAGGTAAAGACTAAGATGTCAAACTTATAGATAGTCAAGTCATTGAAAAACACATACATATGTATATGTATATATATATATACATATGCAGACATATATATGCATATCCAAATATATACACACACATCAATACATAAATGTTACTGACTCAAAAGTAACCAAACACTAACTAGAAAGGGACCCATACTTCAAAATAGGACATTTAATCAGGTTGAGTAAGTATGTATGTTGCATGTGTGTGCATACAGGGTTCCAAAAATGCTAATTGAGATGTCCAAATAACACATCTCTCAGTATCACAAGGTAGAACATTAATACTCATATTCAATGTTTTTTCCTACACAACCTCCTACTCTTTACAATGACAAATGTTACATATATTGTTCAAGTTGTTCATAAAGTTCTTAATTTGTATGTCTATAGGTTAGTTTAACCAGTCATGTATCTTATTTATTTATGAATATGTGCATTATCAAATAATACATAACCTATCCCTAGAGTCTCTGCTAGAGTGCATTATTTCCACATTTCTTCCATGTTCAGTGTAAGTGACTGCACATTAGACCATTCCCGATGTTTTGCTAAGTTTAATTTCATTTTGTCTATGCCTATCTGTGAATTGTTTCTGAGGCAAATTTTAGTATCATTTGTAAAAATGATCATCATCATTCTGGTGGCTTTTGTTGCAGTGTTATTGCTATAGATCTTAAAGAGATTGTTTACAAAACAAACATTTATAGGACTAACCTAGTAATCTTTTCCCTCTTTTTGATTCAATTCATCATGATTTTCTGCAATTATCTGTAAACCCAAATGTTTTCCCAGAGTACCATCTTGCCACCAGTTTGGTGGGTATCTACTCTTCTACATTAACCTTTTGTGTAGAAGTAGGTTATGTTTCTAACTAAATTCAAAAAGACACACAAACACATCTACATCTGTACTTTGGTTTATCACTATTTTTACCCGGTGGTAGAAGTTTGTCAGACAAAGAGACAATATGATAGCAAGTATATCCCCTGTTCCCCATCTGCACTTTTATCTTTATTATTCTGAGGATCACAATCATAGTATTCAGTATTTTAATGGGCAAGTTATATAATACTTATTATTGACTATGTGCTCCTGAGCACCTGCTACCCTTCCCCTTCAGGGAGGCAAGAGACCGTGGCCCTTCACTCCTCTACCTGTCTGCCTGGCTCCTCCATGCCAGGGCCATTAAGTGAACCACGATCACCTGAGTTACAGTAAGGGATTCAGCCCTCTGTGCGACAAGACCAGGCTAGGAAACTAACATTACTGTTGAGAAAAGGGTTGACAAAAGTTTTACTGGGTTAAAAATGGTTTACCTTCATATTGTCAAAAGCACATCCTACGAATGTGCAGATACATGAACCGTTTCCGTGAATTCTGTCCCACTGACTTATCTAAATTTTGGAAAAAACAGGGAGCATCGATATTTCTGACTGCTCCACAGCTGAAACAAGTGCTACCATGGGTCAACAAGGGGGTGAGATTTTGTTATTCGGAACATAAGCATTTGTGGTTTTGAGAAGTCACATTTTGCAGTTCGCGGAAGCTGTTATGGGGAAGTGGTTGCCAGAATTATGAAGGTAAATTGTTAAAAACAAATTGACTTGGTTATTAATCCTTAACTTTTTTTTGTTTGTTCAATTATTTACAAAAATACATATATCTGAGACAAACCATTCCTGAGACCTATTGTCTCTTCAGCAGACTATTTTGAATGCAAGGCCTCTAAAATTATTGATAGCCCAAAGATCAACATTTTCATTATTTAAAAAATGGTAAACATCTTTTTGATTTAACTTTCGGAGAACTTTATGAACAACTTGAACAATATATGTAACATTTGTCATTGTAAAGAGTAGGAGGTTGTGTAGGAAAAAACATTGAATATGAGTATTAATGTTCTACCTTGTGATACTGAGAGATGTGTTATTTGGACATCTCAATTAGCATTTTTGGAACCCTGTATGCACACACATGCAACATACATACTTACTCAACCTGATTAAATGTCCTATTTTGAAGTATGGGTCCCTTTCTAGTTAGTGTTTGGTTACTTTTGAGTCAGTAACATTTATGTATTGATGTGTGTGTATATATTTGGATATGCATATATATGTGTGCATATGTATATATATATATACATATACATATGTATGTGTTTTTCAATGACTTGACTATCTATAAGTTTGACATCTTAGTCTTTACCTGAACGTAAGTTATAATTATATAAGGTGTTTGTACATAAATTTATTATGTTTAACATACATACAATTAAATATTATATATTGGTTTAGAAATCACAGTACATGCAGTCATATGACATATGTCAACTTGACAATGACAAATGTTACATATATTGTTCAAGTTGTTCATAAAGTTCTTAATTTGTATGTCTATAGGTTAGTTTAACCAGTCATGTATCTTATTTATGAATATGTGCATTATCAAACTGTAGATCAGTTTCATACCTGTTTGGCCTGAACATTCTATTACATTTTGCTTTTTAACGCGCATAGCTTACTTATCTGTTTTTGAATAGTTCTCCATGGAACCTCATGAGAACGTATTTGTTTTAGACTTTGAGGAGCGTGAGTTTTGTTAAATATGCTGTAGGAGCAGGATGAACTGTCATTAGGTGTTTGTTCCTACTGGGCTACTCAGTTTATACGTATCTCTAGCTATGATAATGATTTTTCTGCACTACTAAAATGAAGAGCAACACCATGTACGTAGGGCTTGAATAAATTACAAAATGTTGGTTTTGAATGTACATAGTTAGTCTATCAGCCCCTGGAAAATGGTCGCATAATGAATTTTATGGGAACTTGTATTTTAAAAGTGTGAGGGTCGCCAAGAATGTTGCAAGAGCAATATGAACGTTTTTTCATATGTTTGGTTTTACTGGACTTTTTAGTTCACATGCATTTTATGTTATGTCACTGGCCTAATCAGATTGTAGTTGAATATGTACTTTTTAAAGAAAGATTTTATAGACTATCATATGTTAAAGCAGAATAAGAAGTGCATACTACTTTAAATCCCGTCATTGACCGGGATATTTTATCCAATGAAAGTGAATGGTGTGCTTTTTAAACAGGAAAGATTTTTTGTAAATACATAAAGAGTCGGAAGAAGCCCTTTGGCGAAAGCGCTCACTCGTTGTTAATAAAGAGCTCTTGAATTATTTACAGTTGCTTCGTGTTAAATCTTTTGATAACAGAGAGTTGGAGTATTTCAATGAGAGAATTCTCTTGTCACGTTTCATTGCCATCAAGGGTACCACGTTCATGGTGACTGATATTGCTTTTTATATATTTTTTACGTGGGGACCCGTCTCGACTGTTGTGCTGCTCTGCATCTGGTTTGTTTGGATTATATTTCTAAGAATGTTTCATATATGAAAATATTATTTTTGCATGTAAAATACTCACCACAATCTATTGATTGTACTAATTACAGTAATGGGTACTCACAGCAAGAATAAGTTGAAGACTTCAACAGGGAAACTAAATGTAATGGTAGATGTAGGCATTCTGTACAGTATTGTATCTAATTTGCCTTATTTGGCTGTAGAGGACACACTCAGAAAATTAACGTTTCTCATTTGTATGTTAAAAGTGAGAAAATTCGAAGGGATTATTTAGTACATATGAAAAAGAAATTCTGAAAATCATTCACTAACCCTTCACATATAAAAAAACAACAAATAAATAATATTCAATACACTTCTTGTAGTTATTATGAGAACATATACATCACTGCAGAGCATGCCATTAATAATAGTGTTATGGTTAAATGTAACTTTTATTGTAGTCAATCTAAACTACAAAAATACTGACAATAGAGCAAGCATTTTTTTAAACAAAGTCACTAGTGCTAGCAAATAGCTGTTATCATAGCATTTGCCTAAAATGTTTTATTGCTTGGCAGCCAAAGTCATGGCTAAAAGTGGTATACAGATTAACTCTGCCTACTACATCAAAAATAATTTTTCCTACTACTGTCAATCCGAAAGCTAAATCAAAAAGATGTTTACCATTTTTTAAATAATGAAAATGTTGATCTTTGGGCTATCAATAATTTTAGAGGCCTTGCATTCAAAATAGTCTGCTGAAGAGACAATAGGTCTCAGGAATGGTTTGTCTCAGATATATGTATTTTTGTAAATAATTGAACAAACAAAAAAAAGTTAAGGATTAATAACCAAGTCAATTTGTTTTTAACAATTTACCTTCATAATTCTGGCAACCACTTCCCCATAACAGCTTCCGCGAACTGCAAAATGTGACTTCTCAAAACCACAAATGCTTATGTTCCGAATAACAAAATCTCACCCCCTTGTTGACCCATGGTAGCACTTGTTTCAGCTGTGGAGCAGTCAGAAATATCGATGCTCCCTGTTTTTTTCAAAATTTAGATAAGTCAGTGGGACAGAATTCACGGAAACGGTTCATGTATCTGCACATTCGTAGGATGTGCTTTTGACAATATGAAGGTAAACCATTTTTAACCCAGTAAAACTTTTTTCAACCCTTTTCTCAACAGTAATGTTAGTTTCCTAGCCTGGTCTTGTCGCACAGAGGGCTGAATCCCTTACTGTAACTCAGGTGATCGTGGTTCACTTAATGGCCCTGGCATGGAGGAGCCAGGCAGACAGGTAGAGGAGTGAAGGGCCACGGTCTCTTGCCTCCCCTGAAGGGGAAGGGTAGCAGGTGCTCAGGGAGCACATAGTCAATAATAAGTATTATATAACTTGCCCATTAAAATACTGAATACTATGATTGTGATCCTCAGAATAATAAAGATAAAAGTGCAGATGGGGAACAGGGGATATACTTGCTATCATATTGTCTCTTTGTCTGACAAACTTCTACCACCGGGTAAAAATAGTGATAAACCAAAGTACAGATGTAGATGTGTTTGTGTGTCTTTTTGAATTTAGTTAGAAACATAACCTACTTCTACACAAAAGGTTAATGTAGAAGAGTAGATACCCACCAAACTGGTGGCAAGATGGTACTCTGGGAAAACATTTGGGTTTACAGATAATTGCAGAAAATCATGATGAATTGAATCAAAAAGAGGGAAAAGATTACTAGGTTAGTCCTATAAATGTTTGTTTTGTAAACAATCTCTTTAAGATCTATAGCAATAACACTGCAACAAAAGCCACCAGAATGATGATGATCATTTTTACAAATGATACTAAAATTTGCCTCAGAAACAATTCACAGATAGGCATAGACAAAATGAAATTAAACTTAGCAAAACATCGGGAATGGTCTAATGTGCAGTCACTTACACTGAACATGGAAGAAATGTGGAAATAATGCACTCTAGCAGAGACTCTAGGGATAGGTTATGTATTATAGCTGAAGTACTATCAATGAGAGTCATGGCAAGAGACTTTTGTGTATTTCTGATGACTAACCAGTGGAACTAACTTATGGAAAATAACAAGAAGATGTTAAATCTGTGGGACTTCCAAGATGGCTGCACACTGAGGAACAGCTTAATTTCAGTTCTCCCAGTGTAAAAACTAAAACTCAGAAAAGAGCCAGCGAGTTTGCCTTTTTGGGGAGATTTTAGTCACTGACTATTAAGTGTACTGCCTGGATACCAACAAAGAAGACATTTAGAGAACCTGAAAGAAAATCAACCACAAAACATGAGGAAAAAATCACTGAGTGGGATGTATTCTGTAGTTGTTCAGCAAAAAAAAAAAAAAAAGGTCAAGGTCAAACTCCAACTTTGGTGCAAAATATGACTTCCAGTAGTCTAGAGGAAAAAATAAGTCAAATGTGCTCAGAACTAATTACAATAAACAAAACGCTTAAGGAGTATATCAACTTAAAAGAACAAAAGGCTATAAAAATGGAAGAAGCCTCAAAAAGATATTCAGATGAGCTAACAAAATACAGAGGTTGAAATGAAGAAAAGGGTGGCTGAGTATGAGACTGCTCAAGAAGAGATGTTTCAAGGAATGGTAGAATTAGAAGACAGAGCACATAGGGAAAACCAGAATTTTCTGTTTTACTAGAGAAACTGGAAGGAACAGACGGTATTAATTTTATGAAAGCACAAATAAGTAACTGGGCTGGTATTCCATAGTAAGAGTTGTTAATTGAAAGGGCACCCAATATGCATGCTCCAAACCTGGCCATGAGAAAACAGTCAAGACTTCTAATAGTAAAGATGCAATCCTACCAGAGAAAGAGCTGATTCTGACAAAATCATGGCAGAAGCACGAAGTACTAAAAGTTGGAGATAGTAAAGTGTTTGTGGAAAAAGTACACAAGGCAGAAGAGAAATAAACATATTCCAGTGATCATGAAATCTCAGAAGGCAGGCATGAGATTCAGGCTGCTATATCCAGCTATCTTCAAAATATTTTTTTTCTGAAGGATCAAAGTCATTTTTTTTATGTAGAACATTCTAAGGATGAAATACAAAAGTTTGTCCAACAAAAAGTGATCTATCAAACAGAAGGGGATTATGCTTCTTATTCATCTAGTAATAAAGCTCATACATAGACTTTGCCAGTGAAATAGTTTCCAATGTTCCAAAGGAAAATCCTTGAGAGACAGAGAAAATCATAGAAGTTGACTGAAGAACCAAGAGTACACTGGAAATGGACTAGAGACTGGGGTTGGGAGTTTGAGATAGGAAATAAACCAGCAACTCTAAAATTAATGAATAAATGTGGCATTACAAAGCATCAATCACATTTGTGAAACATGACTGAATGAGAAGGTTGGGAAATATTGGTCTTTAT
Source organism: Protopterus annectens (assembly GCF_019279795.1). Classification (NCBI taxonomy): domain Eukaryota; kingdom Metazoa; phylum Chordata; order Ceratodontiformes; family Protopteridae; genus Protopterus; species Protopterus annectens. The sequence continues at coordinate 782,464,090 of NC_056737.1, read as the reverse complement.
TTTACTTTTTTAAACTTGTAGGGGGACTGCAAAGCATATGCCCTACTGCATGTGATTAATGTTTGGAAGGGCATTAAGGAAATGGAAGAACACGGAAAGCTGTACCTGTAAGTAAAACAATTTTTGTTCTTCTCAGTATTTGTACAAAACATGACATGTACTGCATGTTATATAGTAATGCAGTTTCAGATATTTTTGTGTGTTATAGGGATATTAAAGTAAACAGGTGCATCTTTCTCTTCTTCCTTCTTTTTTCTTGTTTAGTTTTAAGAAATGTAGGCACTGCATTGTAAAAAGAGAAGAAAGCATGGACAAAAGCATGTTTAAGATAATAAACTGTAATCTTGGGTTGTTGAGGTGAGGCATGGGTTGCAAAAGTATACAGATAATTATATAAGTAAAACTGATATCCCTTTTCTTACATTTACATAATGGAATGATTAGATGTTGGCTTGATCTAACAACAGGTTTGATGTGGAAGCAAGTAAATAAAAAATACTGAATGTAATGAAATCTTTCCTTTAGCAAATACATGTTCACAGTGCAGCATGAGAAGCTTGTAGCTGAATGCAACTGTGAGTCTAGTTCTCATGTTTCTATTGAGACAAGCTGATAAGAGGGCAATAAGAACAGAATACTTTTTTTCAATGGCTAAAAAATAATGTTTTCTGAAAGTATTCAAGTTGTTTTCTATATCTAGGAGAGGAATAAAGATAAGACCAAAACAGACGGCACTCAGTGTAAGTAGGAGCATAGGCTATACCATGTACCTTAGCATGGATAACCTTAATTAAAAGGTCAATTAAAGCCTGTGAGGGTAGCTGTCAACCTGGGACAATTGTTCCTATTAGGATTAAACTTCATTATTTGAAGATGTATACTGTTTTGTGTGCTTGTATTACATTAATAGGTTATGTGGGTGTTTTTTTTTTATTGAAGGTTTCATTAAAAACAAGACGTCTTGTGAGATGTGACATAGGTTCAAATGGATATGACAAGAAACAACTATATCAACCTGCCAAACATTAGTGTATTATGTAACAGAGAAGCTAAAACTAGACATTACAAATTTGTTATACATAAAAAGTGGGAATAATATCTTCTCATCATAATGGCAATGCTTTCTGTATTATCTTTGAATACGAATGGTCTCATAAGTATATATATAAAAAAAAGAATTGTGAACTATATTAAAAATGCAGAGTGCAAATAGCTAAGCTACAGGAAACACATTTGGAAAGAAATGAGCATGTGAATTTGATAAAGAAAGGATTTCAGGATGGTTATTCAACAGAATATCTGGGACAAAAGAAAAGGAGAGTACTTATATCGATTGCTAGAGGAGCTCGAGTTATGATAGAAGAGGAAAAAGGATAATAATGGTAGATTTGTAGTAGTAAGAGGCTACTGGCAAGTGAGGAGGATTATACTGGCATGTATTTATATTTCACATGACACTGTTACAATGGAGCTTAAGAAATTTTTGGGAGAAATAATCAGCTTTCAGCAGGGAATATTACTTGTAAGTTGGGAATGGAATTTGATTTGCAAAAGTGAGAATGTATCTGGAGGCCCAGAAGAGAAAATGTAATAAAAGAGGGTAGATTTTTGAAGAAATTTGCAAAAATATTTGGTATGGAAAATATGAATTATGTAGTAGAATTTCAGAGAGAGTTTACATATTATTCCCCAAGGTACAAAAACTGGGCTAGGCTAGACAGAAATTATATTCCAGAAGAAATTGTGCATTTAATTGAAAGCTTTGATATGTATCCAATAATTATTTCAGATCATGCACCAATAATAACAAAAATACAAATGCAGAGTAATCAAATAGAAATGACACTCCCTCACCTATCTGTTAAACAGAGAGGAATTTAAGGAATGAGTAGTGGATATTATTCAGGAGTTATTAGGGAAGATAGAAATTTCTTTAGAAAATATAGATAGGCAATGAGATAAAATGAAACTAGAGTTTAAAAATGGGGTAGAAATAAAAGAAAAAGAGATATTGTTAGGAAGTAAGAAGAATTATTTAGTGGGACTGACAATGGTTGAAGTATTGCATTATAAGGGGAATCTCACAGAACAAGAAAAGGCACAACTGTGGAGTACTAAATAGAAGATAAATGACTACATGGATAATATGCATGAGTTTAGGAAGATTGCTGTTAAGCAACTGGTTTTTGATAATAACTCCAGAGCACAGATGATTTGAGCACAACAGCTCAGGCAACAGAACATAGAAAGACTGATGCCAAGTTTAGGGAGCCTATAATGAGGAAAATATCTAGAGATCCTTTAGAGATATTAGAAATATTTTGAAAGTTTTCTGAAAATCTGTATAAAGCAGACAAATCTGGAAATCAAGAAAAAGTACAAATGGAATATTTATGGAAGAAATAAATACGACTAAGGTTAGAAGCAGACAAATCTGGAAATCAAGAAAAAGTACAAATGGAATATTTATGGAAGAAATAAATACGACTAAGGTTAGAATTAGAAGAGGCTCAATTATTAGCAATTAGGATAGGAGGCGATGAGATAAAATAGTGATGTATAACCAATCTACAGGAAAATCTCCAGGAACAGATAGTATTCCTATGAAAATTTGGAACCTAAGACAGAAGAAAGTGATAAAGACTCTGGACATTTTTGTTTAACAGTATTTTAAAAGGAGGACCTAAAGATGGTAAAGACCCATCAGTTCCATATTCAAATAAGCACATTTTGATTCTAAACCATGATGATTAAGGGTTTATGTCTATAATGGCTAAAAGAATGGTAAAGGTGTTGCCAAAATTGATAGATATGGATCAATATGGTTTTGTGGATGGGAGGCAAACATTTGACAACATTAACAGAACATTGATGATCCAGAGGGAAGCAGAATGTAAGAAAATGCCATTGTTGTTGGTGGGTCTTGATGCAGAGAAAGCACTTGACAGAGTAAGCTGTGAGCAGGGCAATGGAAGCATTTGCATTCCCTGTCATAATAATAAAGTTAGTTAGGAGGATATATTAGGGACTGGTGGTAAAACTTAAAGTGGGGGGTCCTCTGGGATACATTGTTTGAAAACAGAGCAAGGTAGGGGTGTCCACTTTCCCCGTTGTTATTTGCATTATATTTAGAATCATAGGCAAAGGAAAAAAAAAGGGACTCAGAAATTCAAGGATATATTTGGTATGGTAATCAAAAAAGTTGGCTTTATTTGCAGATATTATTTTCTACCTGATAAAACCAGGAAAGGACTTTTCAGTGTTATGGAACATCCTGAGATAGTTTCAAGTCTTTTTGGGGTGCAAAATTAATGAATATAAAACAAAGGCAATAGCTATAAACTATGTGCACACACAAACTGGCTCAGCAATACCCATATTTATGGGGACATGATAAAATAAAGTACTAGGTGTACAGACTAAAAATTATTCTGTTTGGCAGCTAAGGATATGTGGGAAGAAACTAAACAAAAGACAGTAACAAAAACTGAGAATGTGGAAGCTCTATTTAATGGATATGGACAGCAAGATACAAGCAGTGAAAGTGTTTTTTGTCCATTTGGTTTTATATACAGGATAGGTACTTTTTATCAACCAGAAGGGAAGTTATGGATAGCAATTAATAAAGAGTTAAAGGATTTTATATGGGAGGGGAAGAGGGCAAGAGTCAAATGAGATAACTTGATCCTTCCGATATAACATGGTGGTTTTGGATTACCAGATTTGAATGGATATTTCAGAACTACAAAGTTAAGCCTCCTATGAATAGCACAAGCAGAAAAATTATAATTCAAAGTGCAAAGGAATGATGATGAAATGGGGAAGATCAAGAAATAAGGAGAGACTGTCATCCCAGAGGTAGATCCCTAAGCAGAATAGCAGTAGTCATACTGACCTTGAGTAGCATCTTACCCTCACCAAGAATGATGCCACAATATGAAGACAAGATGATCAATTTCAACAATTGGCTTAAGTGTTGGTGTCATTCAAAGGGGATCCAATGCCTGTCAGCCTGGGATGACATGCTCGACAAGCCACGATGCTTCGCTAGGGATGGCTTGCACCTGTCACCCCTGGGCTTTCGGATATTGGCAAAGGCTCTTGCTACCCCCATAGTGCCTTTTTAGGCAAGGCTCAAAAGACAAACCCACCTCCATAGGTATCACAAGGGATAAGAAACTAAGAGTAATGCTACTCAATGCCAGAAGTCTAAACCTCAAGATGCACGCACTCGAAACTCTCCTTAGCATGGAGAACATTGAAATCTGTGCAGTAACAGAAACCTGGTTCAAGGCTCCCGAGAGTACCCCAGCACTATCAGGATATACCTCATACCATGCTTTTCGGCCCCAAAACTTGGACCAAACCACAAAAGGAGGGGGAGTATCAATATTCGTCAAAGATACCCACACCTCCAGGTTGGTGGCACAGCACGAAGCATCAGAGACTATCCATGTGCAACTAACTGTGGGTAAAACTGCCTTCCAGTTTATAGCCTGCTACAGACCACCCTCCCAAACACAGGAACCCCACTTGGCCTTCCTGAGAATACTGGAAAATATGAAGGTCTCTCCAAACACCATTATATTGGGCGACTTCAACTACCCAAACATAGACTGGGAGCATTACTCTAGCTCCAACACCCTAGCCCAAAGGTTCCTAGAATTTATAAACTCAAATACTATGGAACAACTTGTTACCACTCCCATAAAAGGGGAAAATATACTGGACCTGATCATCACCAACATGGGGACACTATGCTCCAGACCAGAAGTGTATCCCTCACTGGTAAGATCAGACCATAAACTAATCTCACTGGATATTCACATCCCGACCCCACCCCCTGCCCAGAAAACCATAGTGAAAAACTTCTCTAAAGCAAATTTCACATGCCTCAAAACCGAGGCGAAATCCTTCAAAGCCCCCGGGCCTGTGGAAAATACGGCCCAGACTGCAGAATCCTTTATAAACGCATTCTATGAACACCTTCAGGAATGCATGGATCATGCAATCCCAAATAAAACCAAGACCCAATCCTCCAAAGGCAGACGTCCTGTCTGGTGGACCCCAGCCATAAACAAACTATACAATAGAAGGAGGAAGCTACTACATGATAGAGCAAAATCCCAAAAAGGGAAGGCATCTCTGATCAGTATTAGCAAAAAACTACGGGCACTCATAAAATCGTCTAAGGCCAGCTTTGAGAGAAAAATTGCACAGGACACTAAGGCTAATCACAAGGCTTTCTTTAGTTATGATAGGAACCTGGGTGGGAATTCCCAGATATGCTCAGAATTAGTCCAAAATGACAAAAAATACACCGAGCCCACAGACATTGCCAACATCCTAGCTGACAGGTTCAGTGCAAACTTCTCCCCCCCTCTCCCCACCAAAAGGGCAAATATCTATCCCAACAGAGTGCTGCCCCCCTGACATCTCAGATGCTCAGTTAAGAGCCGCCCTCTCCAAAGCAAAAAACACAGCATCAATGGGACCAGATGGTGTCCCGGGCTGCGTCCTACATGAACTCCAAGAAGAGCTAAACCCAAACATAAAACTACTGTTCAATCTTAGCCTTACTACAGGATATGTACCCAAAGAGTGGCGTACAGCAACAGTGATCCCTCTCCACAAAGGTGGTGCCTCAACGGATCCTGGAAACTATCGCCCCATAAGCCTGACTAGCTTGGTCTGTAAAGCTATGGAAAGGATCATCATGGACCTCATAAATAAAGATATTGGGGACCTACAGACACTGGATCCTACCCAGTTTGGCTTTGTTAAGGGCAGATCCTGCCTCTTAAACCTGGTCGATTTCTTTGAAACAGTCACCAAGGCCATTGACGAGGGAAGGTGGTCCACACAGCCTACCTGGACCTCGCAAAAGCCTTCGATACAATACCCCACTCGGGCATTATAGATAAGCTCACCAGCTTAAATATAAACCCCTATGTCACTAGATGGGTTGCAAACTGGCTCAAGGACAGAACCCACATGGTTAGAATTGCTGGAGCCATGTCAGACTCCAAACCAGTTACAAGTGGCGTCCCACAAGGCTCAGTCCTGGGACCTCTCTTGTTCGGTATATATTTCTCGGCAGTACAGGCCAACACGGAAGGACTGTGGCTGACCAAGTTCACAGATGACTGCAAGCTGGGCGCCATAATCAACTCTCCAGCCGACACAAGCATCCTCCAAAAGGGCCTCATAGAAACAGACAACTGGTGCCAGAGCCATGGCCTCAAGCTAAACGCCAAAAAGTGTATAGTCATCCCCCTTGGCAAAAACAAAGTGCCCACAAATTACCACATAGGTGGTAATCCATTAAGTACAGAAGAAGTCATTAGGGACCTGGGGACCCAAGTTGATAGCAATCTCTCATTTGACAACCACGTGGCCAAAGTGGTTAGAAAAACATTTTATATAGCCCACCTAATCATGAAGGGATTCACATCTAGATCAGGGGAGGTCATCGTAACTCTTTACTCATCCCTCATCAGGCCCATAATTGAGTACAATGCCCCTTTTGGGATGTACCTTACCAGACACCTGCAGCAACTGGAAAGACCCCAAAAGTACCTCACCAAGAGGATCAAAGGGCTCAAACAGATGCCATATGCTGCCCGGTTAAAGAAACTCCAGCTCTACTCAGTGGCATACCGCCTGCTCAGAGGCGATCTGTGCCTGACGATAAAGCCATGTCCAACCCGAATTAATGGACATGCTGCACCTCAGAAAATCCAAATCCCATCGAGCCACGCCGAGAGACTTGAACCTCAGCACTGAAATAAATAGGACATGCTGGAGGGACAGATTCATAACCCAGAGGCTCCCTTCACTCTGGAATAAAATCCCAGTCCAGGTTAGGCAGAGTCCCACATTGACTCTCTTCAAGAGGAATCTTGATGAGTGGATGGGAGATTGTAGGTTTACCCCGGCTATCACTTCTGTGTCACTGTTAGACAGAGGCACAGTATACTAACCTCAAAAAAGGGCATAGCAAAATTAATTTAAAATGGGTGGCGAAAGCCAAACACACTCTGGCTAGGCTTATAAATGCCCTAGGGCAGATAGCCTAGTATGAACCTATGAACCTATGAGAATATTATATTCATAAAGCAACAAAACGTATTCTAAGAACTAAACCAACATGAGAATGGTGAAAGGAGATTATATCCGTAGGGATGACTACAATTAGGGGTACAGACAATAGGCAAGTGGGGGCTGGAATTTACTGGAGAAAACTGGCAAAGAAATCAAGATATTGGAAGCAAATAATTATAGAATGAAAGGTAATAGAATGGGAAGAGGCCAAGAATATATCTGGACTGCAGGCTAGAGACTGCCTTCCCTATCAAGGATTGATATCAGAGTATTGGCAAAGAGAAAGGAATAGGGTGATCCTAAGTGAAAAACCAGTACTAGTAGAGTTTTTAGTTGAATTTGGAACAAAAGCTGCTATTAAAATGATAATTAGTCAGACATATAGAATACGGCATGATAATTATAGGACTGAATCGGAGGAGGTTAGAAAGGCTTGGGAAGAGAGATTGGATAAGCGACTCACAAAGAAACAATGGGAAGATATATCTATGGCTCCCAAATATGCAACTAAGTTTAGAAAATTTTTGCTTGGAAGTGTTTTCATATGTATTTTTTACCACAAGCAGACTCCAAAGACTTTTTGCTCAGGTAGATTATAAATGCTGGAGTTGTGATGAGAAAGAAAGAGGTAATTGGAAACATATGTTTTTGGAGTGTAATGAGTTGGCAGACTTTAAAAATTCCATGCAGACTACTCTATCAGAAATACTGGGTGAGAAAATTAGTGTAACTAAGGAAATTATTTTTTTGAGCTGTGATATAGAATTAGTAAGGTCTTGTTGAGTTTAATTCTGGTGGCTGCGAAAAACTAATTTACTAGAAAATGGAAATCAGAGTGTAAACCAGCCATATTAAAAGTAGTAAATATAGTAATAGGGTCTACTATCAAAATCCCGACCATCGTAATAAATCTGGTCAAAATATCGAGGCTAAATGTCGACAGACTGCATATTAATTAGGTAATAAGGTCAAATTACATACCAACGATATCTAATTTGGCATTTTCAACAACCTAGATTTTTTTCCCTTTCCAGCAGTACAATCATATGCAGTTCAGTACAGCAAACCACTGTAATTAACATTTTTTGCAAGGATCAAGCCTCCCTAACTCCCACACACCCTCTGCAAATTATATATTCCAACTCTGAGATCACAATACAGTGAGGAAAAGGGTAATTTCCCAATCTGCACTGTACTGTGATCTGTGTTCATAAAGTTGACCTCATATTAGCAAATCCACAGTGGCATTCAGTAAAGGGAATCAGCCAACACACACTATGCTTTCCCGTGTTCACTGAACTGCAGTTCTACATTTTGATAGTAAACTTACTGACAGAGGTAAAAGAACTGGAAGTGGGATCTTTAGAAAAAGGTAAGAGCAAATTGCATGGAATAAATGGGAATTGTGGGAACAGTACAAGTAGAATGATATTTTGGAGGAGGAATGAGGTTTAAGGGAAGGCACAAATTGAAAGAGCTATATTCTGTTTAATTGACAATGACTGTACAGAAGATCATATGTGATGTATAATGTTTGCAATTGAAAATATGTCGATATAGTTTGTTTATATTTATATAAAGGTATTATTACTTATGTCATTAGTTATACTTCAATAAAGATTTTTTGTTTAAAAAAAGAAGTTGCTAAATGTTTTAGTGTCCTCAGATGTTTAGAAAGTAGCACTGCCAGTAGAAATAGGAAACTTTCCATTTTTTTGCTCAAGCAAGTAGTATGACTCCATTTGAAAGATGAGGTACAGTTGTGGGGGCCACATCTGTGGAGAAATAGAAGTAGAATTTAGGCTGTTCAGAGATGGTAAGAAATATGGTACCTATCTGTGTCAGAATTCTTATGAGAAAAGGATAATAGAACTTTGCATGTGCCTGTCTAAAAAATGGGGTATGATAAATATGTACAAATCTCTTAAGGGAAACAGAAAAGTTTATGAGACCAGTATCTTCATTTAAATAATATGAAACAGTGTAAGAAACTTCTCTGTGTGGAAGATTTTCAGTCCATATATTTCTAGTTAATCACTGTATATTAATCAAATCAGACAATAGAAGTAGAAGTAGTGAAAGTAAATTCGTCAAGTCAAAAAGTAATAATAGAAAATATATAATTCTACAGCATTACTAAGTATTCAAAAGTAATCCAAGCAAGGTAGGCAGTCTGTTTCCAGTCGAAAATCCTTTATTAAGTACACAGAAGCTTTCTAAATATATATATATATATATATATATATATATATATATATATATACACTTTTTATCAGGCATGGGAGTGGTTTATTGTGCTGTAAAACAAAGTGTTATTGGTACACATGTTAAATTCACATCCCTTCCCCCATCACTGTGACATTCGAGCTGGTCCTGCCCTACCTAGTAGCTGTCATAATAATATATAGCCCTAATGTACTTTAATGGTACATCTTATTTAACCAAATTATTAAGTAGATTATTATTAATTCTGTGATTTTATCCAAGGCAATATACTACATGGCTGGAAATATATCAACCTTAGTTCATTTTTGCGATCAAAAATTATATATAAATATATATACATATACATTTTGCATGAAAAAATCAGTTTCTATTTTCATAACCTATTGTTAACAAAGATCGCTTTTGTCCTTCTAGACTTCTTCAGGTCTGTGTACAAGAACCATAAAAACCTATATAATTGTATAATTAGTATTGTTATTACCATCATTTTGAATAAAGTGGAAAAAAAAAAATAAAAATAAGAAAAAATGTATGTATGATGATGGAAACAAAATATACAGTTAAATTTCAAATGATTTAAAATGGTATTTAAAACCAATTTGTAGAAAAAAATAAAATAAAATACAATTAGTCATGTAAACAATGTGGCAATTTTCTAAGTTCCAGTGCACTTTTAATTGAACAGTAGTAGTTTAGTCCAGGCTTTCTAAAAGAGTTCAGCTTTAATTGCCACATGAGTTCATGTTTCTCCAGAATATTCGGGATGTCTCCTTCAAGATCACCTATGTCTATGCGATCCAGGATCTGGAACTTAAAACCTGTGTGTCTTTTATGAAGAGAAAGGTGTTTGGCTAGTGCATTATTTTTACATCCAGAGCGGATTTCTGACAGATGACATGAAATCCTTCGCTTGAGTTCATTTACAGTCTTGCCCATATTGAATGCATCACATTCATTGCACTGTGCCCTGTAAATTACTTTTTTACTGTTACAGTCACCCCCTGCACTGGTTTTAATGATCTTCTTTAAATAAGGGCAATAAAAACTATCACCTTGCTGTATAAATATACAAAATGTACAATTAGTTTCACATCTTTTAATGCTTTTCTCACATGGTCTAGGTTTAAATTCAACAAAACTTCTAATATTCCTGGCCTTCCTATAAACAAATGATGGGGCTTCACCTAAGATGTTAAACAGAAAATGGTTTAATGTGACAATGTCCCAGTTTTCTTCAATAATATTTTTGATAATGTGATAATCCAAAGTGTATGTCAGGATGCAGCTATTTTTGCATTTGTTATTCCCTGTGGAATTACTTAACATTTTTCTACTGGGGAGGTTGAGTGAAGGTGCTTCAGTACTTCTCAGTTCTATAATGGGCTCCAGGATGTTTTTTAACATCTGACTTTCATAGCCTCTCACTAAAAAATCATTCTCTAAGTTTTTCAGGTTTCTAAAAAATGGTTCCATCTCTGTGGTAATTCGAGCTAATCTATAGCCTTGAGATTTCACTACATTATACTTGTTTTTTGTAGGATGTAGACTTTTACTGTGCAGTAATAGGTTAACCCTCGTTAGTTTTCTCAATAGATCAGTGGTGATTCTGTTATTGTTGGTGTCCTTAGATATCTGCATATCTAAGAAAGTGGTTGAAGTACAGCTATGGGAAGAGGTAAACTTCAGGAAGGGGGTTGTCTGATTGAGGTAAGTGATAAAATCTCCAAGCTGCAAGGTGTCACCTTCCCACACAATAAAGACATTGTCAATAAAACGTAAATAGCATGTGATATACTGCATGTAATCTGTGTTCCTCCTCCCATTTGCCCAGGGCTATGTTAGCTATGCTGGGAGCCATGGCAGCCCCCATTGCTATACCAGTTTTTGTTTGTAGTGTTTGTCATTGAAAGTAAAGAAATTGAAGTCCAGTACAAGATTAATGAGCTTGCTTAACTTTTGCAGTTGTGTCTGTGTACCCTGATTATGTTTCTTAAAAGACTCCATAGCTGCTGTTATACAGTAATTGTGAGGGAGCACTGTGTACAAGGGTTCCACATCAATAGTTACGAAAATACTGTCAGCTTCCACTGTAATGTTTTTTATTTTCTTCAAAAAATCCATTGAATCTCTTATGTATGACTTATTCTTTTCTGCTAGAGGTTTCAGCAAGTAATCAAGGTAAATGGCTGTGGATTCAGTAAGGGAACCTCCACTTGCTACCACTGGTCTATAAGGTGGGTCTTCTCTGTTCTTGTGTGGTTTTGGTATTCCAAAAAAGTAAGGTAAACGTGGGCATGGGCTCCATAAATAATTATAAAGATTTTCAGTGATAAGTTTTTCTTCCCATAATGTGGTGAGATTAGTATTCCATAAATCATATGCTCTTTTTATGTCATCCATGGTAAATAACTCATAAAATCTGTTATCCTCCAGCATGTTCTCTATCTTTTGGTTGTAGCTAGTGGTATCAGTCACAAGTATACCTCCTCCCTTGTCTGCCTTCATTACATGCCTAGATTTGTCATTGCCTAGCTCAAGCAATGCTTTTCTTTCAGCCTGTGTTAAGTTATAAAGTTTTTTCTTAGGAGGTTTTTTAAGCAGTTTCCTGATATCCATCTCACATTTCACTTTGAAAGCAGCTAGTGTTTGATGTAGTGGTGGACAATAGCTGCTAGGCCTTTTTATAGTTTCATCAATAGGCTTATTTTCAGTGTCATTACTCTTGCCATGTAACTGTACCCTTAAGTTGAGCTTCCTCACAAACATTTTAAGGTCTATCAGTACTTGAGCAATCTCACTCCTGCAGCTTGGTACAAAAGTAAGTCCTTTGGACAACACACTTTTTTCCTCTTCAGTCAGTGCTGTAACAGAGTGGTTCCAGATAAGTGGAGCACCTGTTATTGTGGTACCTGTTGTTGTTGTTATTGTAGCTGTTATTGTGGCTGTTTCCTCTGTCTGAGCCTGGGACCTGGATTGTAGTCGGGTTCCAGTCGGGATTGCCCAGGTATTGTATTTCCCTCACCCCTGTCCACTGTTTTGTTCTCCTGTCTCCCTGGGAGTTTGTGGATAGAGTATGAGACCTCTGGAATTCCTCCTCTGCTTTCTAGAATCTCGGTGGGTTGTAGTAGTATTCCTCGCTGTGGCTGTGGTATGGGGGGACCTGGTAAGAGGGACAAGCTCTGGGGCTCTGGTGGTGGTCGTCGTTCTTGTTCTGGTACTGGTGCTGGCTTTGGTATTGGTGTGGTGGTTGATGTCTGTGCTGTCGATATTGGTCTTCCCGAAGAAACTGGTCTCTGTGATGGTGCTGCTGCTCCTGGTAGCTGGATTGTCTGTGGTCCCGGTTGTCCTGGTAGTCCTGTAATTCGTCCTGTAAAACTCTCTGTCGGTTCTGGTTGCTGCTGTGGCTTATGTTCCTGTCTTGATCCTTCTGTGATGTCAAAGGCTTCTGCGAAGTGTTGATAGATAAAGGGGATTGGGATTGTGGGGAATGAGATGTTGGAGGGGCAGTCTCCTAGTGGTCCTGTACTGTGCCCCTGTCTGGTTTTGTGCGAGGATCTCCCCTGGGAAAATCCCGTTGAGGTCTGCTGGCACGGTTATATTTTCCCTTATATCCCCTGTAATAACTAAAACCTTGTCTGTTGTTGGTTCTCCTGTTGTTGTTGATATTATTATTGTACCTCCTAGTAAGTCTCCCAGGATCATCTTTGTCCAGTTCATCTCGTTTCATTTTATTAATCTTTCTTTCTTTAAAGGACTGCTCATATCCTTTCACTCTTTCTTTAAGTAGGTCAAATTTAGCATCTAGGTTATTGTGGTTCTCATTTTCCAATGTTGTTTTTAAAGATGTGATGTCAGCCTTTGTAGCTTCCTGCACACTAAGGTTGTTCCTTACTAGCAGACAAATAGGTTTGTAGCTGGCATCCTCTAAAATATCTTCCCATTCCTTAGAAAGTGAATCATCCATACTTTTCCACATTGGTCTTTTGTTCAATCTAAGTCCCCGGGGTAGTCTCTTCTTATCTATGCTTTGTTGTAAATAAATGTGTTCCCAGTAAAGACTCTGCATGCGTTTCAGTTGCTTTTCTAGTTTAGAAAAAGTCTCTGAATTCATATTTTCTAGGCCCATTCTTCCCTGTCCATTTTCTGTATCCGTTTGTATCTGATATGCTTCTGTATCATTCCAGATAGGTACAGTTAGTAAATCTTTTAGCCTGTCATTATCCATGTCTTAAAATGCTGGAATTCCACACCGATTCAGGGATCCTTTGACGGAACAAAAACCTTGGTCTCAGAAACCAAAGTACCAACAAAAAACAAGTAATCTCCATGGTATCCCCAAAGTCTCAAAACAACCCACAAAAGTGTAGTGGGTCTAAAAACAAAACAGTGTAAGAAACTTCTCTGTGTGGAAGATTTTCAGTCCATATATTTCTAGTTAATCACTGTATATCAATCAGATCAGACAATAGTAGTAGAAGTAGTGAACGTAAACTCGTCAAGTCAAAAAGTAATAATAGAAAATATATAATTCTACAGCATTACTAAGTATTCAAAAGTAATCCAAGCAAGGCAGGCAGTCTGTTTCCAGTCGAAAATCCTTTATTACACAGACAAGCGATCCAAGTAAAACAAAAATAGAGTAATAATTTCCTCACAAGCTTTCTAAATATATATATACTTTTTATCAGGCATGGGAGTGGTTTATTGTGCTGTAAAACAAAGTGTTATTGGTACACATGTTAAATTAACATCCTTTCCCCCATCAGTGTGACATTTGAGCTGGTCCTGCCCTACCAAGTAGCTGTCATAATAATATATAGCCCTAATGTACTTTAATGGTACATCTTATTTAACCAAATTATTAAGTAGATTATTATTAAGTCTATGATTTTATCCAAGGCAATATACTACATGGCTGGAAATATATCAGCCTTAGTTCATTTTGCGATCAAAAATTATATATAAATATATATACATATACATTTTGCATGTAAAAATCAGTTTCTATTTTCATAACCTATTGTTAACAAAGATCGCTTTCGTCCTTCTAGACTTCTTCAGGTCTGTGTACAAGAACCATAAAAACCTATATAGTTGTATAATTAGTTAGTATTGTTATTACCATCATTTTGAATAAAGTGGAAAAAAAAAAAATAAAAATAAGAAAAAATGTATGCATGATGATGGAAACAAAATATACACTTAAATTTCAAATGATTTAAAATGGTATTTAAAAGCAATTTGTAAAAAAAAAATAAAATAAAATACAATTAGTCATGTAAACAATGTGGCAATTTTCTAAGTTCCAGTGCACTTTTAATTGAACAGTAGTAGTTTAGTCCAGGCTTTCTAAAAGAGTTCAGCTTTAATTGCCACATGAGTTCATGTTTCTCCAGAATATTCGGGATGTCTCCTTCAAGATCACCCATGTCTATGCGATCCAGGATCTGGAACTTAAAACCTGTGTGTCTTTTATGAAGAGAAAGGTGTTTGGCTAGTGCATTATTTTTACATCCAGAGCGGATTTCTGACAGATGACATGAAATCCTTCGCTTGAGTTCATTTACAGTCTTGCCCACATAGAATGCATCACATTCATTGCACTGTGCCCTGTAAATTACTTTTTTACTGTTACAGTCACCCCCTGCACTGGTTTTAATGATCTTCTTTAAATAAGGGCAATAAAAACTATCACCTTGCTGTATAAATATACAAAATGTACAATTAGTTTCACATCTTTTAATGCTTTTCTCACATGGTCTAGGTTTAAATTCAACAAAACTTCTAATATTCCTGGCCTTCCTATAAACAAATGATGGGGCTTCACCTAAGATGTTAAACAGAAAATGGTTTAATGTGACAATGTCCCAGTTTTCTTCAATAATATTTTTGATAATGTGATAATCCAAAGTGTATGTCAGGATACAGCTATTTTTGCATTTGTTATTCCCTGTGGAATTACTTAACATTTTTCTACTGGGGAGGTTGAGTGAAGGTGCTTCAGTACTTCTCAGTTCTATAATGGGTTCCAGGATGTTTTTTAACATCTGACTTTCATAGCCTCTCACTAAAAAATCATTCTCTAAGTTGTTCAGGTTTCTAAAAAATGGTTCCATCTCTGTGGTAATTCGAGCTAATCTATAGCCTTGAGATTTCACTACATTATACTTGTTTTTTGTAGGATGTAGACTTTTACTGTGCAGTAATAGGTTAACCCTCGTTAGTTTTCTCAATAGATCAGTGGTGATTCTGTTATTGTTGGTGTCCTTAGATATCTGCATATCTAAGAAAGTGGTTGAAGTACAGCTATGGGAAGAGGTAAACTTCAGGAAGGGGGTTGTCTGATTGAGGTAAGTGATAAAATCTCCAAGCTGCAAGGTGTCACCTTCCCACACAATAAAGACATTGTCAATAAAACGTAAATAGCATGTGATATACTGCATGTAATCTGTGTTCCTCCTCCCATTTGCCCAGGGCTATGTTAGCTATGCTGGGAGCCATGGCAGCCCCCATTGCTATACCAGTTTTTGTTTGTAGTGTTTGTCATTGAAAGTAAAGAAATTGAAGTCCAGTACAAGATTAATGAGCTTGCTTAACTTTTGCAGTTGTGACTGTGTACCCTGATTATGTTTCTTAAAAGACTCCATAGCTGCTGTTATACAGTAATTGTGAGGGAGCACTGTGTACAAGGGTTCCACATCAATAGTTACGAAAATACTGTCAGCTTCCACTGTAATGTTTTTTATTTTCTTCAAAAAATCCATTGAATCTCTTATGTATGACTTATTCTTTTCTGCTAGAGGTTTCAGCAAGTAATCAAGGTTGTGGCTTCAGTAAGGGAACCTCCACTTGCTACCACCGGTCTATAAGGTGGGTCTTCTCTGTTCTTGTGTGGCTTTGGTATTCCAAAAAAGTAAGGTAAACGTGGGCATGGGCTCCATAAATAATTATAAAAATTTTCAGTTATAAGTTTTTCTTCCCATAATGTGGTGAGATTAGTATTCCATAAATCATATGCTCTTTTTATGTCATCCTTGGTAAATAACTCATAAAATCTGTTATCCTCCAGCATGTTCTCTATCTTTTGGTTGTAGCTAGTGGTATCAGTCACAAGTATACCTCCTCCCTTGTCTGCCTTCATTACATGCCTAGATTTGTCATTGCCTAGCTCAAGCAATGCTTTTCTTTCAGCCTGTGTTAAGTTATAAAGTTTTTTCTTAGGAGGTTTTTAAGCAGTTTCCTGATATCCATCTCACATTTCACTTTGAAAGCAGCTAGTGTTTGATGTAGTGGTGGACAATAGCTGCTAGGCCTTTTTATAGTTTCATCAATAGGCTTATTTTCAGTGTCATTACTCTTGCCATGTAACTGTACCCTTAAGTTGAGCTTCCTCACAAACATTTTAAGGTCTATCAGTACTTGAGCAATCTCACTCCTGCAGCTTGGTACAAAAGTAAGTCCTTTGGACAACACACTTTTTTCCTCTTCAGTCAGTGCTGTAACAGAGTGGTTCCAGATAAGTGGAGCACCTGTTATTGTGGTACCTGTTGTTGTTGTTATTGTAGCTGTTATTGTGGCTGTTTCCTCTGTCTGAGCCTGGGACCTGGATTGTAGTCGGGGTTCCAGTCGGGATTGCCCAGGTATTGTATTTCCCTCACCCCTGTCCACTGTTTTGTTCTCCTGTCTCCCTGGGAGTTTGTGGATAGAGTATGAGACCTCTGGAATTCCTCCTCTGCTTTCTAGAATCTCGGTGGGTTGTAGTAGTATTCCTCGCTGTGGCTGTGGTATGGGGGGACCTGGTAAGAGGGACAAGCTCTGGGGCTCTGGTGGTGGTCGTCGTTCTTGTTCTGGTACTGGTGCTGGCTTTGGTATTGGTGTGGTGGTTGATGTCTGTGCTGTCGATATTGGTCTTCCCGAAGAAACTGGTTTCTGTGATGGTGCTGCTGCTCCTGGTAGCTGGATTGTCTGTGGTCCCGGTTGTCCTGGTAGTCCTGTAATTCGTCCTGTAGAACTCTCTGTTGGTTCTGGTTGCTGCTGTGGCTTATGTTCCTGTCTTGATCCTTCTGTGATGTCAAAGGCTTCTGCGAAGTGTTGATAGATAAAGGGGATTGGGATTGTGGGGAATGAGATGTTGGAGGGGCAGTCTCCTAGTGGTCCTGTACTGTGCCCCTGTCTGGTTTTGTGCGAGGATCTCCCCTGGGAAAATCCCGTTGAGGTCTGCTGGCACGGTTATATTTTCCCTTATATCCCCTGTAATAACTAAAACCTTGTCTGTTGTTGGTTCTCCTGTTGTTGTTGATATTATTATTGTACCTCCTAGTAAGTCTCCCAGGATCATCTTTGTCCAGTTCATCTCGTTTCATTTTATTAATCTTTCTTTCTTTAAAGGACTGCTCATATCCTTTCACTCTTTCTTTAAGTAGGTCAAATTTAGCATCTAGGTTATTGTGGTTCTCATTTTCCAATGTTGTTTTTAAAGATGTGATGTCAGCCTTTGTAGCTTCCTGCACACTAAGGTTGTTCCTTACTAGCAGACAAATAGGTTTGTAGCTGGCATCCTCTAAAATATCTTCCCATTCCTTAGAAAGTGAATCATCCATACTTTTCCACATTGGTCTTTTGTTCAATCTAAGTCCCCGGGGTAGTCTCTCCTTATCTATGCTTTGTTGTAAATAAATGTGTTCCCAGTAAAGACCCTGCATGCGTTTCAGTTGCTTTTCTAGTTTAGAAAAAGTCTCTGAATTCATATTTTCTAGGCCCATTCTTCCCTGTCCATTTTCTGTATCCGTTTGTATCTGATATGCTTCTGTATCATTCCAGATAGGTACAGTTAGTAAATCTTTTAGCCTGTCATTATCCATGTCTTAAAATGCTGGAATTCCACACCGATTCAGGGATTCTTTGACGGAACAAAAACCTTGGTCTCAGAAACCAAAGTACCAACAAAAAACAAGTAATCTCCATGGTATCCCCAAAGTCTCAAAACAACCCACAAAAGTGTAGTGGGTCTAAAAACAAAACAGTGTAAGAAACTTCTCTGTGTGGAAGATTTTCAGTCCATATATTTCTAGTTAATCACTGTATATCAATCAGATCAGACAATAGTAGTAGAAGTAGTGAACGTAAACTCGTCAAGTCAAAAAGTAATAATAGAAAATATATAATTCTACAGCATTACTAAGTATTCAAAAGTAATCCAAGCAAGGCAGGCAGTCTGTTTCTAGTCGAAAATCCTTTATTACACAGACAAGCGATCCAAGTAAAACAAAAATAGAGTAATAATTTCCTCACAAGCTTTCTAAATATATATATACTTTTTATCAGGCATGGGAGTGGTTTATTGTGCTGTAAAACAAAGTGTTATTGGTACACATGTTAAATTAACATCCTTTCCCCCATCAGTGTGACATTTGAGCTGGTCCTGCCCTACCAAGTAGCTGTCATAATAATATATAGCCCTAATGTACTTTAATGGTACATCTTATTTAACCAAATTATTAAGTAGATTATTATTAAGTCTATGATTTTATCCAAGGCAATATACTACAAGGGTGGAAATATATCAACCTTAGTTCATTTTGCGATCAAAAATTATATATAAATATATATACATATACATTTTGCATGTAAAAATCAGTTTCTATTTTCATAACCTATTGTTAACAAAGATCGCTTTCGTCCTTCTAGACTTCTTCAGGTCTGTGTACAAGAACCATAAAAACCTATATAGTTGTATAATTAGTTAGTATTGTTATTACCATCATTTTGAATAAAGTGGAAAAAAATAAATAAAAATAAGAAAAAATGTATGCATGATGATGGAAACAAAATATACACTTAAATTTCAAATGATTTAAAATGGTATTTAAAACCAATTTGTAAAAAAAAATAAAATAAAATACAATTAGTCATGTAAACAATGTGGCAATTTTCTAAGTTCCAGTGCACTTTTAATTGAACAGTAGTAGTTTAGTCCAGGCTTTCTAAAAGAGTTCAGCTTTAATTGCCACATGAGTTCATGTTTCTCCAGAATATTCGGGATGTCTCCTTCAAGATCACCCATGTCTATGCGATCCAGGATCTGGAACTTAAAACCTGTGTGTCTTTTATGAAGAGAAAGGTGTTTGGCTTGTACATTATTTTCACATCCAGAGTGGATTTCTGACAGATGACATGAAATCCTTTGCTTGAGTTTATTTACAGTCTTGCCCACATAGAATGCATCACATTCATTGCACTGTGCCCTGTAAATTACCTTTTTACTGTTACAGTCACCCCCTGCACTGGTTTTAATGATCTTCTTTAAATAAGGGCAATAAAAACTATCACCTTGCTGTATAAATATACAAAATGTACAATTAGTTTCACATCTTTTAATGTTTTTCTCACATGGTCTAGGTTTAAATTTAACAAAACTTCTAATATTCCTGGCCTTCCTATAAACAAATGATGGGGCTTCACCTAAGATGTTAAACAGGAAAGGGTTTCCTGTGACAATGTCCCAGTTTTCTTCAATAATATTTTTGATACTGTGATAATCCAAAGTGTATGTCAGGATGCAGCTATTTTTGCATTTGTTATTCCCTGTGGAATTATTTAACATTTTTCTACTGGGGAGGTTGAGTGAAGGTCCTTCAGTCCTTTTCAGTTCTATAATATACTCTTCTTCCCAGCTTGTCAAAAAAAGGTTTGCAAACATGGGGGCACAAGCAGCCCCCATCGCCACCCCTTTCTTTTGTCTGTAGTACTCTCCTTCAAACATTATGTAATTGTAGGACAGTACTATATCCATAAACTCCATAAGTATTAAAGTTCTTTCCCAGGAGATGCAACTTCTTTTCATAATAGTATCCTGAAACCTTACCATTCCCTCTTCTTTTGGAATACTTGAGAAAAGGTCTACTACATCTATAGTGACCAACCATTTAGCTCTTTGTGCTATTTCGGGCTTTAACCTCTTCAAGAAATCCCATGAATCAATTATTATTTGTGGGATATTCTTGTAGATGGTCTTAAGCCATCTATCTATTACCTTTCCATATGGAAAGGTTTTAGAAAAACTTCCAGATATAATGGGCCTGAAGGGAGGGTCTTTGGGATCTTTGTGGACCTTTGGTATCCCTATAATAGTCCCTATTATTGGGTATTCAACTTTTAGAAACTTATATAGTTCCTCATCAATCCTTTCTTCTATTAGTAGGTCCTCCAAGATCATATCCACTTTATGATATCCTATATTCACTTCATTTAAGGAAATAATTTCATAATTTCCTGAATTTGTTAATATTTCATTCATTTTACTTATATATACCTCTTTGTCATATAGTACAGCCCCCCCTCCCTTGTCGGGTTTCATAATTCTTAATGAATGATCTGCTTGTATTTCCTGTAATACATCTGCTTCTGCTTTGCTTAGGTTCCAACCTAGCTTTTTAGATTTCTTTTTTCTTCCATATTCGTAAATTTCCTCAACTACCATCTTTTCATATGTACCTAGTAAATTATTCAAAGGGGGTGTAAATGAGCTCCTTAATCTAAATTCATGCATCTGTGTACTTGGTCTGTCTTTAAAAAATAATTGCAAATTTAATTTCCTTACATATTTTTTAACCTCTATTATATTGTCTACTACATTCAACTTTTCATCTGGTATAAACTTCATTCCTTTAGATAATAAAGAAAAATGTTGTTTTTTTAAAACAATATTAGTGTAATTATAAATATGAAAATCATTCCTTTTACTTATTATTTCATTGATTTTTACAATACCATCATCATTACTATTTACTATTCCGTTTGCTGTCTTTTCCGGTTGTACCTCACTTTTTCCCATCTGTCTCCTATCCCTAATGGGTCTGTTCTGTCCCATTCCCATTCTTCTCCTAAAAAATCATTGTTATTACCGAAGCCTTGCCCCTGGTGTGTATCTCTATCATTCCTCCTATGATAACCTTCTTCTCTTGACCCTTGTTTATTCATATATGTAGGATACCTTGCATTGTTAGTGTATTTCTTATATGGACCTTTTGTTTTACTGTTGTGAATTTTTTTCTCCCACCTGTATGCATAACCTTTTTTATATTGTTCAAGGTCCCTTTCCATTTTTTTACATTTACGTTCATGCTGTTTAACTAACTGTGTTTCAACCCAGGTATACTGTGATTCTAAAATCAATTCACATTCTTCAAACCTTAAGTCACTTTGTATGATGTTATTCAAATCTTCAAGTTCTATTAAAAGTGCACAGATTTTTTTATCATTACATTTTATAATAAATTTCATAAAAGTAAATCCAAACTGATCAAACATTTCAGCACATTCGTCTTGCACACTGTCATCTAAAACAACTCCCATGGGAATCTTAAAAAATCTTAGTCCCATAGGGACTATCCCTTCATCTATACATTTTTTTAAATAACCATTATCCAACTGTACACTTTTTAACATTTTCAATTTCTTTCCAAAATCATAAATCAAGTCCTTCAGAGTTTTATCATTTCCTTTTTCGGTCACCGGGAACCTCCGTTTTGCATTGTTATTAAAATCTCCTTCAAAATCTAAGGCTGCGGTAATAAAAGCATTTAAATTGTACCGTTCTTTTCTACAAGGTTTGTCCTGGACTCTTTTAGCCATACCTGTTGACTGTTCATTCGTCGCTATGGCGTACGTTTTCTTTGGAACTGTTCTCCTCGGTTTAGCCCCTGAAATATTATAATCCATGGGTGAGTTGATGACACTCTCACCACGCACTCGTTGCCCAGGTTCAATGTCTCCTTCTCGTTGTTTACCTTGCGAATCTGTACATGGAAATGTTTCTTTATGTCCGCGTTCGCCATTCCCTTCGCTTCCTTCACTCCGAATGAAAGTACGGGTTGATGTCATCACGTCTTTTCTAACGGCTCCAGCGTTAGGTTGTGACATCATCTCCAACAGCCTGGTTAACTCACCACGCATTATCGCCATCTCGGACTGCAATCCCCTTATTTCTTCTTGTCTTGGGGAAAAGATAGACGGTAATTCGTCTAATGAATCCATCGAGACCACCAAGTAATACGAAATGTAGGAACAGTCCAACAGATACGAAAAAAGAACTTTGAAAATATCACTGTTCCCACTCGAAAGTAGCAACACCAGCACCAGCACCAGCACTACGACAATTACTGAACTCTTTAGTTGACCTTATTAAAAACTTTTTATTAAATACAAATTAAAAACCCTTCGGTTAAGCGCTTTCATCAATTCAGACTTCATCAGAACAATACTACTAAGCTAAAACATTTCTTAAATACATTCTTCTTCAGTCACATGATGGTTCCATTAGTGTCTTAAAGTGCAAGTGCATTTCTTAACTATTTTAAAATAATTTTTTAAAAACATCATCAGTTCATGTGTATTCCTTTCCATCTAATAATTATACTATAATATATAGAGGTTATAACTAAATCATTTAAATTAAAAACAAGCATATTATTACAAACACATGAATTTATAGACTTTGTACTCAATTTATATATGGGCTTCTAAAATAGGTTTGATTGACAGGTATTCATTTATTCCTGGGCTAACAGAAGCATTTAATTTAATTTGCCAAATAATTTCTTTTTCCCCTACTATTTTCTTTATGTTTCCTCCCCTGGGATTGACTTTAACTAATTCTAATATTCCAAAATGAAAACCTGAACATTCATGGTTTTCATTCAAGTGTCTCCACAGGGCATTTCTGTCATCCTTCTTTTGTATACTGTAAAGGTGTTCAGAATTCTATTTCTCAGGCATCTGGTTGTTTTTCCAACATAAAATGCTGAGCATTTTGTACACTTTGCAAGATAAATCAGATGCCTGGATCTACAGTTACCCTTTTGAAACCACACTTTAGTTTTATTAATGTCTTTTAATACAATACTGGGGGCTGTTATGATGTATTGGCACTGTTTACATGTCCCACATTTATGGGTACCTTTAACATTATAATCTTTAGGTTGAATCTTCCTCTCCAATAATTTCTTCATGTTATTTCCATTCTTGAACACACATAATGGTTTCTCCCCTATTATTTTTGAGATTTCCCCATCTATCCGAGTGATATTCCAGTGCTTGTCAAGAATTTTCTTAATTTCTCCACTATGTTTACTGTATTCTAATATACAAGCTCTGCTATATTCTTCACCTGTATTCATTGTTTCTAATCTCCCTTCTTTTATAACATTGGGACTAATATGATTTAATAGTGAATCTCCATTTCCCAATAATGGCTTATACTTTCTTCCCCATTCTCCCGAGACATACTTTATTGCATCATCCACCAATTTGTAAGGATATCCCCTATCTAAAAAGTAGTCTCCTATCTTTTTTAATTCACTTTCTAAGTCCTTCTTAACTGATGTCATCCTGGCCACCCTTATACATTGGCCCTTTACTATATTCTTTTTCTGTACTATAGGATGGCTGCTTTGATAATCTAAATAGGAATTACTGAAAGTCAATTTCCTATAAATATTAGATTTAAATCTCCCTTCCTCTAGTGTTATCATTGTGTCAAGAAAGGGAATAGAATTTTGGTTTTGACTAAAGGTAAATTTTATTTCTTCGCTACACCCATTTAAATAAATCTTGAACTTCTCTAACTCTAATTCATTACCATTCCATGTGATAAAAATATTGTCTAGAAAACGAAAATAGCATCCAAGAAAGGGTGACCACTCTGAGTTCAAAATATACTCTTCTTCCCAGCTTGTCAAAAAAAGGTTTGCAAACATGGGGGCACAAGCAGCCCCCATCACCACCCCTTTCTTTTGTCTGTAGTACTCTCCTTCAAACATTATGTAATTGTAGGACAGTACTATATCCATAAACTCCATAAGTATTAAAGTTCTTTCCCAGGAGATGCAACTTCTTTTCATAATAGTATCCTGAAACCTTACCATTCCCTCTTCTTTTGGAATACTTGAGAAAAGGTCTACTACATCTATAGTGACCAACCATTTAGCTCTTTGTGCTATTTCGGGCTTTAACCTCTTCAAGAAATCCCATGAATCAATTATTATTTGTGGGATATTCTTGTAGATGGTCTTAAGCCACCTATCTATTACTTTTCCAAATGGAAAGGTTTTGGAATAGCTTCCAGATATAATAGGCCTGAAGGGAGGGTCTTTGGGATCTTTGTGGACCTTTGGTATCCCTATAATAGTCCCTATTATTGGGTATTCAACTTTTAGAAACTTATAAAGTTCCCCATCAATCCTTTCTTCTATTAGTAGGTCCTCCAAGATCATATCCACTTTGTGATATCCTATATTCACTTCATTTAAGGAAATAATTTCATAATTTCCTGAATTTGTTAATATTTCATTCATTTTACTTATATATGCCTCTTTGTCATATAGTACAGCCCCCCCTCCCTTGTCGGGTTTCATAATTCTTAATGAATGATCTGCTTGTATTTCCTGTAATACATCTGCTTCTGCTTTGCTTAGGTTCCAACCTAGCTTTTTAGATTTCTTTTTTCTTCCATATTCGTAAATTTCCTCAACTACCATCTTTTCATATGTACCTAGTAAATTATTCAAAGGGGGTGTAAATGAGCTCCTTAATCTAAATTCATGCATCTGTGTACTTGGTTTGTCTTTAAAAAATAATTGCAAATTTAATTTCCTTACATATTTTTTAACCTCTATTATATTGTCTACTACATTCAACTTTTCATCTGGTATAAACTTCATTCCTTTAGATAATAAAGAAAAATGTTGTTTTTTTAAAACAATATTAGTGTAATTATAAATATGAAAATCATTCCTTTTACTTATTATTTCATTGATTTTTACAATACCATCATCATTACTATTTACTATTCCGTTTGCTGTCTTTTCCGGTTGTACCTCACTTTTTCCCATCTGTCTCCTATCCCTAATGGGTCTGTTCTGTCCCATTCCCATTCTTCTCACTTTGTTTTACAGCACAATAAACCACTCCCATGCCTGATAAAAAGTATATATATATTTAGAAAGCGTGTGAGGAAATTATTACTCTATTTTTGTTTTACTTGGATCGCTTGTCTGTGTACTTAATAAAGGATTTTCGACTGGAAACAGACTGCCTGCCTTGCTTGGATTACTTTTGAATACTTAGTAATGCTGTAGAATTATATATTTTCTGTTATTACTTTTTAACTTGACGAGTTTACTTTCGCTACTTCTACTACTATTGTCTGATCTGATTAATATACAGTGATTAACTAGAAATATATGGACTGAAAATCTTCCACACAGAGAAGTTTCTTACACTGTTTTGTTTTTAGACCCACTATACTTTAGTGGGTTGTTTTGAGACTTCGGGGATACCATGGAGATTACTTGTCATTTAAATAATATGCATGCAAACACTGGGGCACAGTTTAAAAAAACAGGAGGGCTTCTCATTGGAGGAGAGATACAGAAGTATTTCTTCACCGACAGAGTGGTAGGTGGACAGGGCTTCTTGCTGTCTTTTATCATTGAAAAAATGCCAGACAGCCTAGAGCTGATACCCATTACACACCTTATCAATGGGTTGCTAAATGAGAAACATAGGGAGGTTAGAGACTTAAGGCAGAAATCCTCAGATGACTGCCTCTGTGAGGATTCCCAAGACTAACCACCACCCCTGAAGTACAGAGTGGTCTGACTGATGGTGAAGAATCTGATGGTTGGCAGCCAGTGGTTGAAAAAATATCTTTGTAACTATTTTGTCTATTTATACTTATTTATTTATTCTCTTTTATTTGTTAACTTGGAAGTTCCAACTGGGTAGAGCTCAATTTTAGTGTAGAACAAAGACTAAAATCTTTGTCTACATTAATTGCTCTACATTTTACTATGCAGCACATGCTAACCTTCACATCTTATATTTATTCAAAATAAAGCTGATCATTTGGTAGAAAAACAGAATTACTGCAAAGAACATTAGACAACATTGGCCAAGTTCAGTACCAATTCAGTACCATAGTGTAGTACATTTAAATTATACAAACTCAACCATTTAATAATAAAGGTGCTGAATAAACTAACATGTAAACATAGGTCTTACATTAGGGGACAGGAGCGTGCATCATAATGATGTATAGTTGGCTTCTGTATGAGACACTGGGAGAAATTTAATCAGGTTCTAAGTTCTAGATGAACTTTCCATGATGTTATTGTTGCTCATATTTCCCCATAACTCTTTTGCTTATTTTCTTTGTAGTATGGTATTGATGTTTATGTATAAGACCACTGTGTCCACTTTGGGATATTCTTTTTTACCCTATGTGGTACAAATGTAGAGTTAGTATATACAAGTAAGACGAGTACACACAGGTTCTATCTTCAAAAACAGTGGGGGGAATTTAATAAAGCCTACACGATATTTTATACAGTGTAAGCATCGTGCAGTGCTGCTAAGTAGCATGCACGAACACCAACACGGAAACTTCCATGGCATGCAAATCACCTCATAAGCAGGTGAATCTCATGCAAATGAGGCAGGTAGAGTGATCCAGAAAGCAGATAGGCAACTCTATAAACCCCGTGTCAGTGTCCGTAGTATACACAGAAAAATTCCACGTACAGGAATATAGACAGACAAATGGGAATGTAAAGATTTAGATAGATGGACAGAAATGGCATAGCACATACAGACATTAGCAAAATTATCATCTGTGTTTCTGACAAATTAAAGGAAATAAGTTAAATTATTTTTTTTTTTTTAATAATCTGGGCATGTTTGCACAGCTTGCTACAGTACACAAACATGCTTTATAAAAAAATTTTAAAAAGTGGAAAAAACAAAATTAATATGATGTGACAGAAATGTATTACAGGGCCCTGTGTGGAGTATCTGCAATGGTGCATTGGAGCTGTTACTAATGTGGTAGAGCTTTGTAAAGTGTAGTTTCCAGGCTGTGAGCATGGATCCCTATGCAATTGAGGTGGAGTTACTCAATAGCACAAAGGGGCGATCTTGCCTGCATATCCCCTTCATGTAGGCAGAGAACGATATTGTTCCTTACAGAGGAGGTAGCTGACATCAGGGGAGGGTGTGTCCAATGACTTCTACTTTTATTTCAGCCTGTTTGCGTGCACGCTGCAGTGCTGAGTGTATCCTTGCAGGGGGGGGGGTGCACTCACTTTTAAACTTTGTTTAGCTAAGGGGATTGTGTTTCAGAGGTGTGCTACTATGCTGAGCATGGAAGTCTGTGGGGGTGTGTACACTGACTGCTAAGCTTTGTGCATCTGTGGGGCATGGGTTTGCGTGCCATTCCGCAGTGCTTGTTTGTGTGTGCTCTTTACAGAGACCTTGCATGACTCTCTTCCTGCAACATGCTAGAAGTAACTGCAACACTTACTTGCATGGAGGACAACTAGCAGGTAGTGCCAAGCAGTGTCCCCAGATCTCTGGGTCATGTCACCTGAAATGCCATGATACCAGTTAGCATGGATACGAGTACTGACACTGTAATACACCTAGTGACACTGGACCAAACACTGTTACATTTGCTCAAGGCCAGATTATGCCTACCGGCTGTAACCTGCGGAGCCCATTGAGTGTTACACTATGCAATGGATGTCAGAAATATGTCTCACTCTACCAACCATGCCCTGACAAGGTGTATGAAAATATTAGGCCAGCAGGCCTTGCTGGAAACTGTGTACATCATTAACAGAGTGCTATGTCAGCTGGTGGATAGGCAAGTATCTGAAAGTCATACTCTGGGAAGATAGCAATGGGAGACCTGTGCTGCAGTGACACAAGTCACCAGTGGGGTTCACCATCCTCTATTATTGGGATACCCCATCTACTTATTCCATCTCTGCAGTCACAGCCAGTGCCAGTGACCTCTGACTGAGTACATTAGCAGGTGATTGTGACAGTTTCCAATATGCAGACTCCCACACAGAACCAACAGGTATTCAGCATGGCCTAAGACACAGTCAGTTGTACTTTGAGCCACTGACAAAGACTAACTGCCAACGACTGTGCAATACTATCCTGTGGGACATCATCCACCCCTGCAAAATATTGTAGTGTCTGCACACAGTTGAGCCATTACACATGGAGTTATGGACACAGAGAGTAATGTAGCCTTTGACTCTCACTGGTTGGTAAGATGTGGGGATGCATTCACTGTTGTACACCCTACACCGACAGGTGTGGGATGCAAATCCCAGACTGTCACTGCTATACTGAATGTGGCAATCATCATAGCTATCATTGTGTGCAATGGCAACTTGCTATGTCACTATATAGGCATATTGTACAACTGTAGTAGCCACACAGGTTCTGTGGTACACCAATACACAGCATAAATAACATGTCCTATGGAGTCCGTGTCATGACCATACATGTGTAGTCTGTCCCCTACATGCTTTGGAGGGGATGTGTCTGGCTCCATATAGGGAGGTGTTGGATCTCACTGTGCACCTCCTGTGTATCCAAGACAAGACTAACATGTCTCACCTGTTCTACATGCCTACAACATCACTGTGGTATACATAGTACATGCTGGAGAGACGGGTATGTAACCCAGACAGTACATCCTATATGAAACAGCTCCCCCCATGCATGTGAAGCACACATCTGCTGTGACACACATTATGTGCAGGTTACACACTGGGATGCAGAGCACGACAATCATAACTGGTGTCAGGAAATTGTCTGTACTGGACACATGTTATTTGTAGACAGGTAATAACCATTGCCACAGCTTGTAGATATGTGAGTTCCCCAAAGCCTGGTGACACGTATCAAGGGTAGAGACATGTTCACAGATTAGGGCTGCATGTGTACACTGAATGCTGCATTGTCCTCATTAGCCTGTTATACACATATGAACCTATGGAGCCATGCACCTATAGGGCTGTACCTGCTGAAGACATATTTCTGCTGTGGTGACATGCCATCCTGTGCTGCTTCATTGCCGCTGTGTATCCATAGATTATCCCAACAGACCCCTGAAACAGAAACAGAAACAGGTCCATGACACACCTGTTATCATGTAAGCATACAGCCATTACAAAATCATACAACATAAGGTACACCAAAGTATGTGGAGTACTTGTGACAAATGCCAGCATACAGTATCTGTCATTAACCACTGCAAGTTGCATGGCAAAACAACACTGCATTACACAAGTACATGTTGACTAATATAGTCACCCTGTGCATCAGACACATAGCTTCATTTCCCTGCATCAATGGCGAGGATGACAGGGATGTGGCACGGGTGCAGGAGGCCTAGGCTGACTCAAACAGTTGGCAGCATGTGTGTGAGTCAGGAAGGGAAGCAGGTAAGATGGACCATGGAAATGTGCCATATGTGCCTGTAGGTGACCTGCATTTGACAGTAGTGTGCGAGTGTGTGTACACAGTCAAGCTCAGCACTAGACCTACATGTGTGTGTGTTGGACAGATTTGGACCATACATGGTAGAGTTGACAGTTCACTGTCTCTGGCTCCAAACACAGGAACTGTCTCTGCCAGGAGTTGCACTGGCACCTCCATGCCCAACTTCAGAAGCGGTGCTAGTACCTAACAGTGACTGCCTCCTGCTGGGACCATGGCCCCCACGGGAAAACCCAGGACCATGGGCCCATAGCCTGCTACATTGTGCTTATGGACAGCACACTTCCCTCTGTAGCACTGGATGTACTGCCACTATGGCAGCATGATTGTGCACAACCAAGTAGACTCTCAGCAGATGGGGTTGCTAACCTATGTCCACAAGTCTGACCAACTCCAACCACATGTTCTAGCACAGACAATGTGTGGTCCAAGACAGACACTGTCTCAGCCCACCTTCTGTCCACTGCATCAGTCAACTGATCCAGGGTGTCCCCAATGTAGTTAAGGCAGTCATGGATGTTAGACTGTGCTGCATCCATAATCCTAAGCATACGTCTGGTGTTCCATTCAGAATATGCCTGTGCCTCCATGATGGCCCAAAACATGCACCGAGTGACCTGTAATGTGACACCTGCAACAGGTGGTGGACGAACAGCAGGCTACTACAAGCACGCCTGTTAATCTGCCTGTGTGGGACCTTGCTACCTGGCTATGGCCAGTGTCTACACTCACTGGAGTCATAATTGCCACACTTTCCTGTCCAATGTCCCCACCCTCTGATTGTCCAATATCTGTGGCTTCCAGGCACAGGGTATGTGTGGTCATACTGACTGTGCGCAGTGACAATGGAGGCAGAAGAGGGATGTCTATCTCTGGCACACAACTCAGCCCCCAACACCCCCACCTGTGCTTCACTGTGGCCACCATCATCAGAGTCTGAAGAGACAATGACATCAGGTTATGTAGGGGAGAGAGACCAACCCCTTGGTGACCTGCAATAAGAAAGTAAAAAGTGGTACATGTATACCTGCACTATTATGTATGACAAATCCACCAATACTCATAATAACAAAGACCCACAACTGGATTAGTGGTCAAATGTTTCCTCTCTGCTTTCATACAAAACAGACTTCCTCAGAACAAAATACACATTCAGCTCATGACCTTTAAAACAATCACTTCAAGTAAATCAAGTAAAACATGACCAGTACAATTTACCTTTTAATTAAGCAATATGACAGCATACTTGATAAACTGACACATAAAAACCCAGTGCACCTATCTTAACAAATATTGAAATACATGTTTCACTGCCTAATTTAATGTCCTTTCAACCTTTTGTGTTTTAAAAGGCATTTTAGAGTAAATGCCTCGTTTAAACCAGGAGGCTTATATTAACTGTCACTGCCAAAGTGTTTCTATTTATTCAACTACACTCCTGTGATTACCCTATTTAAGATCCTTATGTACCTGTTCCAGAATGGAAAATAAAAACATTCTACCCCGTTTACACACAACATTATGTTGAAATAGGGCATTATTCTGGCCCTTAACTTTAATAGAATATAAATGTTCCTTAACAAAACAGTGTAATGCTTACCAGGGGCAGGACCATGGCCTTGGCCACTATCTGATAAACATGGGCAAAGTTGAGGGCGAGGTAATGTCAGTACCAAAGCATGTTGCCACACAACAAGGTAATACAGCCATATATCTCACATTGACAGCACCTACTGTGTTACTTGTTATATTGGTCACATTCTGAGTATGACAGTACAACTGAGGTAATCCCCCACAGACCTAAGACCTGACACCCATGTAAAAGTATGTCCAACCTGACACACTGACTGCTACAGTATTACAATACTGAACACAGTAAGCCTACCTGCATGCTCCTCTGCTGTGGAATCTGTGACACCCACCTCCACAATTTATGGTGTGATGGATGTCTGAAGCTGTTGTGTGTGCCTAGGTTCACCAGGAATTCCTCAGTGGCCATGAGTTGCTGTTCCACTGTAGGCCATCCACTGGTGATGGCATGATCCTTGGCTACATCTGCTGCCCTTCATCGTGCAGTATTGATAATGTCTATTGCATGGTGTTGAACCTGCTCATATGTCCTGCCCTGATGGCCATGCCATTCACATCACAGACAAGGTCTGCCCACAATGCAGCCCGCTGTTCCCTGTTTTGCCTCCCCCTGGACAGTAGGATGTGATGATGTTGCCTTAGTCCTTCAAGTATAATTTCATTTTCTGCATCAGAGAAAGGTGCATTGCATATATGATACATGATTCCCGAAAGACAAAAAAAGTGGACCACATTACAGGATCACATACATGGAAGTACACTATGTAGAGATACAGCAAGGACAACATGGCTGGCACTATCCACTGCTTGCTCACACATATACTCCACAGTGTTCAAACATACTAAGTGTGTAGATACATCTGAGATAGTAGCAATATTCAGGTATACTTGTCTGTGCCATGACAGATACTGCTGTATGATCATACACCCAACACTCAGATCTACTGTGGCATGTCCCCCACGGGCAACCCCCCAAGAATATGTTTTAGGAACAGTGCCACACAATTAGCAGTGTGCTATTACAACCACTATAAAGGGACAGTCCAACAAGACCAGTGTGCCACAATGACAACAGAAAATCCATCCTTGATGTATAGTACATCCTATGTATGTGTAGGATAGCAAGAAATTAATGACATGTCATTATCACAGGTCTATGACAGGCTTAATGCTGTATTCCCTGTATGTCTATTCACCCATCTACATCCTGTTGTACACAAAATCAGTTACATACCTGATGGAGTGCAGTACTCCTCTGTTGATATGTGGTGATAGTAAAGTTTTTACAAATGGGTGTTCTGTGTGAAGAACGTCTCACACAGACTGGTTCCCTATAGCCAGCTGCTTGTCTTTTAAACATGCTTCTCATCAACAGGTGAGATGTGTGCACCAGGGTCCCAGTTGAACATGTATTTTGCCATTAATGCCTTAGCAGGTGTCTTTCTACATGTTGCGGCTGAAGGGCACATTTACCTGCTATCATAGGCCTCACTTATATCCATTATTATATCCATTATTCTGTGTTTGGCTTTCTAATGGTGTACTATTGTACCAGAGTCCAAGGTACACTCTCATTTGTAATCTTTTTACTTTAATTGCATTTTAATCAATTTTGTGCGGCATGGCTCGCAGCTCCACTGAAACACACTTAATGACTGTAACTGGCAATTACTATGTTTTATTTAAACCACCTGTTTTAAGCAAGAGTTGTGTGGAGTGGCAGGTTAATGCAGTGGTCTGCAGGTGTGATGGTCTTAGATTCGAAATATGGGATAGGTGTTTATTTTGTAAGTGTGTACTACAAGTTTATAAACACATCTAGTCAATATAGTTCTATTTAGCTGAACTTAGCATAGCTGCATTTCGCACCATGCAGCAACCCACTAAAAAATATAAAGAAAAGAAAAATAGGGAGATAGGAAAGTGGTGAAATGGGGTGCAAGCTGGGGAAACAAACATAGTGGAAGGCAGGTAGGGATGTGCAAGAAGGGTGTAGGAAAGAACCATGGCTATCCATTTATTGTACAGCAACAACTGTGAACTTTGACAGAATTTGTACATGACTTTGAACTCTAAACCCCAGAGAGAGGTGTGAGGACAACATAACTGCATTGTCAAGCCAATTGGACCAATTCACATGTATCCAGTGGATGTATGCAAAATGGAGAGCTATGTATGGGACAATATTTTTTTAGGGACAGGTGTCCTTTTTTTTAAGGTGAGAATGGAATGTTGGGGAAGGGACATAGGTACATGTGGGGGAGGTAAGTTGGGCAGGTGAGA
The DNA here is from genome assembly GCF_019279795.1 of Protopterus annectens. Taxonomy (NCBI): domain Eukaryota; kingdom Metazoa; phylum Chordata; order Ceratodontiformes; family Protopteridae; genus Protopterus; species Protopterus annectens. Next base: position 782,430,532 of record NC_056737.1, on the reverse strand, counting down.
ATGCATTTGCAGACAGACAAGACAGCAGACAGAGGTGGTGTGACACATGAGGGGGTTGAACACCTTGGATAGGGAGGGTGTTAGGGAATGTGCCTCCAGACAGCAGCAGCATGACTCACATCCCTACCCATGGGACTGTCAGCACTGCTCCTTCACTGCCCCAAGGGTGGCAGTGCTGGAGGCTGGGCACCAAGGCAAGGCTGCCCCACCAGGTCAGCCAGCATGCTCTCAATCTGGAGCAGGCGGCAGTCAAACCCACGGTAGATTATCCAGTGCACCAAGACTGGCAGCTCATCCCGGATGACAATGTCCACTCCCAGAGGGGGGCCCAGCCCTGTCCCATGGGGTGGTACTACCCGACACCACAAGTAGGCAGGGGCAGCAGAGGGGGCACCATCGGTCTGGGTCTCAGACATGCTGGGACCTGGTGCCACAGCTGGTTGAGACAAGGTAGGGGGATCAGCCGGAACTGGCCTACCTTGACGTGCTGTGGTGATAGAGGTATAGCAATAGGTTAAGGTTAGTAATAATCAAACCATTGTTATTATTAACACAATGGAACATCATTTTAATTCATACAAATATATATTTAATGTATAGTATGTGTAACACAACAGTAAATAAAAAAAAGTAAATAATATAACAGACAGTATGGTAACAGCATGCCAGTAAGAAGTAAGCCATAAGGTCAACAAAATAGTTAGTTTAACAAAATGTATTAATAAGTTAATCATAATAACACATAATATTACATCACATTTTGCAAAAATATAGTTAAACAACATATGTTAATATTAAATCATAATAATAAATAACAATAATAAATGAATATGAGGGGTGGGGAGAGTGAGAGAGAGAGAAACAATCCATTACTGACAATGCAGACTATATCCCTGAAAACACTGCTACTAAATACTCTACAGGAATTTAGTGTCAATTTTGAGTACAGTGACTACAATTCTCCTATAGCTGATGTAGCATATACATACCTCTCAAGCTGCTAGCATGGGTCAGTATGGGCCAAGCAATAACAAATGCAGGTACATTACTACACAGAACACTTTCACATAATGTGGATATCTATAACTAAAAAGGTGTTCTGTAAGCAGATTTGGTAATACATTGCATTCTAGGCAATTATTTTTCTGGTAATCCTGTGACAGACGGATTAGGCAGTTTTAATTACATTATGTGAAATTGTGACACTTGAGAGGCATGTTCATGTACAGTACATAATCTAGACATCCATCATGCCTTAGTTGGTAGGCATGGTATTCAAACCCAATAGCTGTGATTGCAGGAGACATCTGCAAAAAAAATTTATTTTATTGGTATTGCTGATAACTGTCTGTGAAATGTTAGCATAATCATATCTGCTCATAACATGGGCTACCGCAACCATATACCTTTTGTTCCTGGAGTGGGCGAAAAAGAGAGCATGATATGATTGAATCCGGTTTGCATTCTAGAACTATTACAATGTTACACTTAACTGTAGCAATGTTACCATAGACAAGTAATGCATACAGCTCTACTGCAATGGTTATGACAACACAATCCTGCTGTACGTCATTTTGCTTACTGTTATTGGTATTGTTTATTGCAATACAGTTGTTATTGTCCATTTATTGCACTACAGCTCTACTTGCCCAGTTATTGCACTATAGTTTTTATGGTATATATAGTATTGCAGTAAATGCTTTACTCTTTTTGCTTATTGTACTAAAGTTAGCATAATAAATCCATACATACCACACTCACAATGCAACATGGCCAGGCACCTGGCATGGGACTTGACATTGCAAGCCCTGTCAGCTGCAGCTGTTGGGAGAGAAGCATACCATTATGCATACCAATTTTGCAGACATTCAGATTACATATTGGTAAAACAGAGGGAAATTTACTTACATATTTGTGTGGCATTCCCTGCTCTAGCTTCTTGGACCCAGTTGTCCAAGGTTCCCCTCTTTCTCCTCTTTAGGTCATCATAATGGTGAAGACACTGCTCACCTGTGTGGGGGATACCAGTAATGCTGGTGAGCTCCCTGGCCTACTGGTCCCAGGTCTCCACCTTACAGTCCAAGCCCTGGAAACCACCCTGCAGCAGCCTGGGTTCATGATATTTAACCAGGAGCTCAACAAAACCCTGGACTTCTGAATACACCATCTCTGTGCCTGAAAGCACGCGCCATCACCAACACTGCCTGCCATATCGACAGTAGATAAGACTCCAAAGACTGTTGCAGAATTCCTTTCTATTACACTTTTAATATAGGCTGTTTTCCTGCCCTTACACCTCACTGAGCAACATTCAAAAAAGCACTGCATTGCATAGCTATGCACAGACCAGCTAAGCGCAGCTAAGTAGTGTGAGAACTCACACAACCAGGGGTTTAGCTCAGCTTAGCACCACACAAACAAAAGTAGTCATGAGCATGTTTAAGCAGTGCCCAGCCCAGCACAACAGTGCCATATTTCACAAATTTGTCTTTAAAATTAAACATATATAAGAAATTAAATTATAGATATCTTATCACTGTCGGCTATATATATACATATATATATATATATATATATATATATATATATATATATCAGTGCTGCTCGGCTCTGCGGCATTCCACACAGCACCACGCAAGCAACAATTAAAAAAATATTTAAAATTGCATAAATGCGTAATTATGATAATTAATGACATCCGGTTTCTATTTTTAGATGTCTGACAGGTGTCAGCTGTATATATGTGAGCACACTGGCATTGCTACACTCAGCACTATGTCGTGCAAACATACAAAAACATGGAAAAAAAAATATTTAAATTTAAATGTTACACATTTGACCCAATTCACAGCATTTCAACAGTAGCAGGGAGCAGTACAGGCCATCCATGACCATGGGTATCCTCTACACTTCTCCCTACATTGATTCAATAACCCTGTTCCTATGCTCTCCCTCGGGAGTGCACCATCATTAATATGCATGGTGTGCTGCAGAAGGGGAACTGTGGCCGTGTACATGGATAAATTCTGTATAGGCTCTACATGGAGCCTACATGGATTTTAATAAATCCTGGGGAGTGTTTTTTTATCTATGAGATTGGATTTATGGAAATTCAGTAATACGAGTGTGTCACTTCAGGACACTTTTCCATAGCTCAACAAGCTAAACACAGTCTGCTGGTGAATGGAATGGCTAAAAGTGCTGAACATTGCAAGCTGAAGAGTCCTGAAGTGGCCAAAAGACAGTAAACCCTGCAACATGCAGGTAATCTCTGAGAGCCAGTGTTGTTTGGGTTGTGATGACACCATGGAGACATGCATCCCTAGATAGTGAGCACCGTACAACACTTGACCAGAAGCACAGAAAAAATACAGCAATGACCTAGCTGACCAGGCACAGTGTTCATTCCCTCCTTGGATGCATTCATATAGAGCTGAAACATAGTGCTGCCATTGGTGCAATGTAGCATATGGGGGTGCAGACTTCCTGTGTATAACTTACTGCTATGGTTTCACTGGCAGCTCATACTTATTCATTGCCATGGTAATGGCCTACTATATATTCCTGCTTTAAAAACGTCACTGGCATGTTATGTACAGCTTTAGTGTGTCACCTCTGTCACTGCAATACCAAATGGTTGTTTTGCTGGATTAGCCCAGCATTCAGACATCCTCAAGAGCTTCATAATGCAGTGAGTCATTTCACAGTGACACAGACACAAAGTTTGTATTCTCATTTAGTTGTGATGGAGTGACTAGGATATGACCTATGATGTGTCAGTCAATCAGTGGGGAAGTGGTACAGCTCATACTTATATCTTGTTTATCACACAAGTTTGGGTTGTCAGCCATGCAAGACAAGTTCAAACCTGTTCAAATTACTGGCATATTGATTTATGCATTGCATTTTTAGGACTGAGTACAATTTCACTGTGGTATGCACATTGTTTTCAATTGTAGTTAAGAATTACAGGTACAGTGTGGCACATGTAAGATATTACCAGAAAACAATGCCATTTTCCTGTAGTAAGACCAGTGAAAGCCAGTTCCAACAGTTGACCAAGTGCGGTGGATTAGGACATTTTGAGGTAGACATCAGGACAGAAGCCCTGAAAACTCTGCATTTTTTTAAATAATTCTAGAAGTCTTCTTCCCCATAGGTTCATAGGTTGGTACTAGGCTATCAGCCCTAAGGCCTATGCAAGCCTAGCCATAACAATTCCCTGGAAATTTTTTCCCACACTATTTACTTCTCTGGGCCCCTGTCTAGCAGGGCGACTGACATGATCCCCAGGGTGAATTTCCTATCTCCCATCCAATCATCAAGGTTCCTTTTGAAGAGGGCCAATGAGGTGCTCTGCTTGACATGTATGGGCAGTCTATTCCAGAGTATGGGGAGTCTCTGGGTCAGGAACCTATCCCTCCAGCATGTTTTGTTCATTGTGATGATAAGGTCTAGATCCCTGGAGTGTGTGGCTCTGAGGGATTGGGATTTCTTTAAGTGGAGCATGTCCAGCAGCTCAGGGTTTAACATGGCCTTGTATGTTAAGCAGAGATCGCCTCTGAGTAGACGATATGCCATAGAGTATAGCTAGAGTTTTTTTAGACGGTCAGCATATGGCATCTGCTTTAGGCCTGTGATTCTTTTAGTGAGGTATTTCTGTGGCCTTTGCAGCTGTTGCAGATGTCTTGTGAGGTACATACCAAATGGGGCATTATACTCTATAATGGGTCTAATGAGGGATGAGTACAGTGGGACAATGACTGCCTTTTTTCTGGATGAAAAGCCCTTAGTGATGAGGTGTGCCATGTAGAAGGATTTCCTGACTGTTGTGGCGATGTGGTTATTGAAAGTGAGACCACTGTCCACTTGTGTCCCTAAGTCTCTCATCACACTTTTGATGTTTAGTGTCTTGCCACCTATATGATAGTTCATGGGTACATGTTTTTTTCCAAAGGGGATGACTGTACATTTCTTGGCATTAAGCTTGAGCCCATGGCTCTGGCACCAGGCATCTGTTTCTGTAAGGCCCTTTTGTAGAATATCCACATCATTTGGGGATTCAATAATGGCTCCCAGTTTGCAGTCATCTGCAAACTTTGTTAGCCAGAGTCCTTTAGTGTTGGCCTGTACTTCAGAGAAGTAGATGCCAAACAAGAGTGGTCCTAGGACTGAACCCTGAGGTACTCCACTTGTCACTTGTCTGGAGCTGGATTTGGAGTCGGCTACTTTTACAGTCTGGGTTCTGTCAGTAAACCAGTTGGCAACCCATCGAGTGACGTAGGGATTTATGCTCAGCTTAGTAAGTTTATCTATGATTCTAGAGTGGGGGATGGTATCGAAGGCCTTGGCGGGGTCCAGATAGGCTGTGTGGACCTCCTTACCCTAGGAGCTAGGCCCTTAGGGCTGCACCCATCAAAATGAATACTTAAAAGTCTACATCAAGGTAAAAGCAACACTTGGAGTAAAAGTCTTGCTATGGGATATATAATATTAATCTTGTAAATCATATACACTGAAAATGCAGGTACTGTGTTTATGAGTGTTAATGAATGCACTGATAAGTTATAGATGTCATGCCACAGACTGCACATGAAAACATGATAAATACAGGCAAGCTTAAATGCAACTGTGAAGTAGTTTTCATCTTTAAACTAGGTCAAAGAAACTTTCAGAAGGTTCAAAGCAAATTAAACATTCAAGTAGGTCAGTCATAAATAGCAATCAGCAGACAGATCTGAGAAGCAGATAAAATCAGGAAGCTTTAAAATTACATTGAAATGCCACCCAGTTGCATTAAATCGAAGGAAAGCTATATGTGTCTTTCAATATTATTTCTCTGTCTCTTGTTCATGAATTATTTGGATTTTCATGCCACGACAGAAGAATATGAGTATTATGCAAACAAAGCGTAATGTGGATTTTTTCTACTTCACACCCCTAACATGCACCTGGTATTATCACATGCGAAATTTGCGATTAAGGTTGCCACCTTCTGGAAAGCTCATAGTGGGCCATTTTTTTTTTTTTTTTTTTTTTTTTTTACTGAGAATGTGAGATTTTGTAGGGAAAAACATACAAGGATTGCAAAGCAGTGGACTTATTTTGCCAAAACGAAAACTCATTCTTGTACAGTTTTAGTGGTTTGTGCAGGTCCAATCAATATTTAGATGTTTTGTATATAAAACTATTGTTTTGAGCAATTATTGATGGAAACTTAGGAAATATATTTGTAGCAATGTCCCAAGGCACTTGCTATTTTCAGGTTTTTTTTCTGCAGGACAAGACTACCCAAATAGGGACTGTCCTGCGTAAACCGGGACAAGTTGTAACCCTTTCTATGGTACTTTGCAGTCCACAGCCACTATAAATTCAAGTGTATTTGCCTGTGTATTTTACATTTGCAGTGCACGTGTCATACATTTTGTCTGCCTGCCATACAATTCCGCCCCGTAACAACTTGAAGGAAAAACCTGAGGTTTCTGTGTTTACAGTTCCAATATGTTAATACCATGAATGATTACTAAATGCACATTGTTCGGAATGCACAAGCAATGAAGTGTATTTTCTGTATCCCTCATTCATCCCTCTCCCTCCACACACCTTATTATTTGCTTTGACGTCATGTCTGCCTAAAAGGCAAGAGGGGCACGTTCGGCCAGCTCTTCCATGTACTTGTGCTCCCTCAGTGCGTAATAGTAAAAATGTTAGTTTCCCTGGCAACCGTTAGAAACGTCATTTGCCGTGTAGTGCGCGCAGAAGGCGGATGCGAAAATAAAAGCAATTAGTACACACTGCGCTCTTGTAGGTATTATACCCAAAGTACATGATGCTGTGTAACGGGCAGAAGATGTCTGCTGTGGTACAGGAGTGGTGGAATTATTTTTGCTTTGGCAGCAGGCGCAGGTGCCGTTGGATTTAGTTATCTCAAAGTGTGCGTGGCTGACACACTAAGTGATGAATCCTCCATTTCGTGGCTGTTTTCTAATTGAGCCCGATGGATTCGCTTGCAGACACTGTTTTCTTAGTCAACGTTACAGCCATTACCAGCTCAGGAGGAGGAGTGGGGCTTGGTACCCTGACACCACCCTTCAATACCACCATCATAGCCATAGAAAATCAGACAGTAGAAGCACAGACTCAGGGACCAAGTGGGGGAAAGATCCTAGAAGCAAGCGTTCTCCTACATGGCATAGCAGTGGCGTCTCAAGTGCTTATGCTTTTGGTCATTTTTCTTCTGTCCAGTTTAGGCAATTGCGCAGTAATCATTGTTATTATCAAACACAGACAGCTGAGAACAATAACAAATGCTTTTATCATGTCTCTGTCTCTTTCTGACTTCATGACTGCCATACTATGTCTACCTTTCTCTTTCATCATGTTGTTCAGTAGAGATGGGGCTTGGATATTTGGGGATCACTTTTGTGTCGCCAATGGTTTCTTCAACTCATGCTTTGGGATTATTTCTACCTTGACTATGACCCTTATATCGTTTGATCGTTATTATGCCATAGTTAGACAGCCACAGGAGAAGATCGGCAGAAAAAGAGCAATCCAGTCACTTGTGGCTGTCTGGTTAATAGCGGTTCTTTTTTCGTTCCCTTGGTACCTTTTGGCACGGGCAAAAGAGAAACTGGTAATCCATAAAAAGGGCTTCTATCACTGCATGTACATATTTCACTCAGGCACTTCCCGCATGGGCACGACTTACAGTATCAGTTTAATTGTAATATGTTACTTGTTGCCTTTTGCCCTTATGTGCTTTTGTCACTATAACATATGTAAGACAGTCAGACTGTCAGAAATCCGCGTCCGGCCAGTGACTACTTATGCTCATTTGCTCCGGTTTTATAGTGAGATGAGGACGGCCACCACTGTCCTGATTATGATCGTGTTCATTATATGCTGTTGGGGGCCTTACTGCATCATGGGCATCGTGACCGCAGCCGGAGAATATTCATTTTCTCCAGTTATGGACACTGTTGCAATTTGGATGGCATGGGCAAATGGTGCAATTAACCCTTTAATTTATGCCATACGAAATCCCAATATATCTATGTTGTTAGGCCGCAACAGAGAAGAAGGCTATAGGACTAGGAATATTGCAGCTTATCTATCCACACAAAGCCAAAGTCGGGAGGCCAGGAATCGTGCTGATAGGATAAAAGATCGCTATGTTAACCGTCGTGGGGCTGGCAGCAGGATGTCATCCTCTAGTCCTGCTAATGGTGGTGGAGATGTTGCAATGTGGGCGTGTAAAAATCCAGCTGTACTTTTCTGTAAGGATGGCCAAACAGATGCGACCACGGAGCCTGCTGTACCCAAATCCGAAACTGCAGACACGAGCCTTTGATTACGAAATGGAGATGACAAGAAATATTTGCTGTGACGCTTAACAATATAACCTGCTGGAAAATGCACTATTTTTGTAATGTAGTGACAACATCATGAAAGTTGGTTCCTCGTATAGAATGAACATTGAATAAGCATGGTAGCTGGGGTATCTCCCTCCAGAAACAAACAGTAACTTTATCAAACATATGAAAGTGCCAAATCCATTATCATGCAAAAAGTTGACTGCTTGGGTGACTTTTAAGTGCCATCATTGACTAAATGAATGAAAACACCATTGCAGTTTTCAGTCCCAGAGTATTTAAAAAATATTCACTGTGAACGTCAAACTTTTTTAGCAACTGTCGTGGAAACAGTACCAGAAAGAATGGTTGCAAAAGAAAAAGCCAAATTTACGATGTTCTTGCATCACTGTATTCTGTTTGATGTATTTATTACACAGCTACATGCAATCGAACGGAATTACAGTGAATATATTCTACTTTATGTAATGAACAGAGGAAATTATGGAAGTGCAATAATTTTAAATTAAAATAATGCCAAAAGCCAAACAGCGACACACATCTTTAAAATTAATTAAAATAAATAAACCACACATCATATGTGCTTTTCGATGAAAATTGGTGTGCAAGCCTGGATGATTGCCAGCAGATATTTATGAATGATACAAAGTTGCCTTGTTGTCTGATACATATTCAGACAGCTGGAAAATGAAGTTAAATATCTGAGCCATCAGTGCCAAGAATGAATGCTTGAGAAACACACTGACTTATAGCTTGGAATATGCATTTGCCTTTTATGGACACCACGTTCATATTTTTATAGTAACAGTGGTACATTTACATACTCTGTAATAAATGTTAAAGGTAAGGCAGTTAACAATGCTGATGCAATGAAAGCACAACTCATGCGATGACCTTTAACATTAGTTTAGCTCCCAGATGTCTCTGAACTTGCTAATTGTCTGATTGCTAGAGGAATAGTAATCCTAAAGCCTTAACGCATTCATTCAAATGGTATGGATTTTTTTCCATAAGCCTTCTTGAGATTAGGAGATATAAACATATTGCTCTATTTTATTCAAAGATTGTAAGTGTTTATCTTTGTTACTGACTGTGAAATAAGTGGGTGTACCTACAGTAAATATTTTGTAACTGAGCAAAGGAATAAATTATTGTCTTTTATGCATCACAAAATATGTTGCTGAATATTTTTAATTACCTCTAAGCTTTCTGTTTGAAATATAAGCAAGGAAACAGTATGGATAAAATGTTATACTTTGACTTTAAATACCTTTGACCAACTATGTCTGTGCTGACTTTATTAAAAGGTATACTTTATAGGTTCATAGGTTCATACTAGGCTATCTGCCCTAGGGCATTTATAAGCCTAGCCAGAGTGTGTTTGGCTTTCACCACCCATTTTAAATTAATTTTGCTATGCCCTTTTTCGAGGTTAGTATACTGTGCCTCTAACAGTGACAGAGAAGTGATACCCGGGGTAAACCTACGATCTCCCATCCACTCATCAAGATTCCTCTTGAAGAGAGTCAATGAGGGACTCTGCCTAACCTGGACTGGGATTTTATTCCAGAGTGAAGGGAGCCTCTGGGTTATGAATCTGTCCCTCCAGCATGTCCTATTTATTTCAGTGCTGAGGTTCAAGTCTCTCGAGCGTAGCTCGATGGGATTTGGATTTTCTGAGATGCAGCATGTCCATTAATTCCGGGTTGGACATGGCTTTATACGTCAGGCACAGATCACCTCATTTATGTCTCATTTATCTGTGGTGGTGGTGCTGCGGTAGCATTGTCGCCTCACAGTAAGACGTCCTGTTTGATTCTCAGCTAGAGTGTCTTCTGTGTGGAGACATGTGTGAATGGGCGTACCTTCGTTGAAGGTTGTGCGTCAGGGCTGGCAACTTGGCACGTAAAAATCTACTGATAATCATTAGCGGACCGGAGTTCCACTGTGGCGACCCCTAACCGGGAAAAGCCGAAAGACACAACAACATACTTTGTCTCATTTGTCAGCTTTCAGTACCACAAATATTTTTCATATTATGTATCTGTACTGCTGTGAACTCAGGAATTACCCATGAAAAACAATATTATTGTCTGTTATCTTTTTTCTAATTATAAAGTACTTGGAGTGTGTGATGGCTGCTGTTGTAAGAATTTTGGAACACAAAATGTTTTCTGTTTTAGGTATAAACAAAATTCTGTAATTTTCACGGACTCAAAAGTGTAGTGCAGCAATAGGAGTTAAACTAGAAAATATCTGTTTACATTTGTGAAATGCTGATTTACATAAGATTTAAATTATGGCTAAAGGCTGAAATGATAAAAGTTGAAGAAATGGTCATTAGAGACATGAATACTTATGTGGACAAATCTCTGTGTCGCATTCAATCATCATTTTTACACTATAGTCAGGAAATCCTTCTATCTAGCCTAATTCATTTCCAGGGGAATATCCGGAATATCTTCAGCATTCAAAGAAATCATAATGCTACTCTATTCTACCTTTATCTGCCCCATCAATGATTATAGTAACTCATTTGGTATGTCAAAATCCAAACATGTTGATACAATTTGGAAAGCCACAACAATTTTTAACCAAAAAAATGAAGGGCCTTAAATCCTTCAACTACTCTGAGAAAATAGCACAACTGTCCTTATACTTAGTAGCTTACTGGCCCACTCTGTGGTAACCTGTATCTTGCTTTCAAGCTATGAAAGATCCTATCTTATTTGACCTTTTCTTTGCAAAACCAGTGACTATACAAACACCCACACTAGGGACTTACATTTTCATCAACAGATAAACAAGACTCGCCAAAGGGATAGGTTCATAACTCAATTTATTCCCAGACAGTGGAATAAATTACCATTGCAGGTTATCTGTCTTTAAAGTTAGTCTTGATGACTGGATGTCTGGACCTAACTTTATGCCAGAGTTATCATGTATGGCTCTGCTTCATTTGAGAGGTGGGCAGTATTAAGTACTCATAAAGGGTGGAAGAAATTTAAGTGTGTCTACTAAAAGGTGTATATGGTAGGCCTCTTATGGTCCCTGTGATCATTTGCCTTGTATTATTTCTATGTTCTTGTTACTGTACTATAAGTGTGTGATAGTGTCCTAGTAATTAGATTTCATCATGTACTTACTGTTAATATCTAAATAATTGCAGCTTGAACTTTGGTACAATTCATTCAACTGTCATAAAACTTGCCATTTAATGTTTTCTAGCAAAAAGGGAGTAAGAACCAGGTATTATGAATTCACCCAATGTGTGCAGAAATGGTGACAAAAATCATGGTGAGAAACGGTGTCCCTTGCATTAATGGAAAAACCCATAAATGATACTGTCCTCATGATAAGTCAATGTTCCTTGGTCTATTTAGGACTAGAGGTATGCTTTTGGCAAATACTATGAAAAAGAATTGGACCATTAAAGAATTTCAGCTCAGGTGTTCCAACAAGTCCCATGTTCATTTTGGCTGTCTGATTAGGAATTGCAAACTTCTTTGTACAAACCAAACATTTCTGAAAGGACTGTTTTGCCATTACCAACTGCAGGTACAGCTGACATTTGGAGAACAGATGGTCTTAAGATACAAAGGATACTTCTTGGAGTTGTGGACTCACTGAAATGCATAGCCCACGGTAATGTTTAAAAAATCCCAAAACTCTAGTTAAGCACTTTGAAACTTAACACCACTGGGCATCTGTTGTATATCTTACAAATGTACCTCAGTTTGAGTAACAATGACAAATATTCTTCTTTTTCCTTACTTATTCCACATTTTAAGAGGAAGAACCTGAAAGTTGAGAACTGTGGTCTGTAATAGGTCTATTACTCATACAACCTGTAGAAATTGCATGTTAGGGATTCTGTTTTTGACTTTTTATGAATTTGTGGACTTGCATCATGGGTTTGCTGTGATACTTTTACCATGCATCTAAATATCCATTAGACGGTAATTGAAAACGATCATAGGAATTAGAAGACATATGAGTCATGATACCATTTGTACCTTGCTGATACCTATCCTCATGATGTACCTTCCACATCTAGGAGGGCAGCTTGTGTCTGGTCTGAGATGAATCTGCAGATGTGCTTCCAATCATCAAAGTTAGCCTTGAAGAATGTGAGGGTGTCGCTCTGTTCAGCATATAAGGGCAGTTTATATCAGATATGGGGAAGTGTTGCATAACAAATCTCTTGCTCCATTGTTTCTGTTTGTATACTGATGGAGATTAAAACCTTAGATCTGGTGTTAGTGGAGCTCTTTGTCTTCTGGAGATGTAAGAGATCTACCAGTTGATCTTGTGGAGATGCAACATATCCAATCTACTGAGAAAGCTGGAGGCATTATCCCTATACTGTTTCATGTAAACTCCTTAGGGGGTGATCTCTGCCTTGGTTTTAGAGCTGTAAAGGATCGGGTAGTCTGGGAACTCTTATACCTCAATAAATAAAACAGTCCAGCTAACACTGGGGCAAGAAAAATAAATAAATCTACTCTAATATATAAACAAGACAAGGAAGAGGGAAAGATTTGCCACACAGCACCTACCCTTTCTGTGGCACAGAGTTCCTCTACAAGTTAAACAATATGTCACATTATCTGCCTTTAAAAAGGAACTGGACAACTGGATGGGTATTCATAAAGTCACCCCTGGTATGGCTGGCCTTGTTCTCCTTAAAAAGAGAGGCAGGGTCAAAGGATATATACAGGCAAGCAGGAAATAGTCTCATGACTCAGTTGCCTTGTAACTTATATAATCCAATGATCATAGACGGTTTGGTCTTTTGTCCCTCTAGTTTGTTTTGTATAGATGTTGGTGGAAATTAAAATCCTTAGATCTAGCATTAGTGGATGTGTTTGTCTTGTGGAGATGTAAGAGATCATGGAAGGTTTGACCCTTGATAGAATGGAAGGTTTGAACTTGATGGAACAGAAGGCAATTCATAGAGCTCCATGTAAGAGTCTAGAAGTGGCCAAGAATAGAGAAAGGTTTCAAGATTCTTTGTAATGCAGAGTTTTTAGGCCTGTAATCTTCTTTCTTAAGAAATGTTGAGGACTTTCTAGTTGAGCAATATGTTTGGGCAGGTACATACCAATGTACTCTATAACTGGTCTAATTGGGGCAGAGTACAGTGGGGTGGTAACTTATTTCGACCTGGATGAGATGCCTTTAGACATCAGTTGTGTTAAATAGAAGGATGTCTTGACTACTAATGCTACTTGGTGGTCAAAAGAAAGGGAGATGTCTATTCGGGTGCTAAGATCCCTTATTAGCATATTATTTTGGAGTTGAGTACAAGCTATGGTGTAAGTTGGGAGACAGGAGGGTTTTTTTTTTTTTTTTTGCTAAATGAAACACTGCTACACTTTTTTTATATTGAATTTTAGCCTACTTCAGTACAGCATTTGATGGTGAGATAATTTCCTGCTGTAGTGATGCCTTATCAAGGGGTGATCAGACAATAATACCCAACCGGCCATCACCAGCAAACTTTGTTAGCCACAGATCTGGATTTACTATCTGGAGGTTAGAAAAGTATATGCCAAATAGTGGGGTCCCAATACCTATGCCTAAGATACACCACTAGTTATTTTCTTACCTTCTGAATTCACACCTATTACCTTAACTATCTGAGTTCTATTTTCTAGCCAGTTTGCTATACACCTTACCATGTATTGATCTACGTTCATGTCTTTCATTTTATTTATAATACAAGTATGGGGAATGGCATCAATTTATTTGCCAGATCCAGATATGTTGTGTGGACCGAGTGACCACCTCTGTGACCCTCTTCAAGAAGTTTACTAAGTTGAGTAAACATGATATCCCTTTAAAAAAGCAAACTGGTGGGGGTGAAGGTGCATGATATTTTTGATATCGCAATTTATGAAGTCAGATATAATGTGTTCCGTGGCATTGCAGCTTAGACAGTTGACTGATAGATCTGTAGTGGGGTCTATGTTAGAGCCATTTTTATGAAAGGATATCATAACAGCAGTTTTCATACTTCAGGTACAGAGTCCCATTATTAAACTTAAGTTCAGTGCTGGGTATTGTTTCTTAATTTTTCTGACATAATTAAAGAAGGATTTATACTTGCCTTCAGCTTCAGATGCTAGCTCTACATTGTGCTTAGTTTTGCTCTTCCTAATAGTAGCTTATAGTTTTTACTGACCCTTATGATAGAGTCATTAGTGTGGGCAAATTTAGATTTATTACAGAACTTTACAATTTATTCCTTTTGTTGTGGAGCTTATTTATACTCAAACACCACTAAGGTGGTTTGTTTTTGAATTTACCAATATATTTGGTTCTAGTATGAATTGCCAGGTCTGAGCAATTTTCCATGTAGGCTGCTTTGCACAAAAAAAAAAACAGGAGAAGCTGCATAAGGTCTGGGGGTATTAACTAATTGTTAAGTCCAGGAATTTTTGCGTACACCCTTCTTTTGAGGTATAGGTGCACCAGTGCATTGATGAATAGTTAAAATCATTCATCATAAAGATATTTTGCATTAGAGGTATTTTAGAAAGTTCATTCAGGAATAAAAGGCAGGTATTTATTTATTTAACATTTGTTAACCGGATAGGTAGATTGGTCCACAGAACTTTTTTTAGCCCCGACTCAGACACAATGGTAAAATACAAGGTATAGATAAAAACATATTTTTCAAATACAGAATAAATACATACAGCACAAATATATATATATATATATATATAGAGAGAGAGAGAGACAATAAAGAAAATGTTATGTACAAATCTGCTAATGAAATAATGATACATGTGGCACAAATGAACTGGGTTAAGTACATACAAGCCAAATAATCTAACATACCATAGGATTACTTCACTGATCAGTGATCTAGGTGTAAAGAAAAAAGATTGTCATGGGATTATTTTAATAGATAAGTTAAATGTATAAAAGTAATGCCAACTAAAGCTAGAATGTACAGGAGGTAGTTAACCAGAGGTTTTGAAACAGTTGCATTTATTTTCTTCAATTAGATGCATATGAAAGGCCTTTTGAAGTATTTCAGATATATAGTTTGATTTAGAATTTGCTGTAACTTTAGCTTTATCTGCTATGTTGGAATGTCCAGTAGCCAGACTTTGCTTAAAAAAAGATAGTATGTGGGGCAGGAAGGACGTCTGCCAGGAAGCAGAAGCCATGAAAGGAGAGGTGCAAGCTGACCTTTGCAAAGTAAGTTGATCTGTCTATCACCTCATCCCAAGCTAACACATACTGGACCCCCCAAGAATAACACCAAGTATTTAGCCAACTGCTGAAAGCGGATACCTTTTCTTTGTATTTAGGGATCATTCTGGGTGAAGGTAAGATTCTGCTCAGGACAGAGTCTTGCTTGCATTTGGCACATACATACTGTGATCTAAGAGGTCTCTCCATGTGTCTTTCGGGCTTAAGCACATGAAGTGAATTACACAAACATGGACTACTACAAGGTCATATTCTTATTTTCCAGGTGTAATGGACTGAAAAGCCATTTTAATAGCATGGATCCTGGAGCCAAAGAGACAACTGACTATTACACTGTCCTTGTCCAGCCTCATAAGCATGGAGTCCAGGTGTCTGACAATGGAGTCACTGATTACTGGGGCATTTTGTTTGTTTTTATGGTTTTAGTAGTAGTAGTAGTAGATGGTTCACAATATGTGGTCTGATGACTCTTTATTATGTGTGAAGGTGCTGGTGGTATCATCTGTAGATCTTTGCTGAAGCTTTATCTTCCTTGTTCAAGGAGGCTAGGGAAGTGATTTTTTGAGTATCTCGGAATATGAGTGGGGCTCAGAATTCCATGACCAAACATCATAATCTAGTGTGAGAGAGTCTTATCAAATTCTACTTATTTCTTTCTAGGTCTTAAAACAAGAAAGATACACATTTCTCACTGAAACTGGTTCAGTAGTTGTACATTGCTTAAATAAAAATGTGGATTTTTTCATGCAGAATTTTTCTACAACTTTTGGGCAAGTCTTAAAGGTGTAGTAGACCACTCTGCAAAATGATACGTTATAGTACTGTATAATTCAGACCCAGAAAAAAAGTGATTTCAAAAAAGTGATCTTCCCGAGCATTTCAGGATTGATGTTGCAATGCCTTTCCATTTCGCGATTGACTGTAATTGGGTTTCCATATTGAATACTTTGAACAATATTCTTCTTCTTGTACAGCTGTGAGGCTAATATAGATACATCAGATACATCATATGATGTGACTTTAAATGGTTTGCTGTAACTAGCATGTCAGCACATGAAACAAATTAAACATTTTCTGAACATTGGCATTAGTGACATCTCTCACTTGGTTTTAAGACTTATCGAACAGCTTATGTTTGCTTGCATGTACACATGTAGCTGTGCCTTTGCACTGTTGTTTGCATATCTCGCTCACATCTGACTGTAATGGCTTGCAGACATGACATGTCATTTGGCATGGACAGAGTAAAAAGGTGCTACAAGAGGCAGCAGAGACATGGCACAGCAGAGTTAGTTAACTCCCAATTTGTCACCTGTTCATCAGGTACCAATTGTGACTCTTCACCACTAGTGGCACCTCAGCAGGTCACGAGGGCACCTCAAAACTGTGGGTGCAGCAGTCTCCACTTGTCATGGCCAAGGCTGAGGTGGGTCACAGGGATGGGAGTGCCAGACTAGAACAGTCTTGGCCCTTCACTAGTGGGTAGTTCACTGCAATAACCCATCTGGCTCAGCTGGAGCAGGTGGTGGAGGAGGTAGCAGCTGACCAGATGTTGACATGCTGAACCATTTAGCAACAACTCCTCTCTGTAGAGGATTCACTGGACCAAGCCTGAAATGGTGTCCACAGCCTGATGCATCTACTTTATTACCATATTTATGTGTAACAAAGTAGGAGGACAGGGTGTCTACAGCTGTACAAAGAAGCAGAGTAATGAAATGGTGACCATGAGTGTACACAGACAAAGCCATGTGTCTTCCCTCACAAAATACCTAGTGCCACAACAATGTAGTTGCCAACAACAACACAGGCAACAGACAAACAGCCACTCAAAGCAGTCAACCTGACACATTTTGGAATCTGTCAGAGGAACCCAATTTTATTAGGAATAGTGGTCTGAAAAGCAGAAAAAATATAAATTACATTAGAAAACAAAGCAGAAATAACAGATACAATACCATTCTGTGTACTGTTGCCTTACCTTGGCTTCCTGCATCTATTGAGCTTCAGGGCAGTGGCATGAGAGATCACTGTACCAGGTCTGCACAGCTCAGTGGTATGGGGAATACTGTTCACCCTGGTCAGCTGAACAGAAAGGACCTGCAAGGAACAGCTGTGCAGGAGGTACATCCTTATTTTGCTGTCCTTTACACACCAGGCACTCTCCCTGAGGCAATATCATTGGCAGCCATTGCTACAGACATACAGTAAATCATTATGGCAGCTTGTGATTCACATTTTGCATAGGACTTTGAATAGTATGTAGTACACCTTAACATGGTCACTACCATGACACTCGTACATGCAAAGCCTGATTGCACTTTCAAGCATGTACAACATACCAGTGGCATGCAATGGAACATCATCATCAACCTCCTTTTTCAAATTTTCTACATGGGGTCAGGGTGTCATGTCAACTGTCACCATCTCTCTCTCTCTCAATTCAATGCCACTCTCCTACCTTCTTTGACAGTCAGGCATGACTGTCATAGGTCTTCTCTCACACAAGACATCCATCTCTTTGCTAGACACCCTTGTGTCCTCTTGCCTTCTTCCTGTCTGTTCCAAATCTTCTTCACCAGATTGTCTTCTTTTCAGCACATGTGCCAAAAGCACTGTAATCTGTTTTCTTTGACTGTCTCTACAATTGGAGCTACTTTGGCTTCTGCTCCGATGTCCTCATTTCTTCATCTGTCCCATAGTGTGCATCCTACAGCCTGTCTCCGGCAGTTCATCTGCATTACCTGTAGCTTCCTCATCTGCTCTACCTTTATTGCCAGGTTTCTGTACCCTACAGTAATACTGGTCGCATCACTGTTTTGTACACTTTATTTTTCATTTTCTTTGGCATTCTTCTGTCATACACTACCCCTGACACTCTGTGCTAGTTGGCTGCAGTCTCCTCATTCAGACTTTCTTTCTCCTCAACCAACCTTCCTAGATACTTGAAGCTTTTAACCTGTTCCACTATTTTCCCTTCTATCTGAGTTCTCATCTCCTTCTGATTTTCCCCATTTGCTGCCATTACAACTGTCTTATCTGTACTCAGTTTCATCCCATGTGCCTTCAGTTTTGCATCCCCTTACCCATTTCTTTTCTTCATCCCTTGTCACCTATATGCACTCACCAGCCCCCCACCACTGCTACTTGTGAAGCTGCATTTTATCTACACTTCAATGTCTATCCCTAACCCTAATCATCTTGGTTGCCACTATAAATACCAAATGTGTTGCATCCCTGTTTTCCTAGCCCTGTTCAATTGTACCCTACTGTGTATTGTCAAACCAAGCTTCTGTGTTTCATAGGTAACCCACTCTTCTCTGACATCAATGTCCCACAACAGTGACCTGCCCTCTTCCTAAGTGTAAGTGTTTCCTCCAATGGAGGCAGATGGCAGTGGTAAAACAAATTCAGCCCTGTGTTGAATGATGTCCTGCTACAGGCACTCAGGAACTATGGATGGCTCCTGTTGGAGATGGAAATGATGACCTACTGCAGGCACTCATGACCTACTGGAAATTATGTTTTGCTGCAGGCACTCAGGACCTATGGATGGCTCCTGTTAGAGATGGGAATGATGTCCTGCTACAGGCACTCAGAACATATGAATGTCTCTTGTTGGACATGGGAATGATGTTCTGCTGCAGGTACTCAGGACCTACTGGGAGTGATGTTCTGCTATAGGCACTTAGGACCTATGGATGGCTCCTGTTGGAGATGGGAATGATATCCTGCTACAGGCACTCAGGACCTACTGGGAATGACGTCCTGCTACAGGTACTCAAGACCTATGGATGGCCCCTTTTGGAGAGAAGTGGTGCCCACCAGCTACTATAGGACTGTACATGGAACACAATGATCCATCACATCAGTGTTGTGGGAGGGAGGAATCTCACAACAGGACAATGTTGGGAGCATGTCAACCACATGATATGGTGGGTTTCATAGAAGACATATGGCATAGTGGCTAATAGTTATGCAATGAGAGGAGGACCACCTCTCACGGCAAGTCTCATGGATAATGAGTAATTCCTAGCAACCCTGCATGGGTATCATACCAAATGGAGCAGACACAGGTTCTGGGAGTGGTCAAACTTTGCATGTCTTACACGGAAACCAATCATTTGTTAACTGACTTTTATATTGAGTTGTGTTTCCATATGCCCTTACAGAATAAGGCAGTTTATTCCAAAGACATGGAATGACAGGTAATACACCAATCATGTATGTGTGCCTTATTCATGTTCATTACAAAAGTCATGTTTTTATACATATGCATCTAGTAACTGGTATATGTTATATATTTGAAGGCCAAAACCTGTGTTCACTGCTTTGTCATTATAGTTTCATATGCTAATATAAACTTGCCTCAAATATCCCTATACTGAACAGTAAATGGGTTTTCCATTTTCTGATATTTCAGATGTCTAATTCTGGAAACAAATCTTAGAAAATATCTGTTGAACTATCTCCAAGATGGTAATGTGAGCTTGACAGTACATACAGAAGCAAAAGGTATATGCCAGAAAAGGTCTAATAAGAGACTTGCATAACTCTACCAAGACACCCAGCTCAAGTTATGCAATACTTTTAAGTAATAACCCTGCTTGCCTCATTGCTTTATTTTTAAGTTCTGTAATATGATCAATAAATAAAAAAGTGGAAGTGACTGTAATTCCTAGATCTTTATATTATTTAACTTCCTCTAAGACTGTATTTTACAGCATAACCTGCCTTGAAAATAATAGTTTCCCAAAAAAATTAGGTTCCGTTTACCTGCACTAGAATTCCATCCTAATTTAGTTGGCCATGAAATAACATGCAGTGGACAGTTGTTCAGAGTTATAAAAAGTATGCTGAGAATAAAAATAGATCGATACAGTAACAAGTAACTAATAAGAAAAACAAAAAAGTACCGAAGCTAACACAGCTGAAGGTAAAACAATAAACTTTAATGCATACAAAAGAGAGTTCTCACCACTTCATCAGACTGTTCTAAACTAGTAACAAATGCAGTTAAATACCATAAGTTAATTAGTCAATTAAAACAGTGATAAAAGCATCAATTATCTGAGAGAAAAATGTCACAACAAGAAAGCAGGCAAATGAAACATATAAAAAAGATAAAACATATGTATAAAAACAATCCTATACTCAGTGTTTGAGAGGTCTAGCTTTTAAAAAAGGCTTAAGAGAGGCAACTTCATTAAGACCTGGTATTTTTATCAGCATTAAGAGACAGAATTCATTTTTGCTCTGCAGATTCTGTGCGATTCCTAAGATCTCCCCCTCTTAAACTCTCAGGAATGATCTCTAGCACAAGGAATTTAAAATTATGTTCCTGCCCATGACACATAATATGCTTAGCAAGGGCATTGGTGTCTTTCTTGTTTCTAATGTCTCTCTCATGTTCCAGCACCCTGTCTTTGAGTTGTCTGTTACTCATGCCTACATAAAAAGCATGGAAGAAAGTGCAGTAACTAAAATAAACAATGTTCTTAGTCCTGTAATCAGCTTAAAAGTTTGTGTCTATTTTAAAGTGTTTATTAGGGTGCATGTAAGTAGGATTAGATTGTATAAACTTGCAGGGTGTGCAATTCCTGCATTTAAAAGTACCATGCCTCTCTGATTGTAAAACCTTGTTAAAAGTAGAAGTATTGTAGCACAGATGCCTTTTCAAGGATCTGTTATTTTTAAAAGAAGAGTGTGGAGCAGTATCTATGGCATTTCTTAATTCATCTACCGTATCCAAAATGCCCCAGTTCCGTTTGACAATATCACATATACTACTAACATCAGAAGAATATGTGAGAGAAAACCTAATCAATCCTGTCCTTTGTTCTGTTTATGGCTTCAGTGTTAGGTGCAGCAGCGTAATAAGGCCTGCATTTGCCCCCTCTCTCCTTATACGCTTCAGTAATACAGCTGTCAATATCCTTTTCCTTGTAGCCTCTATCTAGAAAATCCATTTTCAAGGTCTCCAGTGCCTCGGCAAGCTGTTCGTCATTATTATGGAGTCTCATGACCCTGTACACCTGCCCCTTAACATTTCGGGTAACATGCCAAGGATGCATGCTATCTCTGTTGAGCAGATTATTCTTTCTTGTGGGTTTCCTATAAATACTAGTTACTAGGCTAGTCAAATCAGTTTTGTTCACCTTAACATCAAGAAATTCAATTTCATCAAAAGAATATTTAAAAGTAAATCTTAAAAAATCTGTAGACTGATGTAGAAACTCTATAAACTGTGTGAGACTCTCAACTGACCCCCTCCACAACAAAAAAAAAAATCAACAAATCTTACATACCATGAGATATGTTCAGAGAAGCCCTCAGCTTGAAATAATGTCTCTCTCCCATTGTACCAACACAAGGTTGGCGTAGCTGTTGGCACAAGCTGTGCCCATTGCCACGCCAACCTTTTGTGCATAAAACTGATCTTCAAACAAAAAGACATTGTTTTCTAAAACCAGTTCTAAAAGGGCACAAATTAAATTGATCTTGTCCTCAGTAAAACAACGGTTGACTTGTATAAATTTCCTGACATTTTCTATACCCCAAGTATTGGGGATCACAGTAAAGAGTGACTCTACATCCATTGTCACTAAATGATAATCAGCACTCAAATCAGAAGTCGCCATATATAATCTTTGTAAGAAGGTCCTTGTATCTTATAGGACGGTGTCACAAGTGTCCAACAGAGAATGCAAATTCTTTTCGATGTAAATAGAAAGTGGCTCGCTTACCCATCCTTTCCCAGACACTACCGGGCGCATGGGTGACAGTGTTAGATTTTTATGCACTTTGGGTAAGCCATAAATGATTGGTATAAGTGATTACTGTACCTCAAAATATTTAAACAACTTATTATCGATCATACCCGTCATAAGCAGATCGAAAATAAGGAAGGAACCCTTCTCGGTCATACCATAAACAGCAGTTTTGGAAATACAGACATAAGTGGTGTCATCACACAACAATTTATGCATTTGTGTTTAACATGTCCTTGTCTAACACAACAATTCCACCACCCTTATCTGCTGCTCTAATCTCTAAGGATTTCAAGTTCTTGAGTTGATTGAGGGCTGCATATTCATCATTATTAAGATTAAAGTATCTCTTCTTTCTATTAGATTCAAATTATCTTCTTATTTGCTTCTCACAAATCTGAATAAAGGTCTCTATTTTGGCATTGGGTGGTGGGATAAAAGTGCTGGCTTTTCTAAAGGAAGCTGTGTTAGTGTTAACAGTGTCAGGTAGCATGGCTTTCAATGTAAGAGTCCTACCAAACAATCTAAGTTCAGTTAAGACACTAGTTAGCTCGGCTTCTCTGGCAGGGACGAATGATAAACCTTTGTTCAGCAATGCTAACTGTGCAGCAGTAAGCTGTACAGAGGAAATAATAAAAACAAAACTGTTTACCTCCTTTTCCGTTGGCCAGTTAGGTTCACATTCATTTCTGTACTTGGGAGGCGATAGAGTCTGCCCTTCCACCCTCGATTCTGTGACCTGTCCCTGATAGAAAAAGGGCTCTGCAGTTGAAAAGAAGTGATAGCCCTAGGTCTGGCTCCAGTGTTAACATTAGTAGTGGAGTCACCATTATCGTCAGAATGGGACCTTTTTTTATGAAGATGTATCAGGGCTAGACCTCTCAAACACTGAGTATAGGATTGTTTTTTATACACATTTTTTATATATATTTTTTTATCTTTTTTATATGTTTCATTTGCCTGCTTTCTTGTTGTGACATTTTTCTCTTAGATACTTGATGTTTTTATCACTGCTTTAATTGACTAATTAACTTATGGTATTTAACTGCATTTGTTACTAGTTTAGAATAGTCTGATGAAGCGGTGAGAGCACACCATGAAAGTGCTTACTCTCTTTTGTGTGCATTAAAGTTTATTGTTTAATCTTCAGCTGTGTTAGCTTTGGTACTTTTTTGTTTTTCTTAGTAGTTGTTTAGAGTTGTAGTATCTGCATCTGAGCTTAGAACAATCCCTGTTTTGCCGTCATTTGCATACTGTGTAATTGAGTATGCACCATGCTACGGAAACAAAGCAAAAGCTAAATTAATCCATACCTTGTCCAGAACAGAACCATGAGGAGATACTTCAACATAAACAAAATCTTTGTATAATGTCCCCAAAGGACAGCCGCTCACTGGGTTATTTTTGTTACCTACCTATTAATCTACCACACAGTTTAATGATTTATGTTATTATACGGAAGGGCTTGATAAATGGAAATAAGGGTTAGAGTATCAAATATTTTTGCCAACTCAAGATACAACACTATCAGTAAAACCCACATTGCTGGTCATCATAACTAGGCTATAAAATGCAATTAAATTGGTTAACACTGAAACTATGAAGCCAGTGATGTATGATATCTGCACTCTGGTTGTATGACCCATTCTCTATAGTTCAACAGATTTCGGTCAAAACATCTATTAGGTAATGAGGTCAACTTTATTGGTCAATAATTCCTAATGTCAGTAGTAAGATCCCTTTTATGAACAGGAGTAACAGTTCTTCCAGACCTCAGGGAAATATCCTGCTTCTAATCATCATCATCATCTTTTGGCTGTTCCTGTTAGGGGTCGCCACAGTGGATCATCTGTTTCCATTTCTTCCTGTCCTCTGCATCTTTGTCTGTCACACCAACCACCTGCATGTCCTCTCTCACCACATCCATAAACCTTATCTAAGGCCTTCCTCTTTTCCGGTTACCTGGTAGCTTCATCCTTAGCATCCTTTTCCCAATATACTCAGCATCCCTCCTCAGCACATGTCCAAACCAATGTAAGCTTGTCTCCAAACTTTCCAACCTGGGCTGACCCTCTAATATACTTATTCCTAATCCTGTCCACCCTCATCACACCCATTGCAAATCTTAACATCTTTAACTCTGCCACATCCAGCTCTAACTCCTGCCTTTGCCACTGTCTCCAACCCATATAACATAGCTGGTCTCACTACCCTCTTGTAGACCTTCCCTTTCACTCTTACTGGTACTCATCTGTCACAAATTACTCCTGACACTCTCCTCCACCCACTCCATCCTGCCTGTACTCTCTTCTTCACCTCTTTTCCACACTCACCATTACTCTGAACTACTGACCCCAAGTATTTAAACTCATCCACCTTCACCACCTCTACTCCCTGCATCCTCACCATTCCTCTATCCTCCCCTCTCATTCACACACATATATTCTGTCTTAGTTCTACTGACCATCATTCCTCTTTTCTCTAGAGCATATCCCCATCTCTCCAGGGTCTCCTCCACCTGTTCCCTACTCTCACTACAGATCACAATCTCATCTGCAAGCATCATAGTCCACGGGGACTCCTGTCTGATCTCGTCTGTCAACCAGTCCATCACCATTGCAAATAAGAAACGGCTTTGAGCTGATCCTTGATGTAATCCCACCTCCACCTTAAACGCATCCATCACTCCCACCAAAGACCTCACCACTGTCACACTACCCTCGTACATATCCTGTACCATTCTTACAAACTTCTCTGACACTCCCGACTTCCTCATACAATACCACAACTCCTCTCTAGGCACCCTGTCATATGCTTTCTCTAAATCTACAAAAACACAATGCAACTCCTTCTGACCCTCTCTGTACTTCTCCATCAACACACTCAGAGCAAACATCGCATCTGTAGTGCTCTTTCCCAGCATGAAACCATACTGCTGATCACTAATCATCACGTCACTTCTTAACCTAACTTCCACTACTCTTTCCCATAACTTCATGCTGTGACTGATCAATTTAATCCCTCTGTAGTTACTACAGCTCTGCTCGTCACCCTTATTCTTAAAAATCGGTACCAAAACACTTTCTCCATTCCTCAGGCATCCTCTCACTTTCCAAAATTTCATTAAACAATCTGGTTAAAAATTCCACTGCCAGTTCACCTAAACACCTCCATGCTTCCACAGGTATGTCATCTGGACTAACAGCATTTCCATTCTTCCTCTTCTTCATACCTATCCTTACTTCCTTTCTTGCTAATCCATTGCACTTCATGATTCACTATCCCCACATCATCCAACCTTCTCTCCCTCTCATTCTCTTCATTCATCAACCCCCTCAAAGTACTCTTTCCAGTTGCTCAACACACTCTCCTCGCTTGTAAGTATGTTTCCCTCATTATCCTTTATCACCCTTACCTGCTGCACATCTTTCCTAGCTCGGTCCCTCTGTCTAGCCAATCTGTACAAGTCCTTTTCTCCCTCCTTAGTGTCCAACCTTTCATACAACTCTTCATATGCCTTATTCTTAGCCTTCGCCTCCTCTCTCTTTGCCATGCACCTCATCTCCTTATACTCCTGTCTACTTTCTTCATCTCTCTGACAATCCCACTTATTCTTTGCCAACCTCTTTCTCTGTATACTCTCTTGTACTTCCTCATTCCACCATGTCTCCTTGTCGTCCTTCCTCTGTCCAGATGTCATACCAAGCATCTTTCTAGCTGTCTCCCTTACTAGCTCTGCTGTAGTTACCCAGCTATTTGGTAACTCTTCGCTGCCACCCAATGCCTGTCTTAACTCTTCCCTGAACTCCACCTCACAATTACCCTTTTTCCATTTCCATCATTTGATCCTTGGTGCTGCCCTCACACTCCTCATCCTCTTCTTGATCACCGTCATCTTACAAACCACCATCCTATGCTGTCTAACTACACTTTCCCCAGTCACCATTTTACAGTCTCCAATATCCTTCAAACTGGCCCTCCTACATAAGATATAATCCACCTTTATGCATCTTCCTCCACTCTTGTATGTCACCCTATGATCCTCCCTCTTGTTAAAATACGAATTCATCACAGCCATGTCCATCCTTTTCACAAAATCCACTACCATCTGACCTTCTGCATTCCTTTGTTTAACACCATACCTACCCATCACTTCCTTATCCCCTCTGTTCCCTTCACCAACATACCTAATGAAATCTGCTCCAATCACCACACTCTCACCCCTGGGTACAGTCATCATGACTCCATCCACCTCATTCCAAAATTGTTCTTTCTCGTCCATTGGACACCCAACTTGTGGAGCATATGCACTAACAGCATTCATCATTACACCATCAATTTCCAGCTTCATAAACATCACTCTATCCGACACTCTTTTAACCTCCAAAACACTCCTAGCATACTGTTCCTTCAGGATAACTCCTATGCCATTTCTCCTCCCATCCACACAATGATAAAACAATATGAACCCACCTCCAATACACCTAGCCTTACTCCCCTTCCATTTGGTCTCTTGCACACACACTATACCAACCTTCCTTCTGTCCATCATATCGGCTAGCTCTCTCCCTATACCAGTCATACTGCCAACATTCAAAGTTCCGACCCTCACTACCACAGCCCTAGCCTTTCTCCTCTCTTCCTGCCTTCGGCCATACCTTCCACCTCCTCTCCTCCTTCGGTCAACAGTAGCCCAATTTCTGCCAGCACCCTGTTGGCTAACAGTACTGGTAATAATTTATTAAATACTTTATACAATGGATTTATTAATTAACCCAAAATAGTTTTTTTAATAAGGATGACTGTGATACTATCTGGGTTCACAGAATAGTTAGCTTTCAAACTCATTATAACCTTTGTTACTGTTTCTGGACTAATGTGGGGACATACATAATTCTCAAAGTGCAGGTCATGATTAGCAGTTTTAATAGGGCAACAAAATAGTTTAGTAATATTTGTAAAGTACTTACTCAAAGCTTCCACATTTTCCTAACTACTTAAGGACAAATAATTTAGCAACTACACATTTTAGTACTCCATCTTATTTGTAGTTTGTAATATCTTGCTTTTCTAGACCTGCTAATTTCTTTTGAATACTGTTATCTTTTTTAAACTCCTTTCATTTTTAAAATTAAGGAATGTTTTTTAAGTATGATTGTGACAATAGGAGGTACTGCCAGCACAGCTAGCTGCAAATGTTGTAAATAACTAAATGTCATTTGTGAATATCAAATTGATTTATACAAGATGCTGGTGTTACAAAAATGTATTAGAACCATATGCCATGTGCATATCAAACTGAAATGTACAGACATCTGTGTTGAAAAGGTATTTGTAAAGTGCTTGTGTTTGAAATGTATCTGGAGTGTGCCCTACTGGACAGAACAGAAATGTACATGCACTATTGTAACTGTTTAAATGTATATATTTTAACAGAGGAAACTGGTAATCAGGAGGTTAACCTCAGTTCAGCAAACTTTAAAATATATCTGAAACTAAATCACTTTATAGGCTATGCCATAAAGATGCTATCCAACAGGTTTCAATGCAGTCAGATAGACAAAGTCTGTACTAGGAAGATTTCTATATTGTCTTTGGAGTGAACTAATTGCTACTCTGGAAGTGTGGAGGTATGCAATTGTTTTATGACTTCCACCACCTGCCACAGATGTGAGAAAAAAAAACGTGTGTGTATTTTTACAGCTAGGTGCTAAATCTTGCCAGCTTCTAGCAATGGGGGTTTGCATGGGAACTAGATGACCAGAAGTGATGCCATTCTGCAAGCTACCCCAGAAGTAATATTTTAGATATTAATTTGGGAAGTCTCTTAGCGAGATTGAGCATTCTGTATTGTGTCTTGGGCCTGACAACAAGAAGGACCATTCACCACATCATCTGCCTTGCTCTATTAAGTAAGTAGGGAATAGTGATTCTCTTAGATTCAGTCAGGAATATAGTGAAGCTTAGTTTAGATACTGTTTTCTTTATTTGTCTGAGCCTGTCCTTCAGTGTTATTTTAAATATTTCCTGTGATTTGAACTTTGATGTCACTGTGAATACATACTTAGTATTTTCGTGCTGTTTTATTATTTATTATTAAATATATTTAAACATTTCATTGTGGCTAATCTTTGTACAGATATTTAAATTTTGAGAGTATTTGTATATTTATTTGGTGACATTGCCTTGTTCTTGGTCAAACTACCATTTGTATTAATATTAATTTCACTCAGTATATTGGGTAACCTAAGGGCCTTAAAGTAGCTGGTGAGGGATTTTGGTGGCAGTGATAACTACCTTATAGTCTGGGCAAAAGGGAGCATGGCTAGTAAATCTGTGCCAGCCTTTTCTGGGTGTGTGTGTGTGTGTATGTGTAAATCAAATCTGAAAGAGTGTGTGTGTGTGTGTGTGTGTGTGTGTGTGTGTCAGCTACTTAGGCAAGGACATGAAGAACTGACTGGACAGACAGAGTGTTGGAGGACGTAGCTTGGAACCCTGGCTAAGGAATCCACTCTATAGCTGTGCCAGTGGGGAGTCTTACTGGGGATCTGTAGAAAGAGAGAGGAACCCCCCCCCCCAGACTGACTGTGTTCACTGTGTGCTCTTAAAGGAAATTGTGCCTGATTGTTCTTGATGCAGAGAGCTGCATCTGGAGATACAGTGAGGATTAAGGCTCCTTGATTATTGGCCCAGAGGTGGAGGGTCATCACAGTGGTAAATTTGTTTTCTCTTATTATATAAGTAACTGCAGGAAATGAGTTGTTCAATATATTATCACATAAGTTGCCTTATAACATATAACTCGAGTAACTAAATTGTTTAAATTTAACAGAGTATATGTAGTACTCATTTTAAAGTGAACCTTTATAAGAAGATACACAGAATGTGATGTGGAGAGATTTTCATCACCCAACATATCTCATTTTTCTGAAATAAACTTCTTCCACAGGTTTAACAATGCAGTTCTATATCTTCCTTCAAATTAAACCTGGGTGACTGGATGAGGAGTACTCTCAAATGTATCCCTGTATTCCTTATGAAAGGAGGTAAAGTCCAAGGGTTATTATTGATCAGAGATGCATGATCATTAGACTATTTAAAATAGACTTGAAACTCTTTTGAATCCGACAAAAGTATAGTTTATATGACTTACATTGTCCTAAGACTGGTATTTAGCAAGCCATTTAATGCATATGCATTAAGATCTTCCATTGCTGAATGTTTCTTTAACACAGTGGAAAGAAAATAGTTACTGCTTGTAAGGCAAATATAATAGTGGAGCTACATACAATGTAAATATAGTAGTTCTTTTTATTTTAAAATGATAAAGCTAAGGCTTCAAAAATAAAAGCAAAGTGTAAAGTTCTCTAATAAGTATACACACTGAACTTACTGCTACTTTATTAAAAGAAAAAAATTCACACAGTAAAGAATAAATAAAATATATCATAATGACTAACACAATGAAAAGAGGATGCCGCTTAGAACAGCAATAGTGGAAACAGAAGCAGGCACTGCACACAGAGTCAACAGACAAAAGAAATCTGCAGCTGCAACCTGTCTCTGGTGTCTTAACAGATGGTGCAAAAGGCTCCCCAAGAGATAGAGAGACCCAACACAAATGAATCACTGCAAAAACGAACTTCAGCAGTTACTACATTTCTCTGATGCTATAAAGAAATAAAGCACTTCACTTTCTGTATAGTCACCACATTCAAAGTCAAAATAAGGAAACAAAACCCTCCTCACTGTCACAGTTCTTTTTCTGATTTAGGAAAGGGGCAGAGAAGTACGCAGTCCACTAAACCTCACCAGGGGAAGCTTAAGTAAGAAATAATGCCCTCCAGGGTGTGTGTTAATGTGTAATTAACACCCACCAAGGGGTATGAGGCCCTCCACCTGTAGCATCGGGCCTCTACACCCCTAGAATGGCATTAATTACACATTAACACACTCCCTGGAGGGCATTACTGTGCTTAGAGAATGGGCTCTCTGTAGAATTTTTGTGTTTTACTTATTTTTAAAGTACTATATTATATATATATATATATATATATATATATATATATATATATATATATATATATATTTTTTTATGTAAAAATGTTCCCCTGCCTAATGCGCACTCTCTTTCTGCTGTCACACACGCATACATATACACACATAGTCTTCTCTGATTTCATACTTGCATTCACTCACACAAGCATAACTCTCAACTTCTTAACACAAAAAGTCTGGCAAAGCTAAACATAATGGGAGTAGAAAGCCCCAAAAATAGGGACAATTTTTAAATATTGCTGTTATAAACTTACAAAGTTGCTAGAATAAAAGGTCTCGTATTACAATACATTTTTTGAAAGCTATAAAGCCTGAAACTCAAATGCCTGTCATTACTTAGTGAATTCACTCCTCACTGATTTGCCACAGGACTTCAGAAAACCACAAATTTTATGAGGAACAGACATGGCTAAAACCAGATATAAAAAATAACGAAATAGTTCCTCCTGGTTATAACCTACTACGTTAAGACAGAACCCATTAAAAAGGTGGAGGTGTTGCTATTTTATTTAAGAACCAACTAAACATTGAAATAGTGGACCTCCCATTACCAGCATTGGCAGGAGCTGAAATTATAATTCCTAAACTATACCTGAATACTAAAAAAAAACATAAACCTAATCGGCTACTACCTACCACCTGGCAACAATATAGATACTGTAGAACATCTATTAGACTGGGCCTCAAACTCACTACCTCAAGAAACCATAACACTAAGTGATTTTAATATTGATTGCCAAACATGCAACTCCTTTAAACCAACTAATTTAATTAACCTCCATGGATTCTCTCAGCTTATCCAAACCCCAACCAGAACTGACAAAACAACAAAAAAAGAATCAACACTCAACTGGACATTGACAAACAGACCAGACAAAATTAATTTATCAGGCTGTCTCCCACACAGTCTAAGCGACCACTTACCAACCTATCTAATCAGAATCCAAACTCATCTTTTCAAGTCTATCAACAAATCCGTAATAAAAAATCCTTCAACCCCAATAATTTTATTGAAGCTCTAACAAGCTGTAATTGGTACCCACTGAAAACACAATCTAGATGACACAGTTTCCTACTTTAACTCAACATTCCTCAACATAACTGACCACCATGCACCCCTCTGAACCATAAGAATCAAATATAACCACCACATGGCTATCCAAACAGACTAGATCTCTACTAAACAACAGGGACAAAGTCTAGGCTAACTGGAAAAAATCAGGAACCCATACCAACAAACAAAAATATTTGAAGCTTAGAAATAAAACAAAGAAAACAAAGTAGACAAAACTAGCTAGTACCACAACCTTCAAAATAGATACCAACACCAAACATGCCAAAACCAAACAATTTTGGGCAACAATCAACAAAGTACTGCACCCAGGAAAACCTGACACCCCTGCCCCCTAACCACCGACAGCTGTACAAACATAACCCAGTTCAACAAGTTCTTTACAGAATCCATCCTAAACCTAACAAACTCTCAAAAGCCCTCTTACAACAATCAGGCCACCCAAAATCAACACTGCCATACCATCCTTCTCTTTTCAACCTGTCCCCATCTCCACTGTAAAAAAACTGCTCAGAAAACTAAAACCCACAGCCCTTGCCTCTGATAAACTACCAGCCAATTCTTAAAGATTACTGCCAGTGCAATTGCATATCCTGTATTAATTCTCATTAATTACTCCATAGCTGAAAACCTAGTTCCCCACCTCTGGAAAATTTCATACATCACCCCACTCCACAAGAGAGGCAACTCTAAAGAACTAAGTATTGCCGACCAATCCCTATACTCTACCCCTGTCCAAAATCCTAGAAAGGTGCATACACACAAATCATGCCCTTCCTAAAAACTAACAACCTACTGACAATTATACAATATGGCTTCAGACCATCACATAGCACTACAACAGCTCTTTTGTCCTTCACACATACAGTCAACAAACACAGGAACAATGGCAAATATGTCTCAGCTGTATTCGTAGACCTTTTCAAGGCATTTGACATGGTTAACCACGTCAAACTCCTTAATATCCTCTCAGAAATAAGCCTAAGCCCACCAGCCATTTCTTGGTTCAGAAATTATCTTACAGGCAGACAGCAGGTTGTCAAATGGAACCACGAACTCTCCCCACTTCTACCAGTTTCAATAGGATTCCCACAGGGGTCAATTCTGGGTCCACTATTCTTTTCAATTTTTACTATCAATCTACATACTGCCACACTCCATGCATCTGTTATTCAATACACAGATGATTCCACATTAATTTTTGCTTCCTCCTCTCCCCGAGCATTGCTACAACAAACACAACCCTCCTTTCTTGCAGTAGAAAAATGGCTCACTGAATTACAATTTATTTTAAATCCCAACAAAACTTAGCTAATTATCTTTCTACCCACACATCATTCCACCCATAACATTACATTCAACATAACCTCCAGTAACAACACAGTGATATCTCCTGTATATCACACAAAACTGCTGTTTTTTTTTATAGACAGCAACATGAAATTTGACATACTTATCCAATACCATAAAGAAAGTACACAGGAAACTTGCCATGCTATGCAGAAACACGCAATTCCTAACTGACTCCATCAGGGCCACTATTGCACACACCCATCTCATCTCCACTCTTCTGTATGCCTCACCAATTTCAGAAAATCTGATCTTTCCAAGTTCCAAGCCTGCTACACCAAAATTGCCAAATATGCAACACATACCCCTCATAGAACACACCACTGCATTCCACTTAAATCACTTAAGTGGCTGGAACTCCCCCACCTCATTCTTTACAATCAGCTTATATTGACCCACAAACTACTATGCTACCCTGATAAAACTCATACTTTACAAAACATGCTACATCCTAGCACCAAAACTAGACTCCTACGTTCCAATCAAAAACATCTATTAGATGTGTCCAAACCCAACAATTCCACAGGTATAGCCCAGTCAAAAACTTATATTAGATGTGTCCAAACCCAGCAATTCCGCAGGTATAGCCCTCTATAGTAACTCTATAGCCAAACACTGGAACAACCTTCCCCCAAAAATATCAGACATTACTTAATACAGCTTCCTTCAAAAAGGCATTAAAATCCCACCTACAGCAATCATGGCTCTGCAACTATGACAGCCCTGGTTAAACCTCCATACTTCTCCCTGCTCTACTATCACTTCCCTCCCCCTTTACTTATATCTCCCACTAACATATCTCCTTACTTATCAATCCCACATTTACAAACCCCTCACCCCAGACCACTTGGCATCCTTCAGATTTATATCCCCCCTCCACATTGGCACTACATTACTGTAAACCCCTAATTATGCTTATGTTTCCTACTGCACACAAACACCTCCCTTCTCGCAAACCATTACTTCCCCACTAACATCCTCTCTCCTTCTTTCACTTAACCTCCTCCTTACATCAACTGTACTTAATCCTCATTCTTAAGATCCTATGAAATAACTTTGATTTCTACACCTTTTATCGTATACATAATTTGCATGAAATCAGAAATGAAACACTGTATGTAAATCTTTCTACTTTTTTACACTGTCTTAAACTAAAGTACCACTGCACATTATTATTGTATTTCAAAAGCATTATTTATTTCAAAACGTCTTACATATATTGACATCTCTGTATTAAAAGAAAATGTCTTATGTATTTCAAAATGTCTTTATAAACAAAACTGTATGACAAGAAAATTATATATACTGTATTTGGAGCTTTTCTCCTCGGGCCTCTGCTGAAAAAGGACCTGTGACCAGTCGGACCTTCCCGGTTAACAAATGTAAAATAAATAAAATATGAGGCAAAACTCTGGACATTCTACAAAAATTTGAACAGTTGAGAGCTATGCACACAAGATCACTCTCACTGTCTCACTTGATCTCAAACACACACACACACACACACACACACACACACACACACACACACACACACACACACACACACACACTCCTCTACTTTCGTACACACATTCACTCACACACATTGACAGAAACATAAACACACTCATACACATACACACACACACACTTTTTTCTGTTTATTTTTTTACACTCGGTAAACAGCAAAAGTGCTGCTTAGTGAGTGTAAAGTAATGGTGGCCATAAGGTTTTTTATCTGTCCGAGCTACATGGCAGCTTAATATACTGCCGTGAAGCAGTGGGCTCGTTTATCAGCAGGCATTACTTGTACATTAATACCCTGCTGGAGAACATTCATTCTCCAATCAGGATGCTGAAGTGCAGTTTGCCCATTCTCTAAAGGCTATTATAGTAACAGGATAAAAACTCTGGATGCTGCAAATCCACTATTTCGCACATAGACAACAAACAATACTTCTCAGCAGAAATCTGCAGCGGATACTTGTCTCTGGTTCATGAGTTGGTGTAAAGGTCCCTGAGTACAAATGAAGACTCAAAATAAATACCTCACTGCAGAGAATGTCATGAACTAATACCTGTCACTGATGATATAAACAAAAATAGCACTTCACTTTCTGAATAGCCATCAAACCCATTTAAATGCCCATCTTTCCTTGCCTTTCCATTCATTGCCCTGTGAACTCTGAGTTGATACCCAGGTAAACATTTTCACTTTTAATGCAAGATTGCACCATGTACTATACAAATTGACTATGAATGCCAGCTCCAGTCTTCAGTACACATACAGATTGCTGTAGCAGTTCTATAATGGTCTTAAAGTCAATGCAAAAAAAAATGTATTATCATTCCTTTCAGTAACAGTGATGTTCCTGCTAACTACCACATCAGTAGCAACATCTTAAGTACGCACTCACTGGTGAGAGACCTGGGCATAAAGGTTGACAGCAACCTTACCATGACCACCACGTCTCCACAGTGGTAAGAAGGGCATTTTATATTGCTCATCTCATAAGTGAGGGCATTGCCTCCAGAAAAAGTCATAACCTCCCTGTTCTCTACCCTCATCAGGCCAATAACTGAGTACATTGCCCCTTTTGGTATGTACCTTTCCAAGCACCTGCTGCAATAGGAGAAACCACAAAGGTTCATTACAAGGAAAATTCAAAGTCTCCAGCATCTGTCCTGTGGGGATCATCTGAAATTACAGTCACTTTATTCTGTTTCATAATGACTACTCAGGGGTGATCTCTGCTTTGCATATAATGACCCTGCTTTATTGGAAATTCTGCATATCCGTAAGTCGAATGGTACATGGGTTACTCACTCTAAAGTCCTAAACCTGGTATGTGATATTAATAAAACCTGCTGGAGGGACAGATTTGCCTCCCAGAGGTTACCACATCTTTGGAACAGACTCTCACTTCATGTCAAATAGCCTTTATCATATCTGCTGTGACCTCATTTGAGCATGTTGCTTTCCCTGACTTCATTTTCCTTAGTGCTGTTCTTACTTCTTCTAGGATGGGCTCTTCCTCTTCCTTCATCATAGGCTGTGTCTGGACCAGTACAGCTTCTGTGGGGTTTTCTTCATTCAGAAGCTGCTGGAAGTACTCCTTCCATCTGCCTTTGATGTCCTGTGGACTGGTGAGGAGGTTGTTGCTGGCATCCCTTATAAAGAGTGTCTGACTGTCTTCTTTATCTTTCTGTCTTTGCCTTGCAACCTGATATAGTTTCTTTGTGCCAGCTACTGCGCCACTTTCCAGAAGCTGGTAGAGTGCCTCTGATGCCTTGTTCTTTGTTACTGCAACTCCTTTCTTAGGCTCTTTATTAGCCAACCAGTATTCCTTCCTAGCCTGCTCTGTCTTGACTATCTCCCACTTTTCCCTGCACTCCTTTTTTTTGATGACTTCTTGGACTTCTGCATTCCACCACCAGATTTTTATATGTACCTTATTTCCATACCTGGTTTGACCACATATTTGTTGTGTAGTCCTCACGTATGCTGTTTTGAGGTGCTGCCATTCTTCTTCAGTTCCACCTATTTCACCAAATTTAACCAAAGTATGCAGCAAAAGGCAACTAGAAACACAAATAACCAAAGTTATTGCCTTTATTACATCTAAATGAAGCCAGACCACAGTATCGGCATAAATATTTAATGAAGGTTAAGTGCTTTCATCCACAATAAATAAACAAGGACTTCATCAGAACTTAAAATGTGTTTATTTTATTTTTATTTGACATTTGTTAACCAGGTTGGTCCAACTGAGCCAACACTGCTCATTTTCAGTGGAGACATGAGGAGAAAAGCTCCAGTACATAGACATAGTTATAACAACAGAAAATAAAACTCTGAAATAACAGTGAATAAAGCAGAAATCATAAAAAAATGCATAAGACTGTCATACTCAGAAATATAAGTAGATACAGTAAGCAAACATAATACAATGTTAAAGATAGAAATAGAAAAGTATAACCTAGCTGTTTTTTTTTTTTTTTTTTTTACTTCACATGGGAGGTAGGAAAGAGATGAAAGTAGTAGTAGAAATGTAGGAGAAGAAGAATATAGTAAAGTGAGGTTTAGTTTAGTAAAGAGAAGATAGTTAAGCGAGGCATAGTATATACATATTTACATGGGTTGTAGTATCCTGATATAAGGAGTAGAGAAAATAGACAGAGAGATAGCAGTAAATAAAGTATAGGAGTCAGAGAGACCTGTAGAGGGTACTGTTGCAAAAAGGATGTAGAAGAGATATGTAGGGTCATGACAGTGACAGGACCTAGAGTCAAGTAGAAATTATTTTAGCTTTTTTTGAAGTGTAGGGGGTGAGGGGTGGTTCTTATACATGAGCAGAATTTCTTCCAGGCCTGGGCTACAATGTGTTTGTAGAGTACTTTTCCTATGTTTCTGTTAGGTTTATGGACAGCAAGGAGTTGTTGATTGGATGTACGAAGAGAATGATTAGGAGTGTAATAAGGGACGAGGGAGGAGAGGGAGGGGCAGGATGTGGGTTTGTTTAGAATGGAGTGTAGGATTCGAAATTGAGTCAATTGGAGTTGTTGGGAAAATTCTAGCCATTGGAGTGTGTTGAGAGCAAGGCAGTGGTGTGAGTTATGTGGTAAGTTAATAGCAAATCAAGCTATTTTATGGTATGTTTGTTCTAACTTAGATAAAAGTGTAAATTGGATATTAGCAAAGACTGGAGCTGCATAGAGAAGGGAGGGAGGGAAGGAGGAGTGCTTGAGCCAGGGAGAGTTTAGGGTCAGAGGTAAGGAATTTCCTATTTCTATATAATAGTCCTAGTTATGGTGTTTGTTTTAATACTTTGTTGCATATGCAAGTTAAATTTCAGTTCATCGTCAATAACTGTTCCTAAACATTTAGTGTGGGGCTCTGCTTTAATGGTGGTCATGTCAAGGGATGTAATAACAAAGGAAGATTTATGGTGAGCGAGAGGTCATGCAGGAATAGTAAAAGTTTAGGGGGTTTTTTGGATTTAAGAAGAGCTGATTGTCAGAGAACAATTTTTGAATGGAAAGGAAAGAATTTGGGATATGTGTGGTGGTCAGAGAGTGTTTGAGATGGTTTTGGAATCTCACTAGGTTTCTAGTTAACATTTTAGCAAGCTTCATAGTTGTACTTAAGCTTTAGCACTGGGATTGGGATTCACAGTCATCATACATGGTGTGCAGATGGCTGCTGTGCATGAAGCCACAGAAAGGCGCACGTGTGAATCATACTATCATCTAGTACTACTTGAGCAGTGAGGAAACAAACGACAATATAATGACATGCAAATTATGGTATGTAGTCAAATGAGCACATGAAATGCAAATGAGTGCCTTCGAAAACAGGTCATGATTCTCAGATGTAGGGTTCAGTATGCGTGCAACAATTTGCATGTCATTGTAAGAGCAAAAGGCATGCAAGAATTTGTGGAGTTGTAAAAAGCAAAGCTGCTAAGAAAAT
The DNA here is from genome assembly GCF_019279795.1 of Protopterus annectens. Lineage (NCBI taxonomy): Eukaryota > Metazoa > Chordata > Ceratodontiformes > Protopteridae > Protopterus > Protopterus annectens. The sequence continues at coordinate 782,392,222 of NC_056737.1, read as the reverse complement.
CATCATCAGCAGCATTTGTACAGTAGAATCTGTCTGTGAGTGCCACAACACATCACTTGGAAGAGTGACAATGTGGCAAGCAGTGCAATTAGAAAATAATGCTGGGGACATATCACATGATACCAACTAGCCAACCAGCAGCTGACAGACCATTTTTGAGTGGACAGAGATATGCAAGCATTGGTTGACATGCATTATTCATGAGCAGGATGGGAGGAATGCATGGACTTCCTACACTGCTGGACATTAATGTATGTACAGTATTTACTATATTAACTTCAGGGACTTTCCGGAGACACACTGGGCATTTCACAGGCTGGTCAGCAAATTACTCAGTAGGTTGATTACAGTTATAATTCTACATGTATATGAGTATATGTATTTTCCAAATATGTGAAGGGAGAGGGCCACAAACATACGTGGCTTCTATGACATTGCCCCCCACTTCCCAAAGTACTGGGTGCTATAGATTGTACACATATGGCAATGATGGTACTACCTCCTCTCCATGGACTGTAAATTTGTCATTTGGAAGGGTAGCTATTCCATCAACTGTCAAGTAGTCTGTAGAGCACAGGGGTTAATAATCAGTGCATCTGTAGAGCAATCTGATAGTGCCCATGATTTACACAACTGGGCATAAAGTCATCTGTATTGTCTCTTTCTGCGCAAATAATTTTTGACAGAGCTACTTAGATGATACATATAGGCACTGTGATAATTGGACATATGCAGTCCCAAAGGAACTGGAACCTTGGCCTTGTAATGCTGACTCCTCAACATATATCACCCATATATATTCCCAATGTGTGTAAGGTGATTTAGGATACCCACTGGAGCCGTGGCTGATGACAACCAAATGGTACCTATACAGCATGGCTCAAGTGCAGTTTAACATCATCCACATGTAAACTAGAATCACTGCAAAGTATGTGTTGGTTCTGCTGAAGTGCCTCTTCCACTGCTTGGATATGTTGGAGGACAGGCTGCATTATGCCTCTTGCAAAACCTGAAAGATGTTTGTAGCATGCTACATAATATGGTTACTTGAAACATACAGAGCAGTCAGCTATTCTGGGAACTTAAGGACCTGCTACCGAAATCCCTGTTAGAGTGAACGCACCAATATCATCCAGGGATGACAGTGACAGTGACTTTGACAGAGAGTGAGTGGCATCTATACCCCAACTAGACATTGAGAACATACTGTATGGCAGGACAGGTGAAGCACCAGTGTCTAGTCTAGCTCTGTCATCCCATAGTGAACACACAGTGACAGTGCAGTGTCACATAGAGCAATCATGCTGCACATAATGTTAGCTAAAGGCTATGCTGGACAGCACAGTGCATGGCTGAGTCACAGTGCACATGAGCCACCTCCATGTACACTACATAGAAGTGAGGTTGAAGTGGGTCACAGTCATCATCATTTGCACAAGTGCAAAGGGACACAGTGAAACAAGGCTGACATCAATAACCTGGGTCAGTGGCCACATAATTAGAGACAGAGGTCTTGTAGCAATGACTTATTTGTGTTGCAGACAATGTCCTTTGGGGACAGAAAGAGATGGCATTACAGGACCATGACTGAGAGGGTGCCACTATATGACCAAGATCTGTGGCCACTGCACTGGCTTGGTATGGAAATACTAGAAGCCCCATTGCAGGGGAATTGCACTACTGTAGGAATGGGATCTGTATAACCTCCAATACAGAGGTTTCATGGCCCTGATGGGTCACAGGTATCTTTGTCCATAACATGGGCAAGTGGAGTGACATGCTGCTAGGTCAGCAGGAGCATATTGTGTAAAGTATGATGGCATCCTATAGTGACCGCCCTGGGAATGTACCTGCCCCTAACCACAGACAACGCAGCTGAACAGGACAGTGATGATGACAGACACAGGTGGACATAGCAGTGACGTGCTATCACAGTCCTCATTAGACCTAGTCTGCCATCATTCCTTGACTCTTTGGCCTCATCAAGGTAGATCATTGTTTATTTAGCCACATGCACATTATGTATGGCATTTTATGTAGGAAAATCTACTAACAAACTTAAAAATCGAATTATTGAACACAAATCAGACATTAGAAGGGGTGTATTAACAAATGCATTAGCTAAACATACAGATGAAGGAGGACCGGCACATAGTTTTGTATGTAGGGTTACAGATGCTTTGGAGCCAAGTTTAAGAAGAGAGGATATTAACACCAAGTTGGAAAAGAAGGAATATGAGTGGATTATTCGACTTCATGCGGATTTTCCACCAGGAATTAATAAACAAGTTTCTATTAAGCCAATTTTGAAACACAAACAGCAATATATGAAACTTTGATAAAATGAAATAATAGTCTTTTTTATCTTTATTTTAATTTTATTTAATAAAAATGAACTAATGATATGTATATTTAAATCTCTATGCTTATTAATTAATATATTTATATGATAGGTTAGGTTGTGTCATGTGATTATTCTAGGGTTGTATAAAAAAAAATGCATATGGAAAAGAACTTGTAACACTGATGAAGGACTTTGTCCGAAAGCTTTGTTTTGGAATATTCGTATTAAAACCTAATACACTTTTAACACTTGGTGCTGTGAAGCTGTTTTTTTTCTCTTTGGACATTCTGTTGTTTTACAAGCTTCGCTTTATCTCAGTGGTGTTTCTTTTACTATTTTGTTGCTTCTGTTGTTTAAACCCACTGTGAGCACTGGGATTTGTAATTCACTATGAGACAACCGCAAGTGCAATCTCAGCCTCAGGCTCTATGTTCTCCTCAAGGAACTACAGGTACTTTTGGTCATACAGGCGTTTTACAAAATTTATTATTAAGGGAGAACACTTTGCTATATTCAAAATGTGATGTTCATGACTCTATGAATATTACCTCAACTCAGGAGAATGAAAGGAATAGGTGTGCATCTAGTATTACTAATTTGGAACAGAAAGTTAAAATGTATAAAAGACTGCAATGGCTGAAATATAGCTTTCTAGCCTACACCAACTTAGGCATCGTCCCACGAGGGCTACGAGTTTTGAATATGCCCTCATACAAAAATACCTATCTGGAACTGTTGAAGAGATGGCAAGAAATGAATATTAAATTAGGTATAGGCTACATGATACTTATGAATGAGTTTTTAGCTCAAATTAAAAATGACTTACTTAATGAAATTAATGAACTGGAGAAGCAGATATCTACATCTACTTTGTTATATGAATATACAACCATTTATAGTACTATGTTAAGTCATTTATGTGACTATGATAAAAAATTAGAAATTACAAAGAAACAGAAAATACAATTGGATAGTAATGATTTTATGTGTGGAAATATCTTCTCTTGGCTTAAACAACAGCAAAATAATCAAAATACAGTGAAAGGGACTGAAGTTAGTGCTAAACGGCCCTCTATGAATGACTTTGATACCTTTGAAATGCCAACCAATGATGTGTTGCCAAACTTGGAAGCAAGGGCTGAACAGTCTGCTAACAACCAACTGGAAAAGAGAGAAAATGACTCAAGACCTTCCGCTGACGTTTTGGCATCTGGATCTACAAGACGGAAGGATGAAACAAACATGAACAATGACATTGAGGAACTGGACAATACTAACGGTGACTATAAAAATGGTCCAAATGTTAATAATTCTGTTTTACGTTACCAACAACGCCCCTCTATAAAGCTACCAGAAAAATAAGTGAACGGCAACAAGGGGAAATCAGAGGACGCTTGCATTCACGAGGAAGGCAATGCAGAGGTCCGGTTACATGAAGCAAGTCATTCAAAAAACAGTGAGTTCTTCTAATGCTTCTTTAGCCTCTTCAAAAAACATTTTATATAAAAGCCCTTACAAATGCCTTCTATGAACACCTCCAGGACTGCATGGATCAGGCAATCCCAAATAAAACCAAGACTCTTTCCACAAAGGGCAAACGTCCAGTCTGGTGGACCCCAGCCATTAACAAACTTTACAATAAGAGGAGAAAGCTATTACATGATAGAACAAAATCCATAAAAGGGAAGTCACCCCTGATCATTATTAGTAAAAAAATACGAGCACTCATAAAATCAACTAAGGCCAATTTTGAGAGAAAAATTGCCATGGATTCAAAGGACAATCATAAGGCCTTTTTCAGATATGTTAGGAACCTGGGTGGAAACTCCCAGATATGCTCAGAATTAGTCCAAAATGATACAAAAATCACTGAACCCACAGACATTGCCAACATACTGGCAGACAGGTTCAGTGCAAACTTCACCCCTCTCCCCTAAAGGAGAGATAACTATCCCAGCGGAGTGTAGCCTCCCAGACATCTCAAATGCGCAGGTGAAAGCTGCTCTCTCTAAAGCTAAAAACACAGCATCAATAGGACCGGATGGTGTCCCCGGCTGTGTGCTACATGAGCTAAATGAGGAATTAAACCCGCACATAAGGCAGCTGTTTAATCTCAGCCTTACCACAGGATACATGCCCAAGGAGTGGCGTACGGAAACTGTGGTCCCACTCCACAAAGGCGGTGCCTCTACGGACCCTGGTAATTACCGCCCCATAAACTTAACAAGTCTAGTCTGCAAAGCTATGGAGAGGATCATAATGGAGCTCATAAACAAAGATATAGGGGACTTGCAGACATTGGACCCGACCCAGTTTGGCTTCATCAAGGGCAGATCATGCCTTTTGAACTTGGTCGACTTCTTCGAAACAGTCACCAAGGCCATTGATGAGGGAAAGGCAGTCCATACAGCCTACCTTGACCTTGCAAAGGCTTCCGACACAATACCCCACTCAGGTATTGTAGAAAAACTTACCAGCTTAAATGTAAACCCATATGTCACAAGATGGGTTGCAAACTGGCTTAAGGACAGAACCCACAGGGTTAGAGTTGCTGGCGCTATGTCAGACTCCAAGCTGGTCACAATTGGTGTCCCACAGGGCTCGGTCCTTGGCCCCCTATTGTTCGACATCTACTTCTCAGAAGTACAGGCCAACATGGGAGGACTTTGGCTGACAAAGTTTGCAGACGACTGCAAACTGGGCGCCATAGTGGAAAGTGCATCGGACATGGATATCCTTCAGAAGGGACTCACGGAAACAGATAGCTGGTGCCAGAGCCATGGCCTGAAGTTAAACGCCAAAAAATGTATAGTCATACCCTTCGGGAAAAACAAGGTAACTCCAAGCTACCATATAGGTGGCAATCCACTAAGCACAGAAGAAGTTATCAGGGACCTGGGGACCCAGGTTGACAGTGGCCTTTCTTTTGACACTCACGTTGCTAAAGTGGTTAGAAAGACCTTCTACATTGCCCACCTGATCATGAAGGGATTCACATCCAGATCTAGTGAGGTCATTGTTCCCTTGTACTCTTCACTTATCAGACCAATGATCGAGTACAATGCCCCATTCGGGATGTATCTCACCCGACATCTGCAGCAATTGGAGAGACCCCAAAGTTCCTCACCAAAAGGATAAAGGGACTCCAAAATCTGTCATATGCTGCCAGATTGAAGAAACTCCAGCTCTATTCAGTCGCATACCGTCTGCTCAGAGGTGACATGTGCCTGACATACAAGGCCATGTCCAACCCGGAATTAATGGACATGCTCCACCTCAAAAATCCAAATCCACCAAAACCACTAGAGCAAGTGACTTAAACCTTAGCACGGATATAAATAGGATGTGCTGGAGGGATAGATTTATCACTCAGAGACTCCCTATGCTGTGGAATAAAATCCCGGTCCATGTGAGGCAGAGCACCTCGCTGGCTCTGTTCAAGAGAAATCTTGACCTGTGGATGGGAGATCGTAGGTTTACCCCGGGAATCATCTCTGTGTCACTGCTGGACAGAGGCACAACAAACTAATGGGTACAGTATTTTTTCATATAAGGGGTGGCGTAAGCCACAAAACTTTGGGCTAGGCTTATAAATGCCTTAGGGCAGATAGCCTAGTATAAACCTATGAACCTATGAATTTGACTATAACTGTGATATGAAGTCACGTCCGCTTGTTTGTGAACATGTTATTATAACACCACCATTAAATGACATTAATGATGAATATATAACAAATGATGTTTTACGTAGTGGTAAGAATCTATCCACAGAAATTGCAGTCTGCCGTTTGGATCAGACTGAAGTTTCTTTTTCTAAACTTCAGTTACCCCTTATTCAAACTTTAAATGCTAATAATGCCTTGAATGTAGACAATGTTATTTCAAATTCTATATGTGTATTAGACTCTACTAGTACTAATGAATATATTGTGAATGACGAATTAGTAATTGATAGTAATGATGTTGCTGAAGTATTTCACATTAACTCATATGTAAATGATACACAAACAAACTCTAATGAAAATGGAAATATGGTTGAAATTTTAGATTCTGATTAAACTTATGAGAATAATGATCTTGATAGTAAATCAGAAGTATGTACTAATGAAACTGAAAATGTGAATAATAATCCATTTAACAGAAGTGCCATATATTTGGGAAATGGTTCTATTGTGAATTTATCTGATATAGAACTAGTACCAGCTGCTATCTCACTACTTGAATGTGGTATAAAATTTATTCCTTCAAATGTTAGCAATATTATAGATGCCCTGAGTTAAAAACATTTGTTCATAATTTAAGTCTAAAACCGATTTTTAAGAACACTATTAGCAATGTATCAGTAGGCTTAAAACGATCGAGTAGCTTCATACCTAATAATGACCCTGTCCTTACAGCATTTCATGACATCTGTGATAAACAGATATGTGAATTATATAATGATAATGCTTTCATGAAAATGTATAAACTGTCTGTTGATGAAATCCAAGCCTTGCATGATTTGCAGTCTAATGAAAGTATCATAATTAAGGAAGCTGATAAAGGTGGATGTATAGTGATTATGAATTTAACTGATTATATTGACGGTATGGGTGAATTATTAATAGATGCACATACATTTAGACCTATACAAAATGTTGATGTTGGGAACCGTATTAGTAGAGTTAATATCAATATCTATGAATTACAAATTAATAATGACATAACTTTAGATATTTTCAACTTTCTAACAGTACCTAGTCCTACCATCCCAGTTCCATATGGACTACCCAAAATTCATAAATCTTTATTACATCCCCCAATGAGACCAATTGTCTTGGGTAGAGGGTGGATTACGGAACCCATCTCAGTTTATTTGCAGGATGTTCTTACGGACTTTCTGTGCTTTGTGGAAAGCTTTATTAAGGATAATGGTAATTTTTTAAACTTACTATATCAATGGTATGAAACGAATATTGAAATGGATATTCTATTTGTTACTCTGGACATAAAACCGAATATCCATTTCTATATTTGTTTCATAAAATTGATATAGCAATTTTTAAAAATGACCATTATCCTTAATAAAGCTTTGCACAAAGCACAGAAATTTGTTACTCTGGACATAAAATCGACAACTGAGATGGTGGTGCTGCGGTAGCATTGTCGCCTCACAGTAAGACGCTGTCCAGTTCGATTCTCAGCTAGAGCATCTTCTGCGTGGAGACATGCATGAATGGGCATACCTTCGTTGAAGGTTGTGCGTCAGAGCTGGCAACTCGGCACGTAAAAATCTACTGCCAATCATTAGCAGACTGGAGTTCCGCTGTGGCGACCCCTAACTGGGAAAAGCCGAAAGAAGACACACACACACTCTGGACATAAAATCCCTTTTCACCAGTATTCCTAATGAATATGGAGTAAATAGTGTAAGACAGATCTTATGTAAATATGGTAATTTCACAGGTAGGCAGGTTGAAACTTTTTGTGAACTACTGGAAATAACCCTTGAGAATAATATATTTCTCTTTAATAAACAAAATTACCATCAACAATTGGGTGTAGCCATGGGTAGTCCAGTGGCTAACACATATGCTAATTTGACTTTTGTCAATTGGGAGGAAGAACTTGTTTTTAATGATAGTCAAAATATATACAAGTCCAACATTCTCTTTTACACACGCTTTGTGGATGATGATTTTATTGTATGGCATGGTAATGAGGATTTACTTAATAATTTTGTGAGTTTCTTGAATCAAACAACTAACTTTTTGACTTTTGAAATGAAATGTTCAAAGTTAGATATTAACTATTTGGACGTTAGAATCCTATTGGAAGGGCAACGTATAACTAGTATATATATAAGAAAGATGTACATACTAACAAATATCTACACAAAAAGAGTATGCATGCTGGGCACATCTTTAAAGGTATCATAAAAAGTCAGTACATTAGGGTAAATAGACTTAATACTGATGATAACATATGCATTGACCAATGAATGAGAAGACTAAAGAATTTAATGTCAGAGAATATGATACGTCTTTCTTATCTAGTCTTAGATAAGTGTCGAACCAGAGGGGAAATTAAATTAAACCCTATTTTTCGAATGATGGTTATAGACCGAATAGAAAACGAGCCAATAATATATCTGGTCATCTGAGATATACTATGACATATAGTAGGAGTAGTAAACCAATTGAGGATATTATAAGAAGAAACTGGGGTATACTAAGAGCTTTTCCTGGTTTAAATGATATAATTCCTGAAACTCCCCTATTTACATATAAGAATTGTGGTAATCTTAAACTACGCTTGTGTTATAAAGATTTTTTATTAAACAGAAAGATAACAGCTACTTCAAATAAGAAAGGTACATTTTCTTGCTTTAATTGTTCATGTTGCTCTGACATATGTTCTTCAAATACTTTTATTCATCCTATAAGTAAAAAAAAATTATTTAGATGTTGGGCAACATGCAATACAGCCCTAATAGTTTATTTAGCCACAAGCACATTATGTATGGCATTTTATGTAGGAAAATCTACTGGAAAACTTAAAAATCAAATTACTGAACACAAATCAGACATTAGAAGGGTGTATTAACAAATGCATTAGCTAAACATACAGATGAAGAAGGACCATCACATAGTTTTGTATTTAGGGTTATAGATGTTTTGGAGCCAAGTTTAAGAAGAGAGGATATTAACACCAAGTTGGAAAAGAAGTAATATGAGTGGATTATTCGACTTCATGCGGATTTTCCACATGGAATTAATAAACAAGTTTCTATTAAGCCAATTTTGAAACACAAACAGTAATATATGAAACTTTGATAAAATGAAATAATAGTCTTTTTATCTTTATTTTATTTAATAAAAATGAACTAATGATATATATCTTTAAATCTCTATGCTTATTAATTAATATATTAATATGATAGGTTAGGTCGTGTCATGTGATTATTCTAGGGTTGTATAAAAGAATGTATATGGAAAAGAACTTGTAACACTGATGAAGGACTTTGTCCGAAAGCTTTGTTTTGGAAAACTGGAATATTCGTGTTAAAACCTTCTCTACACTTTTAACACTTTGTGCTGTGAAGCTGTTTTGTCTCTGAACATTCTGTTGTTTTACAAGCTTCGCTTTATCTCAGTGGTGTTTTACTATTTTGTCTCATCAAGGAATTGGCAGTAGTAGGTGACATCCTCATGGAAGCCATGCACCACATGAAATCACCTCAGTGTTGGTGTAGGTAACAGCATATTGTGCCTGGATCATAGCCCTGCACATTTGCTGATTGAGCCCTAGCACTGCCTGCATATCAGGGGTTTGTTTTGACACATGGTGGCGTCAGGATCCCCTGTTAGGTTGCCATACTTTGAGTAGATGCATAACAGATGCAGTCTATTCTTCTACGGCTGCAGCCACGGAGGGAGCAGGTTTGATACTCTCAGTCACAGTGGACTGACCCTAGCTGAACTAGTGGGTACTCATGTACCGCCTGCAGCTCAGTAGTCGGTGAGGCTGCCCCTGAACAATGGGTAGACAACCACCTAGGATGAAGAGACAGTGCTTGCATATGTCATCTATACATGAATCAAACAGACCATGCATGGGTACTGACTTTAGCCTGTTATCCTGACCCAGCCTGTATAAAGTATCACTGTAGCAGTAGCCTGACCTGTGACTATACAAAAGAAAAAAAAAGACAGAACAAAGAGAATCTGCACACCCATCCGACATGTGAGCCCTTGAGTTGTGCATGCACACAGTGGTCTACAATATGCATATACAGAACAGACACGTCTATGGTGCCATTCTTGTTTGTGTGCATATATGATATACAAATGGAGAACATATGCAGTGGTTCATATGGTCTGCCTACGCCCTGTATGTATAAGTCCAGGTTAGTTACAACTTCTGGGGGGAGGATTACATATTCTGGCTCGATGGATGATCCAGTCCAATGCCATTGCCCAACATGTAGAAAACACAGTAATAGTTTTGGATGAGCTTTTGTAACAACTTAGAGTGGTGACAGTGACCAAATTGCCTCCATCCTTACTGAAAATTGGCAAATTATTTCATCCAATAAGGAACTGCATGACTTACTAGAGATGCGGCCTAAAATTATTTACAAGAAAGGCCGTAGCTTTAAGAAGTATTTTGAAAGCCTTTCATTTAATGGGAAGGACGTTGATGGAAAGATGTCTAAACATGGGACATGTAATCAGTGCCAATTTAGTTTGGTAGGGGACCATATTAATATGAAAGATGCGAGAATAAATATCAAGGGTCACTATAATTGCCATATTCAGGGCATTGTTTACATAGCTCTTTGTAAGCAATGTCCTGCACTCTATGTGGGGAAAACAGCGCAAGTTGAGACAGCGCATTTATGAACACGTATGAAATCAATAAATCGAAGGCTACTAATGCGCTGTACAAGCATTTATCTTGTTACAATGATCATAAGTTCGGTTGCTCCATTCTGGAACAGGCTGAGCGAAATCCCAAGGGAGACCCGTGGGAAATCATTTTAGAACAAAGAGAATTATGGTGACGGCTTGCTCTTAATGCCTCTGGATACCCAGGTCTTAATGATATTATAAGTACTAGCAGTATTTTAAAGATTAGGGCATTTGAAAGGTACTGCAGATTAAATATTTTACACACATTGGATTTTAATATTATACATAACTAGGGTTGATGGTTCTTTTATTGGTTATCCATGGTGGTATTTGTAAATGTGCATGAATATATTCTGTGCCTTTAAATTTTAAATACTTTGCAGGGAACTTATTTATTGTAGTGGAATGCATCCTGAAGTTTATCTGAAAAAGTCTACTATTTGATAGAAGAAAGTGCTTATGGTTTTATGTTGGTTTAATAAATCGTTCCGTAGATTCCATGAAAATAGCCATACATACTACGCTATAACTTTTTTCTCCTCTTTTTATACTCTTGCATATAATGTATTGTAATATGATACTACTTTGAATTTACAACTCAGTGTTTTATAATATTATTAAGTTTGTGTTGATGTGAAGCAGTTTGTTATACAGTGGTGTACTCAATGTAGTTTACTGTACTTTGTGGCAGTAATTAGAAAAGATATTGTACAAGTCCACTAACCCAGTTAACAAATAAACAAACAAACAATAAATATTCAGCCTTTTAAAGGCTGCCTACCCATAGCGGCAATGCAGATATAAAGCTACATGGATAACATATGGGATGTATGCAGGTACAAGCTACAGATACACACAGTGCAGATTATTCTATGTGCCTGTCCTGAGTTCTATGCAACAACTCACATGTACAACACATCTGAGAAATACAACTTGCCACATTACTACAGAGCACTGTATACCTCTCTTGAAACCATATCTTCTTTAAATATGCTTCTCAACTGCCAAGAACTTGCCTCAAACTGTTGTATTTGTGCTGCTGCTTTTATCGCATGTAGTTTGATCTTTAGCATTGTGACATATCCATTTACAGTATAAATATATAACAGTTTGTGCAGTATACATTCAAGTGATGGTAGATGCCGTCTGTGACTCTCAGTATTTCAGAGAAGCCCATGATTTACTGGGTGCACAGCCAGGTTCCACTGCACACTGCTGCTATGCCATGCCCAAGGGCTTTTGCATACTGCCTGCATGTGGGCACATATTGCACTTCAAGACAGCACTGGGCTGTACTACTAAGGATTCAGACATCATTTCTAGTATGAAGCACAAGCTACTGTTTTGCTTTACATGATATTTCTGGTGATGGCTACCAATATTAGTGCCGTATGGAGAATGCCTGCCTGGTGTGCTAAGGAGTGTATGGATAGCAAAAAGTGCTCTTTCTGCTATACAACCACATCAGAAAACAGCTGTTAAGACCCATTGTGAGTCTATTTTAGGAAAGTGGAAACCTTTTTTGACCTGACCAAGGTTTTGATTGAGTCTTCTGGCATGCCCACTACCAATAAGCATTACACACTCTGGTATGATGACTTGTGCTATTACTATATTGAACTTCTGTGACAGTGGGAAGCAGAAGTTAGCCAGGAACACTCTAAATAATGTAGTAAGTATTTGGAATTTTACATTGGAAAAACTACTCGTAAACTCAAAAGGAGGATTTATGAGCATTTATATGCTATTAGAGTCGAAGATATTAAAAATGCCTTGTTTAAACATACACTGACATGTTCCCATGCAAAATGGGGCTTCTTTGTTGTAGAGAAGGTGCAATGTGATGTGAGGGGGGACCCGTAGGAAAATAGGATAGAGGTGAGAGAAATATTTTGGCAGTTGTTATTGGAAGCCAATAGATTCCCAGGGCTGAATAAATACATATCAATTGCCCCCATTTTAAAAATGAGAGCTGCAAAACTATAAAATAAGTATATATATTGTTTTGCAAGTTCCTTTTGTTGGTCTTTGATTCAAGTTTATTTATCTTTCCAACACATTGTGATGGTTTTAGTATTTATATATTTATTTTAAAGTTCTTTTAAAAAATGTGCATGTTTTTATCTACTTTCATCTGTATTTGTGGCAAGTTGGTAGGTTGTCACAAATATTTTAGTTACAGGATTTAATTGGTGTCAATTAAACAATTGTTTTAACTACTAATTAGATTGGGAGGGGTATATAAGCAGGCACAGCCTTCATTCTTTCATTTTACATCTGAAGAAGTCTGGTGGACGAAAACGCTTTGTACTGTGTGGCGTTTATGCGATTAAACCTGCTGCTGCTTACACCTACAGGCTCGTGTTTTATTATTACCTTCTGCCTCTTTGGGTGCATGTTGTGGTTTTATTGGTTCCTGGTTCTGTGGCACCCTTTCCTTGGAGTTTTTGAAGTCTTTGGAATCGCTACTGTTTTTCAGTTTGTAATTTTAAAATGTTATTTTCTGTCATTCAGAGCAGTGTTCACAGCACCGGCCTTTGGTCAGCTGGTGGCCTAGGCAAAAGGTCTCCACAGTGCCCCCCAACACCACCCTGTGCCCCCATCCTGGTCTACCTACATCATCTAGATTACTGGAAAAGTGCCCCTGCTAGAGTGGTGCCCTAGGCGGCCGCCTAGTTGACCTATGACTAAGGCTGGCTATGAGCGTTCATAATAAAGGCCATTTCCTGTTACATCTACAATGACTTGGATGCCACTTTCATCTTTATTAGCACACTCAGAACAGAAGACTATTGCAGTATTTCATAATATTTTTCCTTCATCTGGATTTTTACACTATATACAAATTACTTATTTTCATTTGATTTTCTCTTCCTTCAAAGTTGTTGAAATACTGAAAATCTCAAAACCATAAACCAGTTGTTAAATCCTAGACAGAATATCAAATACCTTTAATGAATCAACTGCTTTAATATTTGAACCACACTTTATGGAAACAGTGGCAAGAATAATTACAAGTAAGTAATAGTTTCATTGAAACAGATTCCCCCTTCCCATGAATCTTATTTTCTAAACTACACATGTGCCATCTTGTGGCCTTTCTTAGTATTGCAAGTAAAAGAAAAGTAATAAGTAAATCCTGGTGTCCACAGCAGTGAATTGATTCTTTATGCTTTAATTTTATTTGCATTAATCCCACATCTCAATATATCTATGCTGTTATGTATTTGTGGAGGCAACTCATACACACAGTTGTAATGAAGTACTGCATGTCTTTAATCAAACCTAGTTGATGGACTAAAAAAGTCATACTTCTCTATACAGGTTTAAACTTTACAGGACTGAAGCCACTGTTAAAAATGTAAGTACATCAGTTGTCTGATTTAGTTATTTCAATTTATTACAGAGCTATGTCTGTGAAGTATCTATATACTGTCAATAATGCTGTAGAATTAAAATGGGTTATTCTAGTTTGTGCCTGTTTGGCAGCAGCTCAGGTGTTACTTTGTGTCTTTCGGCTTTTCCCAGTTAGGGGTCGCCACAGCGGAACTCCGGTCCGCTAATGATTGGCTACGTGCTGGCTTGCCGGGCCTAACGCACAACCTTCAATGAAGGAACGCCCATTCACGCATGTCGCTACACAGAAGACGCTCTAACTGAGAATCGAACGGGCAACGTCTAACTGTGAGGCAACAACGCTACCGTAACACCACCACCGCAGTTCCAGCAGCTCAGGTGTTACTAAGGTATGAAAATATAAATGTATTTTGTTACTACATATCATCAATACATTCTTATTTTCCCCTTTATTGCAATTCATATGATCTTGTAAGTGAAGTCCCATTTTAATTAACAGACTAAGGCTGGCAAATGTTAGGACTGTTCCACATGTAGGACGTTGTCAGTCTGCCAATTACCCTGTCCTGCCCCACAATGCAGCATGATGCCTATCCTCTCTAAAACTTTTGTTGATATGCTTAGGTGAGCTTAAATGGTTGCAGACTGCATGTCTTACTTACAGCAAAATAACTGCAGCTTCAATATATGGGTAATCTCATTATTTTGCTTTTGATTTTCTTTGTCTTCCGATTTTCATTTTTGATATTCATATCAACTTTTTATGCATTTTTTCTTATGAAGTTGCTTTTCTTCTGGGCCTTAAGTCACCTTTTTTTCTCTCTCTCTTTTTGCTTTCACTGAATTACTGCCTCACATTATTCTTTAAGGAAGTGTGCTTGTTGGAGGAAAATTCCTTCCATAACACGAAGTCTGTGTTATTTGTTAAGGTGTAGCACAACGTTGCTAAGAGCGAAACACAATTTACTACATCTACCATTAAAAGTCATAATAAAAAAAAGTTAAAACTGCATTTATAAAAAAAAAAAAAGCCTTTTCACAAAGTTCAAAACTGTCAGATTCCTCAGCTCCACACCCTTCAGTCTCTTCAGCCTTGAGGTGTGCTTCTTCCTTCACCTCAAAGTCCAACAAGGTGGTGATTTTTCTACATGCTTATATGAAGCACAAGTTAAACAAATGCCCCAGGCCAGGCATAGTTCATCATTAAGTTGTGCAACTGTTACACTTACATTTAGCAGTGGCTTTAGTCGTGCAGAGTTTAAAATGCATAAGTCAGTATCTTCTCCACTTTCTCAGGCCTCCACATATTTAAGTGTTTCTAGCTTGCCAGACACGGAACTGATAGGAAGCTTTCTCTAAATGTTCACTCAAAGCCTTCTATACCATGAGGTTACCCCTACCCCTGCTTTGCCTGATAATAGACTATGATAGATTGACAGTGGCTATCTTAAAGGCTCAAACGAAGCCATAATTTGCCCTTTATCCATCTCATTTCCTAGTGGGTAAACATTATCTGGCAGTGTTCTCTCCCACATTCAGGATTATGAAACTTTCTCCTCTAGCCCCATGATTCTTGGCACCAGGCTGGAGGATACTTGTCTCACCCAATATGGTTGGTGTTAGAGTTTATGCCAATGACTCTACCCATAACTGTGCCTTCAGTGTCAGCATTGTGTGTCTTGTTATTGATGTTTCTTGAATCAAATCTCTCAGTGTCATTACCAACACCACTGCTGCCATCTCCACTGATTCCTTTGGGGCTGATGCTCAGGCGTGGGACTTTAGGGCCAATGCAGACACTAAACCTTTCAGCATTGATGTCAGTTCTGGAATGCCTGGCGTTGGATTACTTAGCTCCACTTGTCTCAGTGTAGAGCCTACCACAGAAGTCAAATTCGGTGCCAGGTCAGCAATCATCATTGCTGTGGCTTCTCCTTGTGCCCCACCCCACTTCAACACTATCAGCTTATTTGTCACTGTGTAAGCTTTTGCCTGAACCTTCAGCCCTACCTCATGTCATACAACAGGACAGAGAAACTTATGGTCTTTTGGATCTTCCACCATGAGATCTTCTCCTAACTTGTATTTCTTATCTTCAGACACTCTCTCTGATGGTTCTGAGGAAGGTTCTTTGCAAGACGAAGCACATTGGTTGACCTGCTGAGTTGCCAACAGATGATCTTAATTATATGGAGGCTATATATACTACAGGACCCTTCCAGATGACCCTGAATTTGGGGAGGTCCTGAAAATGACGCACCAGAGTAGGAATGTCCCTTGAATCCTATATTATTCCCACAGAGAACACTGCAAAAGACCTTTCATTCTAGCCACAAATTTTCATAGGAATCCATTCATTGGTAGATATTCTCAAAGCAGCCAAAATGCTGCTGCTAGGAAAGACCTGCTATGCTAGTTCCTTTACTGAAGAAGACTAACTATATCCTCTGGCTATCTAAGGAATATAATTTCTTGTCTAAGATGCACAGGTCATGCACCTTGCTTTCTGCAGCTGCCCTCAAAATGACTCTGACCTCTTAAGAGCCATGCAGTTCATCTACCAGACATAGAACCTAGAACAATGGACCACTTAGGAAAATAGACTTGTGTGTCCTCTTTTTTGTCCTAAAGACTGCTAAACTACTTAGTCCACATGTTGAACCTTCAATGAGAGTTCTGACAAAAGGTACCACAGTTGCCAGACAAACCCAACAAAGTGAAAGTTGAGTCCCAATTTTCAGCTGTCTCTGGAATGATCGTCCTCATGATGCACTTTGCTTATAATACTACTGAAGTTTCAGCCAGGGTCTTGGCAGTTGGCATTGCTGCACATCAGCACAAGTGGCTCAGAATAGTGCATGTTGTTGGGGATGCTAAGGTGACCTTTACGAATTCCTTCTGCTTTTTAGGGTCTTTTTGGTTTTGAGTTAGAAGTAAATTAATAAATAAAAAGCATGGATAATAACGGTAAAACTCTCACAGCTGCAGGTGTAATGTTCCAGTTGACACAACTCTCTTTTTCAAGAATGCAAAGGCCCCAACAACCAATGTGGTTTAGATGTGCCAGACAGCAAAGGAATCACCACCAATTTAGGATAAACCACAATACTCATAGCAGCTTCCAGAGAGGTCACAGTCCCAGTGGCAAGTGACAATAGCTCTGAGGCCTTACCTGAATGTCCACCTCTCAAGGCAGATGAAGGCCATCTCCTTTCCCTACACACCTGCAAAACATTATAAATGACAGTTAGCCAAAGATGGTAATACCCAGAGGATACAAAACAAAACTCACAGTCTTTACTTTTGCTCAACATCTCATCCCATCCCACCAAAAACAAGCAGTATGAAAGGATGTCCTTAGTCTCGTCAAAAGAGAGGCAACTAAAAAGTCTGACAGAATGGATCAGGATTTTACTCCATATGTTTTTCAGTGCCAACAAAGACCAAAGCCCTCATGCCAGTTCCAAACCAGGAAGGCATAAAGAATGTCATCCCAAATGAAACTCTCTCGATCTTAAGGTGAAGTCAGTCTTTCTCTGCTCATCCAAAGGAGACTGGATGTGTTATTTGGAAACCCTGAATCTTTTACTTCACATCAAAATCACCAAGAAGCTCAGGAAGATTCTTCAGTTCGGGTAGGAGACAGTCATTATCAGTTCTGCACTCTTTCATTTGGGTTCATCTCAACCCCCAGGTTATTCACCAAATGTATGTCTCTTATGGCATGCCATCAGGGGCTGCAGTGAGACAAACTCTTCACCTACCTAGACAATACGGTGTCAACTATATCTTCAGCTCAGACTCTTGTTATAATAAGGAAGTTTTGTAATATTTAGTCCCCTCCATAGGAATCACAGTCAACCTTGCAGAATCAGACCTTAAACTCTCCTAGCTGCTTACAATTATTGGCTGCAGCTTGGACACATTAAAATGCAGAACACATCTATCAATGGACAGGATGCACATCTTACAATTCAAGGTAACAATGCTTTTAAATAAATCAGATGTTTTCTGCTCATCTATATTTCAAGATACAGAGTCTTATAATAGCTATGATTGTAATGGTGCCTCATTCAAGATACCTCATGCCAGTGTTACTCTGGATTCTAACTGTTCACTTGTCTCAGATTGCAGAGTTAACGTTTCACTTACCTTGGATATTTAATGCCCACAAGGAACATCAGCAAGGGTATACATATTTCCACTTTATCTTAGAGGAAACTCTTTAGGCTATGCATCACTTTGATAGCAGACATCATGAATATATCAGATGTAGGTTTGGGTGGGGGCTTTACAGTGGCCAAATGGTTCAAGGTGTGTGGATGCCTTATTAGGTAACATTATACATCAGCATTTTAAATATTATGGCAGCTCTACTGACAATTCAAACCTGCCAGGGCTCACATCCCCAGGGATTGACTGGCACACACTCAGACAACATGGCAATTGTTTGATGCATCAAAATCATGAGGAAGATGCTCATACCACTTATCCCAAGAAGCCATTAAAGTGTAGGAATATAATAAGTTAATCAACTTATTTCTAGATGCACATTCTGGGTGGGGGGGGGGCAGTTCTCTAGTGGACAACAGACATTGCTTAGTGATGATGCATAAGTGGTCCATCAGTTCCTGTGTGGTTTGGAATCTTTCAGTATAAGGTCAAGTCTTGTTGTGTCCTCTTTAACTCATCTACACATTCCAAGTATAATGGTTACTTCTCCTCATCTCTTCACTAAAGAGAAAGTACAGTTGTGTACACCTACCATAAATGTAGATGTTCGAGTGTCTTCACTGTTGCAGTCATGACTGTAGGGTTCTCCCCTGCCGGCAGGCAGCCCTCGGTCGGCCAGAATCCCAAAGTCTGGGTCCAGCGTCGGCTGTTCAACCATGCTCCCTGACGTCAGAGCGCCAGGAGTACAAAGCTGACAGCCGACGCCATCTTCTCCAGTTTTTCTTGCCCCAGATGTCAGGAGTCCCAAAATGAGAAAGGTCCCATATCCTTTGCAAATACACCTCAGAAGAATGGTGAAAAAAGGAACTACACAAAAGTAAAAATAAGAGGGGACAGGAGGGAGGGAAACCCAGACTGCAACAGTGAAGACACTCGAACATCTACATTTATGGTAGGTGTACACAACTGTTCTATGTTCATCGTGTTTCACTGTTGCAGTCATGACTGTAGGGTAGAATCCCAAAGCTGAAAGAAAGGGAGGTGGTCATAAAGAAGAAGGGGCTGCTAAAAGGCCCTGCAAGACTGCAGAGGCAAAGCCTGCCCTAGACTTAGAGTAGAGAGGTAGATTGTAGTGCTTAGAAAAAGTATGCACTGAACTCCAAGTTGCAGCTTCCAAAATGTCTCTGGTAGGAACTCCCCTGAGGAAGGCCGCAGAAGTGGCAGCAGCTCTGGTGGAATGGGTCCGTATACTCCCTGGGATTTGCTTTCCATGGTGTGAATAACAAAATCTGATTCCATGAGCAATCCATTTAGAAATGGTCTGTTTTGAAATGGCTTTACCTTGGGAATTTGAAGCATAAGAAACAAACAATTGTTCTGATTTTCTAATGTCCTTGGTTCTGTCCAGGTAAAAACGTAGTTGTCTGTGTACATCCAAGGAATGTAAGATCCTTTCCCCTTTATTTTGAGGAGTGGGGAAAAAGTTGGCAAGTGGATAGTTTGATTTAAAGCCACTTTGGAAACCACCTTAGGCATGAAGGTAGGATTAGTCCTCAAAGACACCCTGTCTTGATGAAAAATAATATAAGGTTCCACAGCCATAAGAGCTTGTAACTCTGAAACTCTCCTGGCAGAGGTTAGGGCTAACAGGATAGCTGTCTTCCAAGATAAAAACTTGATGTCAGAAGAGGCAGCAGGCTCAAAAGGAGGCAAGGTTAGTTTTTCCAAAACATAGTTGAGATCCCAAGCAGGAATGGGAGGAGATCTAGGAGGTCTTAAGTTCTTAGCTCCTCTGAGAAACTGTCTCATGAGCTGGTGGGAAAAGATTGGAGGGTCTGTATTATAATGAGCAGAAATAGCAGAGGCATGTATCTTAATGGAAGAGAAAGAGAGACCCTTATGTAAGAGATATGACAAGTAAAGTAAAATTAAAGGAATGCTCGGAAGAAGAGGATTAAAATCCTGAGCCTGCATCCAGGAACAAAATCTTTTCCATTTTCCTGCATAAGATTTTCTAGTGCTAGGACGTCTGGCTTCTAAAATGACATCCATAACCTGCTTGGGTAGGAAAGAAGAAATCAAAGGCCCTGGATTAACCAGGCCGCCAGGCTGAGAGTTCTGACATGAGTGTAGAACCTGACCCTGATGTTGGGACAGAAGGTTCGGAGACTGAGGTAAAACCCAAGGGGGCTCCAGACATAGGTTTTTTAGAATTGGGTACCAAAACTGTCGAGGCCAATTTGGGGTCAGCAAGATTATCATCTTGGGCTTGTCCTGTTTTATCTTTAATAATACCCGTGGAAGAAGAGGAAGAGGCGGAAAGGCATATCCCGAGAGGTTCCTCCAACTGAATGATAGGGCATCCACTTTCCAAGCTTCTTTGTGAAAAGTCCTGGTGCAAAAATTCTGTAGTTGATGACTTGAGATGGGATGCAAAGAGGTCTATGTGAGGACATCCCCAGACTGCTGTTATCATCCTGAATATTTTGGTGTCCAGCATCCACTCGTGTGAATCCAAAAGGTTTCTGCTCAGACTGTCTGCCAGGAAATTTTGCTTCCCTGGTAGAAACTGAGCTTGAAGGTCCAGATTGTAAGCTAGAGCTGTGTTCCATAGATCCATGGCTAGTCTGCAAAGGGGGTAGGAATGAGATCCCCTTGCTTGTTTATGTACCACATAACTGTGGTGTTGTCTGTCCGTATTAGCAGTTGTCCTGGTTGTAGAAGATTCCTGAAGGCCATTAGAGCTTTCTGAACGGCTAACATTTCCTTTAAATTGATATGCAGGTGCTTCTGATCCTTTGTCCAAAGGCCCTGCAGACAGTTGCCCTGAAAATGGGCTCCCCAAGCATAATCAAAGGCGTCCGTGGTTAGAATCTGAGTGGCAGGAGGCAGACAGAAGGGTTTCCCTTTGTTTAGAGCACATGCCCTGGACCACCAAAGAAATTCCTTTTGAAGGCAAGGCAAGGCAGGACGGAGATCAGTCTGTCTAAACTGTGGCAATGCTGAGACCATACACTTTTTAAGTACCACTGTATTTTCCTCATGTGTAGTCTTGCATATGGTACGAGAAGGATGCAGGAGGCCATGTAACCCAAAGCCTGCAGGAATCTCCTTGCAGATAGCTGAGTTAAAGTTGCCAAGGTTTTGAAAGTTGAAGCCAGCTGTAATTGTTTTTCGGATGTCAGAAATGCCATCTGGGTTGTGGTGTTTAGAAGAGCACCCAGAAAAGTTATCTGTTGTGATGGTGTCAAATTTGACTTTTTTATGTTTACAGAGAATCCCAGGAACTTGAGGAGGTTCTGTACAAATTCTAGATACTGGAGTAAGACATCCTTGCTGTCTGCCTGAATTAGACAATCGTCCAGATAAGGGTAAATTTGAATTCCCTTGAGTCTGCAGTAAGCTACTACTGGAGCCAGACATTTGGTGAAGACCCTGGGTGCAGTAGACAATCCAAAGGGCAGCGCAGAGAATTGAAAGTGCCTCGATCCGGCCTTGAACCTGAGGTATTTTCTGCATTCCTGCCTGATGGGAATGTGTAAATATGCCTCCTTTAAATCCAAAGTTACCATCCATGCATCTTTGGACAGCATTGGAAGTAGCTGCTTTAGAGTAAGCATCTTGAATTTTGGAATGTCTAGAAAGGTGTTCAAGACTGACAGATCCAGAATGGGTCTCCATGAGTTTTGCTTCCTGGGGACTAGAAAGAGCCTCGAGTAAAAACCTTGTCCCATCTCTGAAAGTGGAACCAGTTCTATGGCTTTCATAGCCAAAAGAGCTTCCACCTGGTTTAAGGCCTCTGTCCATTGATGTTTTGGAAGGTCTGGCCATCTGCTTGGCCTTGGCAGGGTATGAAAATGGAATTTGTAACCTCTTAAAACCACATCCAGAACTCACTTGTCTTGGGCTATATGAGTCCAATTTTGATAAAAAAGAGAGAGTTTTCCTCCAAGAGGGGCTTCCAGGCAAGAAGTTCCTGCAGCCCAACAGAGGGAGTCATTGAGTTTGTTTCCTATTTGTTTGTGACCTGTCCTCTCCTCCCCTAGGGG
This sequence comes from Protopterus annectens, assembly GCF_019279795.1. Lineage (NCBI taxonomy): Eukaryota > Metazoa > Chordata > Ceratodontiformes > Protopteridae > Protopterus > Protopterus annectens. The sequence goes on along the minus strand of NC_056737.1, from coordinate 782,369,906 downwards.
TGGAAGCAGTTCACTGTCTTGGTCTATAAGAAGCTTGTGTTTGAGGTCTTCCTCTGGAGCGTCTATATCTACCCCTCTGAGGCCTGTCTGAAGTGGGAAAGGGCCAATTTTTAGAAGGCCAATTCCTGCTAAATCTTGGTGGCTGTACTTGTAAGAAATCTTTAACTGTTTGCATGGATTTCGCCTTATCCTCCATCTTTTTAATCACCTCTTCAGCTTTTGATCCAAACAAAACATTATGCTGAACAGGAGCATCCAATAATTTAGCTTTTACTTGTTCTGGCAAATTTTGTTCCTTTAGCCATGCATGCCTTCTAATGACTGTGCCTGAGGCAGCAGCCCTACAAGAAGCCTCCAAGGCATCAAATCCACAGTGTAAACCATGCTTCCCAACTTGTTCAGTGGCATGCAATAAGTCATGTAATTCCTAATCATCTGCACAGGCAGAAATGGAAGTAAGCTTTTGTTTTAAAACAGACAAGAGAAATTGCTGGTATTTCAGCATATGAAACTGACAGTTTAAAGCCCTAATGGACAAAGTAGAAGAAGTGTACACTTTTTTGCCCTATCTTTCTAAGGATCTAGAATCCTTTTCAGTGGGAATGGGATTTTTGGCAGAAGCGGCCTTAACACCCTTAGGACCCTGAGAAATGGTTTCAGGGTCAGCAGAAGGGTTCTTGTATAAAAAACTGGTGGGAATCAGGAACCCTGTAATATCTATCGGGCTTAACAGGAGCAGGAGGAAAAGAGTCAGGGGTTAAGTTAGCCTCCGAAAAAGCATCATCCACAATATCCAAAACAGGAGGAATAGCCAGGGGTCTATGTTGGGGAAGAAGAAGAAGAAAATCCCTTAGTTTTTTCTTAGATTCCGAATACTCCTGTCCTTCCCAGTGGAAATGTTCCCTCATTTCATGCAAAGTTTCCCCAAAAGAGGAATCCTCAGGGGGAGAAGCTGAAGGAATGGATTCCTCAGCATCAGAATCCTCATAAGGAAGGAAAGAATATTCCTGGTCAGAAGAAGAAACTGAAGAAACAGAATCCTGATCAGAGGAATCATAATAAACATCCTGCCTTGGCCTTTTATCTGGAGGGGGATGTGAACCCCTAATCATAGTAAGTAAATCCTCCGCCATCTTGAGTAACTGTTTCTGTGACTTGGGAGCCGGTTCAGAAGAGGCCTGTGTTGCAGTCTTTGATTTAGATGGAGTCTTTGTCTTTGCCTTTATTAGAAGCTGAGTAGGCCTGAAAACCCCTTCGGAAGCCGGTACCTGCACAGCGGCTCCGGACCCATCCGATGGAGCATTGTCCGAAGGTCCTGCAATAGAAATATTTAAAGGCCTAGTTGGCTCCTCATGATAGTCCGTTTCGGCCATTGGTTCTGAAATGGCCGACGACAGGGGCTGCAAAAGCGCCTCACTGATGACGGCCGAACCTGAAGCTGGCTCTGCTTGTGCGCTATCATCAGATTTGGACCTCGGAGGCCTGTCTTTATCCTTGCGATGTTTGTGAACTCCGGTAGCCGGAACCGTATCCGACAACATTTTGTAGTTAAAGCGCCTACCGAAGTAATGAAAAGCAAAATCGTACCTTCGTTTAATTGTACGTTGATTGAATCTAGCAGAAAACCGACAACTAGCTACGTCGTGGTCAGGGCCTAAGCAAGGAATACAGTAAGAATGAAAATCCTTATGAGGTATTTGCTTCCCACATGAAATACAATTAAAACTTTTTCTGACATCGGACTGGAGCAAGAAAAAGTTTCCCCAACAGGGTACTTAGCTTTGAGTACAGAAGAAAGTCTTCGGACTGAAGTTTATCAGAAAAATTCATCAGGAGTCAGCCGACCGGCACTTGCGAACTGCTATCACTGCACGGCAAGAAAGACTGGAGAAGATGGCGTCGGCTGTCAGCTTTGTACTCCTGGTGCTCTGGCGTCAGGGGGCATGGTTGAACAGCCGACGCCAGACCCAGACTTTGGGATTCTGGCCGACCGAAGGCTGCCTGCCGGCAGGGGAGAACCCTACAGTCATGACTGCAACAGTGAAACACGATGAACATCCTCAGGAACACAGTGGTCCAGAAATACCAATCTGGACCCCTGTAGGGTTCCTCCCTTTTCCTCTGACGATAAGGCCAATCCAGGCAAACCAAATAGTACAAGTCCAAGGTTATTCTCATGGCTTCTTATTGGTCTAAGCAGATATGGTTCTCCTGGCCTTGGCTCCAAAAGAAGCCCCTTTCTTTAACTCAGCCAGAGCAGTTCTAACCCCACCACTGGGCAGGTCACAGCCAACCATACATTCCCTCCTATTAACAGCCTGGCTTCTCCAGTTGTCAGTCCTTCTTTTCCTGCTTGAGTAGTAAAATGTATTACATTTTTTGCAGAAATGAATACTCATAAATCCTGAAAGGGCAAATGGACCATTTTTTTTTCTATTTGAGACACTGTGAAAGGAATGGATCCATTCTGTGCATCCTTTTTCTTCCATACATGATTATGTTTCAGTTCTTGGACACTGGATTCAGCTACTCCATCAATGTGCTCTTGGCTCCAGTATCAGATTTTCATGAAGACTTTAATTCTTCTTCTTTAGCCTCACTGAGATCTGCAAATACTTTCCTAAAGGTCCATTTTTACTTAGAAGGTCCTTACAGGACCCAGTATCACTTTGGGGTTTATATTATGTCCTAGTAAAGCTGACTCTGTCACCATTTAAGCCTGTAACTTCTGTCAACTACAGTCCTGAAGGACAATTCTTAGCAGACTAATTTCTGAATTTCTGAGCTACACAAATCCATGTTTGTCTTTTTTACAAATATGGTGTCACCCTCTGCACTGACTTCTACTTCATGCCCAAAGTAGCCACTGAATCTAACCATAACATATTCACCTTCTTGTATTTTTCTTCAATAGTTCAATCATGGTTAAGAATCTCTCCTCCATTGTGTGGACATGCATCATCAGTTAAGGTATATATGTTAGGTAGGCAAACTCCATCCATAAAGACAGCTAACTTTTTGTCTCTTTCTGAAATAAGAAGCTGGGAGAAATAGCATGTATGGGTTACTAAAACAAGACAGATTTCTGAGTGCATCAAGTTTTATTATGTCAAGTACACCAAGCCTCTTTATTCTGATCAAAAGTCTCATTCAGCTGGAGCATTAGCTACCTCTGTATCATTCTTTAGGAATCCATTTTTTAATATTAATGAAACAGCTACATGGTTTTCTCTCAATACCTTTGCAAGGCACAAAACCTGGATGTGATACTCATGTCTAGGTCTTTCTTTGGTGCTACTGTTATAAGATATATGTTCTCGTACGGTAGACCTCCCAGAAGGTTAAGGGGTCCAGATGGAAAGATGATAAAATCCACAAACAAAGGAGAGTATTGTTGGAATCTACGTGGCTCATCTCATCACAAAAAGATTCTCATCCAGAAAAAAAGAGGTCATTGTTCCCCTCTACTCATCACTCATTAGACCCATTATAGAGAACAACGCCCCTTTTGGTATGTACCTCACAAGACATCTACAACAACTGGAAAGACCACAGAAATACCTTACAAAGAGGATTAATGGCCTCAAACAGATGCCCTATGCAGACTGTCTCAAAAAAACTACAGCTTTATTCCATCGCATATCGCCTACTCAGGGGCGATCTCTGCCTAACATACAAAGCTATGTCAAACCCAGAGCTGTTGGACATGCTCCACTTAAATAAATCCCAATACCTCCGAGCTACACGCTCTAGGGACCTAAACCCTGTCACCACAATAAACAGAACATGCTGGAGGGATAGATTCCTGTCCCAAAGACTTCCCATACTTTGGAACAGACCACCTATCTATGTCAAACAGAGCTCCTCATTAGCACTCTTCAAGAAAAATCTTGATGATTGGATGGGAAATGGGAAATTCACCCTGGGGATCACTTCTGTGGCTCTGCTCGACAGGGGCAAAGGAAAATAAATTTCTTGGGTGGCGAAAGCCAGGGTACATTTTTTGGCTAGGCTTGTATGGGCCCTAGGGCCGACAGCCTAGTACCTACTTATGAACCTATGAATTGAATTCATCTTCAAGTCTTGGTGAATACCTTCACAAGGTGGATCCTGTTTTTTTTTTTTTTTTACAGAATCTCAACAAGACAACACTCATATATACACTATATTTTATATAGCATATATTATGGACAGAAGTAGGTTAAAAATAAAAAAGACAACTGAGTGTACTTGTCCCAGGATAAAAAAGCACCTAATCCTGGTAGATGTACTGGTGCTAGGACATGTGACAGTGTAGAACCCTCAAGACACAAAAACATTCCTACAATGGAGCTAGGCCAGGCTCAGGGGGAGGATGGTGCCCCTATTATAGAAGGAAGAAGTAGTTCACAAAAATCACAAAAACTGACAGGCCAAAAAAGAGCCATAATGATTATCTATTTTTACTATTTATGCAAGAAGCCCAGAATTTCTGGATAGAAGTTATTAAAAAAGATTAAGACAGAAATTAGACGAAAGAAAAATACTTGCACAAGAAAAACTGTCAAAAGATTCAAAAGCAAATTTGTGATCATTAATACAATAGATTCATGAAAAATAATATGCAGACCAAGACACATTGGGCCATCTGGAAGCAGAGATGACTGAGGAAGTGCAAAAATATAAACAACAAAACCTAGAGATTTTTGAAATGTACAACAAAGAAACATGAACATGGGAAAGAAAAATAGGCATGGAAAATTTCACAATACAAAAAATAATATCACTAAGGGGGGACATGCAACAGAAAATTAGTACAAAAGGGGGTTATTCCAGGATGACTCTGTCGCCATTACTCTTTTGTCTTACCCCTTAACCCATTAAGCGGTCTACTTTACAGATTAGGTCATTGTTACAATTTGGCTCCCAGAAAACAACAAAGTGTAAAAACTTCTCATCTTCTTTTTGTGGATGATTTAAAATTATATAGTTCATTAGATGGAGAGCTGAAAGCACAAGAAGTGGCCAAAACTTTCTCAGTTGATATAAGAATATCATTTGGTCCTGAGAAATGTGCAAAAGTAAGATTTAAAGCAGGAAAGCTGCAGTGCAAAGAAACCGTCAGTCTGGAAGAGGAAGGTGATATAAAGAAACCTGAGCAGGAGAGAGTGTGTAAACATTTCAGAATTGACAAAACATGAACAAATGTGAACAAAAAGGAGAAATTAATAGTTCAGAAGATTAAAATTAATATTGAAAAGAGCCCTGACATCTAGGAACAAGCTCAAGCTATAAACCAATTTGCTTTTCCTGTACTAATTTACAGTTTTCGGGTATTGACTGGATCCAAATGGCATTGGATCAGTTGGACAGGAAAAGAAAAATGATTCATGCTTATTAAACGATACACAAAAATGAGTGCATACTAAGATTACATATTCCTTGGTCTGAAGGAGGTATATTTTCCTCAAAATTGTTTACATGTACAGATCTACAATAGTGGGACTGCATACATATCTGCTTACTTTACCAGATCCAAACATAGTGAAAATTTTAAAACAAGTTGAACAAGTCTAAGATGACTTCCCTGATTAGTTTAGCAACAAAATGGCAGTGTCAATCACAAATGGAAATCAAACCAGACATAGATAAAAATCAGGCAGCAACTGAATGTGTCAAAATGTTTGCAACTAAAATTATGTCAGTATGGTTTCTGATGTGTAATGTTTGCAACTAAAATTAAGTCAACCTTGTTTGTTTTAATTTATATAAATATATGATTGCCTATGTCATACTTAATAATTTAATAAAGATGTTTCTTGTTTATTTAAAAAAAAAAAAAAAAACTTGAGAGGGAGAAGCCAAACAAAGTTTGTGGAAAAAAAAAAAAACAGACGAAAATATACAAGAATGATCAGATGATAAAGCAAGTAATGTGAAAAAGGCATAAATATAGTTGCAAGTACAGAAAACTCCTGAAACAACCTCATGTCGATCAGGCTCTGTTGCAGGAATGGTTGGTTAAGGAGAGATGACTTTAAACCAAAAGATGAAAGGTTAATATTGGTTGACCAGGATAGTGGGCTATGTACAGATTGGTTTACAAAGTCCATTGAAGATGAAGGAGAAACAGACAAATGCAGGTTCTGTAAAACAGAACTAGAAACAGTTGCACACCTTGTTTCTGGCAGGGATACATTTATGCAGAGGGCTTGTATTCTGAAAGGCATAACAACGTGGCAAGACTGTTGCATTTGAGATTGTGCAAACATTACACTACCGAAGTAGCTGAGAGGCATTGGAACATAAGCCACAAAGTATTATAGAAAATGATGAAGTTTACATCACATGGGGCCACTCATTACCAACAGTTCAAAAAATAGATGCAAGAAAAACAGATACAGTAGTCCATGAAAAAAAAAAAAGACAAAAGTACCATTGATCATTGAAATTGCTACAACCAGTGATTACAGAGTCTTATATACACAGAGACACAATCGGCGGTGGTGGTGCTGCGGTAGCGTTGTCACCTCACAGTAAGACGCTGACCGGTTCGACTCTCAGCTAGACCGTCTTCTGCGTGGAGACATGTGTGAATGGGCGTACCTTCATTGAAGGTTGTGCATTAGGGCTGGCAACTCAGCACGTAAAAATCAACTGCCAATCATTAGCGGACCGGAGTTCTGCTGTGGCGACCCCTAACCAGGAAAAGCCAAAAGACACAACAACAACAACAACAACATATACATAGAGACACAAGTTCATAAATTACCAGGATTTGCAGGCAGAAATGAAGGCAATGTGGAAGAAGGGTACGCATACAGTTCCAATAGTAGTAGGAGCAATAGGTCTCATAGAAAATAATTTATAGCTGCATTTAGATATGCTACTGGTGCATCTAATTCTATATGAATTGCAGAAGGACTAACTTTTGAGCACATTACAGGTGCTGTGAAGAGCACTTTTGGCTAATCAAAGATTGGAACAATACTATTTTCACAAACTTTTAATCATATTTTGACTTAGGAATGGGGTAAATTCCCATCATGGTATTAGCAAACCAAAAGACTTGGAGAAATTAAAAACTGTTTTGTTAAAAAGTCAACCATTTTACCATTATTAAAAATTTCCAAGTTTGTAACATGAAATAAAAAAAACTTTGTATCACTTGATCAATCTAGCAGTCTAAATTTATTAAGCATTTGATGTTTGTGTGTTCATTGAGACCTGGTAACTCAGTCACATTTAAATTCAACAGCAATTACTCAGTGGCGGATCCAGGAATCTGCAAAGGGGGGGGGGTGCAGTCAGGTTAGTTGACTACTGGTTGAAAGCAGGACACTAGGTTTGGTGGTTGTGAAAAGATTACCTTAAGAAGCTCTGACATCACGTCTAATATAATCATCCAGAGAAGAGGACATTATCCTATACTTTGGCACTGCTCTCACCCACAAAGACTTACCCTCGGAGACTGAACCTTCCCCGTGTTTTATGGCCTTTCTGAAAAATTTGGAGAGAGACTGCTGATGTAGTTCTTGCTTGGCTCCTGAAGACATGGCAGCACTTTTTCCTGACATACTGCAGCTCATGTCAATACAAGAACTAACTGCTTCTGTATCTGATGTACATAATAAAACAATGTCAAGTACTACTGACTTAGGCAATGGCCACAACAGTACGTTGTCATTATGCTGAAGAACGCATGTAAAACACTTCACAAATGATCTGTTCTCTGCTTTGCCATGTTGCCATTACTTTACAAACTTGTTTGTCTGTGGATGGTTTGGAAACAAACTAGAGAGGCGAGATTGTGTTGCTTTGGCCATGTGCTGAGGAGGGATGCTGGGTATATTGGGAAAAGGATGCTAAGGATGGAGCTGCCAGGTAAGAGGAAAAGAGGAAGACCTAAGATAAGGTTTATGGATGTGGTGAGAGGACATGCAGGTGATTGTTGCGACAAAGAAAGATGCAGGGGACAGGAAGAAATGGAAACAGATGATCTGCTGTGGCGACCCCTAACGTAAAAAAGTTTAGTTAGCGAATACAAAGCACACAAGATAACATTCAAAAGCAAATAGTGCTGCTATTCTGGTGTAATCCACCATAAAATCACTGGCACTGGATGGTCTGCCTCTGAGAAGCTTTGAATAGGAGATTACCACAAGATAAGTGAGCAAGGCTGGTACATGCTATCACTACCATGAAAGCCAGACTGAGCCATGCACAGAACCTTGTGGACACACAGATGGACTAACTAGGAGGTGAAGATAATAGTCTCATCTTATAGCCCAATATTCACCTTCAAAGTAGCAAAAGAACCACAGCGTGGTTGTCAGACAGCCTCAACAGTTTGATCAAGAGAGTTACTGACTGACAATTTCACATACCTTTGAAAAGTCAAGGTGAAAAAGGACCAACAGCACCACAGAGATATTCAATTCATATGTAATCCACCCCTTACAAGAGGAGTAACAAAACCCAAATGCACTAAACAATGCTTAACAAAGTTACTACAGTAGCACTTTGGTGCTCGTTTTGCATTTTATCATTTTTATCATTACACAGAATATGAGGCTGTGAAATCGTTTTCTGTATCTCCAAGATAAGCAGGCCTGTCACACAACTTGTAAGCCAGTCGCAGTAAATTCAGAAAAGCAACCCAGGATTTCCCTCATAATGCTTTATAATCATGTCACAGACTGCAGATTTGAACACAAGGAATGAAATGACGAGATAAAACATAAAACAGCAGAGTTTTCAACCACAGGTACATTATTCTCTCGATTGAATTACAAAGCAGTCATTACCCTGGTATATCAGGTTCCTTATACAGGGATTCTGCTCTAAAAAAACAATAATTTTATACCTCAAGCTCTATCAACTTGTAATACAAGCTGTGGCAGATGCATTACTTAGTGAATTCTATGACTGCAGAATCCATTGCTTCATAAGTAAAAGACATTACACCATAAAGCTGCAATCTATGTTTGGCACATTTGCTTCATTAGTTCCATTTAAATTCAGCCAGTCTAATATCATTATAGCACAACTCTCTAAATCCCACCGTGTTTCCACTCTAACTACAGTAAACATTATTCTTTAACTTGAAAGGTCTTAGTTTTGCAGTTCCTGTGACAACTCTTGGGATATATTATTCCAGATGCAGTGTAATCATGTACTGATGCCAAGTAAATGTCATGCACAACAGAACTATTAAATGCATATATTTGAAATGCATATTCTATGATCTCCCACTGCAATGGGTTATTACTTTCTCACATTACATGTGCCCCAACCCCCAAATAGCCAGTAACTCAACAATCAGCTGAGAACGTGATTGTATTTATACACATCAAAACACAATGATGAATCAGTACATCATTTAACTTCCAGAAGGCTTTCAACTCATTGTATCACCTTCCCAAAAATACTGCATACATACATACATGTATACACACACACTCAAACAATTGTTCAGACCCATTAAAAAGTGAGTGACCTCTGTCATACTGTGTTACAATTCTGCTTGGAATTATCAGAGGCATGAAAAAAATCACAGCACTGTTGACATTACACAATTTACTTTCTCGATATTGGTATCAACAAAGCAAAGTTTCCTGGCCACAAGGTCATAATCTGCACCTCAACTAATCATGTATTATCTAAATATTATAGTTTCTAGGCATCTGTCATATACTGTACTGCCTTGCAGAATTTTACTCCAGATATACATGGATAACAGTAGTAGGTAATTTCCGGAGGTATCTTTATTGTTAACTAAACAGCTGATTATAATAAATTCCATATTTTTTTAACCTTCTCCAGGCTGAGTAAGAGTATGGTGTGCAGAGGGTAGTGTTTCAATCTGGGTGGCAAGCTAAAATAAATAAAAATATTTCAGTGTCACAGAAAAACACACATCTATATGTACATTAAACTGACTAGCAAACAGGAAAAAATAATAATAAAGTAAACCAGATAATTAAGCATTACTTTACTTAAGGGTTTACAGTAAAACATGTCTTGTAGGGACATGCACAGTTTAATTAACGGACTCAATATTAGCATACAGAACAGTAACCCATAGCAGGTGTTACACATGCAGAGTTAACAGCAAGTCTTGAAATGCTTGTGTAATCGTGTTTCACTTCATGCGGTCTTATAACTCTCTATATGCAACAGCAGCTTACAGATGCAAAGAAAGTCCATCACTACTGCAAGAAAATCATCTAGAGTAACTGTGTGGGCAAGTGTGAAATCCTAAATGATCGTATTATCTGTAGAAAGAGCTGGTGTATTTTATCTCTAGATCCAGCTCAGCATATTTACATTCACGAGTAACTGTCAAATCGTGTCGCGTTTTGAAACAGTGCTTTCACTAAGCTCATGAAATTAAATCCATGACTTACATTATTAAAATGCCACAGCACATGTACCGTTGGAACTACCACCTCTCCAGAATCACAGCGGGAGAACACATTATTCTAACAGCTCAGTCTGCTTTTACTTCACATGGCTATGACTGCAGTTTTTTTATTAACAGAAACAAAAACTAGCGAAGCTCTCAGGAGGAGATGTCCCACGAATATCTGCATAACAATGGCGTGTAACCTAACGTCTTTACTGGAAACTAATAAATGCTTGCCAATGTTTGTAACTTTCTTACCGCACTGGGCTTATTACAAATTTTCTTTGGCGCAGAGTGTATGCTTCAATAAAAATAAAAAAAACTAGCACATTACCTTAGCACAGCAGATAGTTGTTTCCTGGTACTTAGTTGAAAACTATAGACTCTCTGGTAGCGATACAATCACAGCTGACCAACATTACGTGCCTAAACTACAACAGAAATGCAATTAGAGGAGGATCGTTATAAAAACAATCATCTGACTGCAACCTCCAATCGCATTTCCATTGTGCGTTAGCCACGTTTCATGACAAGATGACATCACAAAATTGTGCGGAAAAGATGCACCCATAAGTCTATTTTTCTGCTTTCTGGAAAAAAAAAAGTTTTAAAATGGGCCGGTGCACGCCCCTGCATCCAGGCCTAAATCCGCCACTGACAAATCTTTTGTCCAAATTGGTGGTTACATTCCCACATTTTAGGTCTAAATCTACCCTGTTAACCACATAAAATAACTTTCTGAAATGTTTGCACTTATATAAGGCACTGTTCTGGTTGTTATTCTTAACAGCACAAAAATGTTCGCATATCTGCCGTGACAGCCTCCTCTTGGACTTTTTCACACTGAATCTTTTGCAGCTGGAACAAAGAGCTATGTAAATAATGTCCATTGTTTTGCAGCCATCGTGCCCTTTAACTTTAGTAGACCTGACCAAATTAGTTCCTTAACAAACTGGTCCCTCATAAATTACACTATAATATGAGCAGCCTCCATATTTAACTAGTCCCACTTTTCTTATGTTTAACTCCATTTTCTTGTCACAATGTTCTAACAACCTTTTTTAGGTTGCAACTTTTTTTATTCATAAACTTGGGTGTTTCACTCACATCATTCTAAATCTTTTGACTACCTTTGAGAATCTTGCAGCTATCTAGTCCAACATATCTAACAGAATGGAACTTGTGAAATAAAGCAACGAGTAAAATCATTTCACAGTTTCTCTTTCTCTAAAAGTGTCACACAGAATTGGTTTAAAAAATTTTTTCTTTTTTCACTTACTTTGTCACACAGCATAACTACCGTTTGTTATATCCCTTGCCCATGAACGTATTCCTTAACACAGGATCACTAACAAACTGTGCATCACATGAAACGTACAGATTGTGATACACTGACTTTTTATAGCATACACATTCATATGTTGTGGACAGAAATTCTTACAGTATAAGTATGCATTTTCAAATGCACTTTTTCTAAAACTATTGGACTGTATCTTTCTAAACGATCAAAAAATAACATCCAAAAATTGTTTACTAGAACATAAATGAATCTAAAAAAGTTAGTACTCCTATTCATTTAATTCAACAAAAAAATAAAAGTTTCAACAGTACTGGTCTTAAAACAAGTAAATCATCAAAAAATCATCAATGCTTTTCAACTTAATTCATAAATTTCTTTATTGGTCTCCTTAAATTGTTACTAGAGCATATGTCTCAGTATTGAAACAAAACTGGATACGCTCCAAACCAACGGGTTGCTCTGTAGTACAAAATCACTAAATCCGTAAATCCACAACATACAAACTTTTATTAAGCACAACGCACAGGCTTTTTATCAGTATCACACCAACTTCTTCAGAAACAGAAAACAGCATCACACACAAATAACTGCCTTAAATATAAAATTTAAAAAAGGTCACATGATCTCCGTGTTCTACAGAACTGCATATCAACCCACCAGCAAATGCTGAATACAATAATCTAATAGAAAAACTAATAAAAAACACTACTAAGAATTGACTACGTTTTAAAATTGGTCTGTATACTTCACCAACATACTCATACAGTGTGAGCCTTCGTTCTTACATCATGTAGGGACGTTTTAAATTTGAACAATATTTTAGTTGCCAGATGTAGTCAATTCTTAGTAGTGTTTTTTATTAGATTACTGCATTCAGCATTTGCTGGTGGGTTGATAGGCAGTCCTGTAGAACACAGAGACCATGTGACCTTTTTTAAATTTTGTATTTAAGGCAGTTATTTGTGTGTGACGCTGTTTTCTGTTTCTGAAGAAGTTGGTGCGATACTGACGAAAAGCCTGTGCGTTGTGCTTAATAAAAGTTTGTAAGTTCTGGATTTATGGATTTAGTGATTTTGTACTACAGAGCAACCCATTGGTTTGGAGCGTATCCAGTTTTGCTTCGACACAGTTTCTTTTTGTCAATTTTGGTTTGAGTGTATATTTCTCAGTATCTTATTGTATATGCTTGTTCCTTACTATGGAATTATTTACTCTGTTTTATTGTATGCCATGTTTGATTACTGTACACTCATTTATTCTTGCATAGTTTACTTAATTTGTACTTGTGGAGCTTTTCTCCCCGGCCTCTGCTGAAAAAGGACCTGTTCCCAGTTGGAATTTCACGGTAAACAAATATAAAGTGAGCATAGAAAATACATTAGTAAACTATTCAGAGCACTATAAATGTCCTTTCTTCCATTCAGCTATGACCAACAGTCCCTTGACTTGAGGTACTTGTCTTTAAAGACAAAAATGTTTTTAGAAAGTACCAGCTCCATGGCAATGCACTTGACAAGTACAGCACTGTTTCAAAAATGTGATTCTCTAGAAAAAAAAAGTCAACTCCATCCCCTCCTTCATTGGGGCATACTATATTACGGAGACTCTGCATCAAGTATTCTAGAAATTATTTTCTATTCAGTTTGTTAATTTTGCTATGCAAACCAGTTGTGTCTTTCTAGCAAGTAAGATTTTTTTCAATTAACCAGTTTAACTTTTTTTGTATAAGTATGAAGCTAATCTCTTAGTTGCTGACCAGACATTTGCTATAAATGGGTGAAGTGGAGGTTTGTTCATGTTATGTAGTTTGTGAATGTCAAACAAAATTCCAAAATGGGTTACCTGGGCTGTGCCTTTACAGAAATCACATTGTGATAGAAGAACTGATAATGGATGGTTTGATTAAGCTAACTGTGAATCTATGCACGTCAGTGTCCATCACTACAACTCTCTCCATCTATCAGCTTCCAAGCACTTTACTTTGAAAGAGTGAAGCTCCTCCAAAGCTGATCTTTCACCTATTGATTGCAAAATGCCCTTGCTGGAGACCTCACCAAGTTGGCTCTAATATTAGTGTTACAGCATTTTACAAATGTTGCCACAATATTAAAAAGTGTGGTCTTGCAGGTGCCTTATTTAAAATGTTACTATTTACATAAGTGCTCTAGCATTCATTTTCACTTTCAGGCTCAGACTGCAAGTGAACATTTTTAAATTCAGTAATCTATATGCTACATTTGTTCGTTTATCTGGCATAAATATGAATCATTTACTGAACAGTGAAATACACTGATGACAAATTATGGAACTTAAATTATGAAAATTTAAAGTTACCATTCCTGTTATCCTTCATCTCCTGTTTTGCTGTTTCAGCTGCAGTCTCTTCCTCTCCTTTTTTGCCGGGTCCATCACTGTGTTGTGCTTAAAACCTCTTCTGTGATGAAGTACACTGACTGTATGTTCATATCTGATGGATCTAACTGAACACTCTTCTCTTGTTGAACTGCCAGCTGCAGACGGGCTGTGCTCTTCTCTCTCCTCTTCCTTGAATGGTTAAATCATCATTGCTTTTGTGGTCTATGTGATAATATTGAAAACTCAAAATAATGAAACCCAAAATGTCAGAATACTGAAAACTTACTTAATGCACAGGCCTTGCTTCCCTAGACCCTCACCACCACCACCACTCCCAGCTAATTAATGTATACCAACACTAGTTTCGTACAACACACAGGAAAGGGCCATATGAGAAGCTGATATACTTCCTTGAGAGGATTTTCTTCTGGCCTAACTCCGTATCCCCTCATGCTGTTTAGGTAATGATGTAAGGAACACACTGATCATGTCCCAGCCCTCAGCCATTGGGCAGTCCAGCCTTCTCTGTTCACTCATCCCGACAGCCTGAGTCCTAATCTCCACCAGGGCTCATAAGTGGATGCTCAACACAGCCTTTGCCTTCCCCTAAGACATGGATGTCCATTCTTCCTGTTGCTCTATCAGGCACCCAAGATGCTAATCTCTGCTGTAATCATGATTTTACTCCTCTATACTACCAGACTGGAATATTTGGAGTGGAATGAGTAAAGTGAGTAACCCATTAATATACACAACGTTTCAAACAACTTCTAGACTCTCTGCTTAATGAGGAGGAGAACAACTGCAGATTGTTCAACGGACCCAGCAAGTGTGCTGAGCTGCTGAGTGGCGATCGATCATCCATTGAGAGAGGAGAGAGCGCTCTCCTCCCTGCTCAATGGTATGGGCTGGAGTTAGGAAACCCATTAATAGGGTAAGAAAGATCTAGCAGTAACTAAAATGTAGCGGTTTAGAAAAATACACAGAAAGACAACAGTATGAGGAAGGCTAGGTTCTGTCTGCACAGCAGTGCGGATCAAACAGTGAATAAGATGACAATAACTGCTTCGCCAACACAGTTGCAAAAATGAATAATGCATATACATGGTCTTGTGAACAACCACATTTTTCCAGAACTTGCGTATAGCTGTTAGTATTCTGTTCCTTTATTTTGTTTTCTGTTGTCAGATCCAATAAAAAGCTATGGTTTGTAGTTAGTTATTGATGTGCAGATCATTCCTGTACAGCATACCAACCAAGTTATTTGTATTTTTAGTTACTGATGTGCAGACTAGTCCTGTATGGCATATTAACCAATTTAGTTGTGATTGTTTAGATCGTTACTGATGTGCAGACCAGTTAAGTAGGGTACTATGTATGCTAAGAAAAAAAAAAGCACTATTTTGGAAACTACAAAAAAAGCCACACATACTAGGTCATTAATACTGTTTCTGGATTGCGTTCAGAAAGGAATGAGGAAACACAAAATGAGAGCTGAATGGATGATAGGCCTCTGTGCTTTTTTAGAAGTGTACGAGTTTGCCAAACAGAAAGTGGTCACATCTGTGGATCTGAATAACCCCCATTCAAGACTACTGAGGGAGTTCAAGGAAATTAGTTGGTCTGAGCATATAGGAAGGTAGCCATAACCCCCACTATAATACTACCAGTTATAGGACCACACAAATAGCTCTCTTACTGTAGTACCCAAAGTAAAGAATCATGAGCACTGTAAAAATAGCAGGTTATGATACCAGAGGTAACATGGTAGTAAAAGAGATTATATAAGCAAAACGAATATATTTGACTCAATAACCAAGGTGCTACTTTAGGATGAGGGGGTGAATGCGGAGACTTCAATCGCTAAAGTACTGAAGATGGCTCCAAGTAATAAATTAAGCACTCTGCGACATTTATTAACAGATACTGGTAGGTTAGTGCAAGGGATTAAAGCTCTGAGGTGTTAACAAGCTGCTTCCTATAGCCAAGGGTACAGGGTATAATTCTTTCCACCTCCATCTGCCTACTGTGCGACTCAGAGCAAGTCACTTAGCCAGTGTTCCTGGGTCGCCCCTAAAAAGGAAAATTTGCATCTGGTGGGCTTACCCAATTATCAAAGAGAGAAAAAAACTTGGAAGACAAAGTACCACAGCAGAATGGTGGTTTCTTATGGAATTGGTGATGGACAGATTACCATTAATACCATCTGCAACTGGCTGTAATGGAAGGTCTCTTGCTTATAACTATAATTTAAAATAGGGCAAGTCTTATTCCAAATAGTACCTATTATACTACAACGCAGTACACTATGTAACTGAACTATGCATTTTTTGTTGTGTTTTAATATGATGTTTTGGAATGATTATTTGGTCATTCAGTGAATATGCTAAATTAATAGAATAACTTAATAATTTAGGATACAAGTATTTGGGTAATAATGCACATGGTATAACTTACTAGAGACTCACCCATATCTAAAGTGAACCTGCCATGAAGCTTAGTCTTGACTTAACTGCAGGAGAATGACCTTATAACTCAGTGCCTCAATGGTCTTACTACATTATGCAATAAGCTGCTATTCAAAATCTGACTGCTTATAAATTAATTTTAATATTTCTTAGCTGTGAGATTACTGTACAGTAAATATGTCCATTCTTTCACAGATCAGATGCCATATTCCAAATAAGCAATATGGCAGTGGTAGCTAAAGTATTAAATGAACAGTGAATTATGACAGTGTGCAGCCTATAATATGGGCACAAATGGAATAATTAACCATTAGGAAGAGATGAAGCAATATATTTACTTAGGATCATGGGTAAATATTATGCAACCTGTCTGAAGACCATTACAATCCTAGCCAAAAAATCCATATTCAAAAGTTCTCTCCAGCATCAAAGACAGCAGGACAATATAGACCAAGGAAGAATTTAAGGGTGCCCATCCAATTACCTACGTTTGTCGTGAAGGCGGCAAGAGTGCTACTTTGCTTGATATGTACTGGAAGTTGGTCTCGGAGGTGAGCGATACTTTGGGATATGAATCCAGCACATCAAAATGTTTCATTTTCTGTTTATGAAATTTTAGTTCCTTTAAACAGGTAGATGAGGTACCATTTTTTCTGTGAAGGAACAGGAGGTCAAAGAGGGTTGGGTCTTTCATGGCTCAAAAGGCTAGACATCGATCTTCACAAAGGAGACTGTCATGAAAATGAGCACAGAGAAAGGGCTGCCAGTCTGTCTTGATAACTAAGACTTTTGAGACTACTGATCATTGTCATTACGGATCTCTGAGGTCTCTCAAGTTGAGCGATAAGTTTAGACAAATACATACCAAAAGGTGCATTATTCATACCTCTCAACTGTCCAGAGTTTTGCAGAATGTCCAGATTTTTTCCTCATATTTTTGTTCCGTTTTTCATAAAATTGTGGTTTTCTGGCAAACTAGTGGCAAATCATTAAAGACTGAATTTAAAAAATAATGAAAGACACTTGCAGCCTTCATACCCTTCAGAAAATTCATGCTAATGCAAAACCTGTTATTCTATCAACTTTAAGTTTTGTAAAAGGAATATTTAAAAATTGTCCCAATTTTGAACCTTTGTCCCACTTTTAATTACGACCTTGTCCAGGTTTCTTGCTCAAAGAGCTTGAGAGGTATGATTATATTCAATAATGGGTCTGATAAGATGAGCAAAGTGGAATTGATACTTCTTTGGAGATGCTTTTGGAAATTATATGAGCCAGATAGAAGGCTTTCTGAATGCCTTTACAGACACAAAGGTCAGTGATAAGAAATTGTCAACAAGAGTGCAAAGATCTCTTACAAAAGTGTTTGAATGGAGGGGTGCATCACTTTTATGGTATGTGAAAATGTATGAATAATGCTACAATTCTTTTTCAAATTTAATTTGAAATCATTATCCTTACAATTGTTAACATTGTTTAAGCCATACTGGAGCAACTGTGAGTCAGTGGAAGATCAAATAACATCCAATTTACAGTCATCTGCAAACTTTGATAATCATAGGCTGTAAGTGTTGGCCTGAAAGGCTGAGAAATAGATGACAAATAGCAGGGGAACCAGCGCTGAGCTTTGTGGTACATATCTGACAACTTGCTTTCAGAAGTGGCACCTGCACATGGTTTCTGCCAGACAACCAGCTAGCCATCCACTGTACAACATAAGGATTTATATTCAGATTTACAAGTTTGGGGACAATGTCTGCATGGGGAATTGTATCAAAGGCCTTAGTCAGGTCCAGATGTGCCCTAATGTACTGCATAACTGCTGCAGTTACTTTTTCAAAGAAATTAAGGAGGATAAAGCCAGTGTATTTCTTCATGCCAGTCCCAAGCCCAGATAAACGGGAAGGTTTATGTCAGGAAGGGCATCTGGTATAAAATGTCTGCCAGATCAAGTATGCAGACAACAATACAGATTTCCATACCGGATTGGTTGAAGCCTGGGTTAATAATGACCCCCACAAGTACTGTTAGCCAACAGGGTGCTGGTGGAAATTGGGCTACTGATGGCTGAAGGAGAAGGAGAAGAAGAGGGGAATGCATGTCTGGAGGCAGGAGGAGAGGAGGAAGGTTAGGAGTGTGGAAGTGAGGGTAGGAATTGTAAATGTTGGCAATATGACTGGTAAAGAAAGAGAGATAGCTGATATGATGGAGAGAAGGAAGGTTGATATATTGTGTGTGCAAGTGACCAGCTGGAGGGGGAGTAAGCCCAGGTGTATTGGAGGTGGGTTCAAATTGTTCTACTATGGCAAGGATGGGAGGAGAAATGGGGTAGGGATTATACTGAAGGAACAGTAGGTCAAGTGTTTTGGAGGTGAAAAGTGTCGGACAGAGTGATGTTTATGAAACTGGAAATGATGTTGAAAATTGTTAGTGTATATGCTCCGCAAGTTGGGTGTGTGATGGATGAGACAGAAAAATTCTGGAGCAAGTTGGATGAAGTGGTGGACAGTGTACCCAAAGGTGACAGAGTGGTGACTGGAGGGGTTTTCAACAGGAATGCTGGTAAAGGGAACAGAGGAGATGAGGAGGTGATGGGTAGGTATGGTGTTAAGGAGAGGAATGCAGGTTAGATGGTAGTGGATTTTGTGAAAAGGATGGACATGACTGTGATGAATATGTATTTTAAGAAGAGGGAAGAGCACAGAGTGATGCACAAGAGTGGAGGAAGATGCACACAGGTGGATTACATCCTATGCAGGAGGGACAGTCTAAAGGAGATTGCAGACTGCAAAGTTCTGATAGGGGAAGGCGTAGGAAGGCAGCATAGGATGGTGGTCTGTAGGATGATGTTGATGGTCACGAATAGGAGGAGGAAGAGAGTGAGGGCAGTGCCAAGGATCAAATGGTGGAAGCTGAAAAAGGATGACTGTAAGGTGGAATTCAGGGAAGAGTTAACATAGGCACTGCATGGCAGTGAAAAGTTACCAGAAAGCTGGGCAGCCACAGCAGAGGTGGTAAGAGAGACAGCTAGAAATGTGCTAAAGTGCTTGGTGTGACATCTGGACAGAGGAAGGGGGACAAGAAGACCTGGTAGTGGAATGAGGACGTACAGGAGACTGTACAGAAGAAGAGGTTGCCGAAGAAAAAAATACGAGCACTCATAAAATCAACTAAGGCCAATTTTGAGAGAAAAATTGCCATGGATTCAAAGGACAATCATAAGGCCTTTTTCAGCTATGTTAGGAACCTGGGTGGAAACTCCCAGATATGCTCAGAATTAGTCCAAAATGATACAAAAATCACTGAACCCACAGACATTGCCAACATACTGGCAGACAGGTTCAGTGCAAACTTCACCCCCCTAAAGGAGAGATAACTATCCCAGCAGAGTGTAGCCTCCCAGACATCTCAAATGCACAGGTGAAAGCTGCTCTCTCTAAAGCTAAAAACACAGCATCAATGGAACCGGATGGTGTCCCCGGCTGTGTGCTACACGAGCTAAATGAGGAATTAAACCCGCACATAAGGCAGCTGTTTAATCTCAGCCTTACCACAGGATACGTGCCCAAGGAGTGGCGTACGGCAACTGTGGTCCCACTCCACAAAGGCGGTGCCTCTACGGACCCTGGTAATTACCGCCCCATAAGCTTAACAAGTCTAGTCTGCAAAGCTATGGAGAGGATCATAATGGAGCTCATAAACAAAGATATAGGGGACTTGCAGACATTGGACCCGACCCAGTTTGGCTTCGTCAAGGGCAGATCATGCCTTTTGAACTTGGTCGACTTCTTCGAAACAGTCACCAAGGCCATTGATGAGGGAAAGGCAGTCCATACAGCCTACCTTGACCTTGCAAAGGTTTTCGACACAATACCCCACTCTGGTATTGTAGAAAAACTTACCAGCTTAAATGTAAACCCATATGTCACAAGATGGATTGCAAACTGGCTTAAGGACAGAACCCACAGGGTTAGAGTTGCTGGCGCTATGTCAGACTCCAAGCCGGTCACAAGTGGTGTCCCACAGGGCTCGGTCCTTGGCCCCCTATTGTTCGGCATCTACTTCTCAGAAGTACAGGCCAACATTTGAGGACTTTGGCTGACAAAGTTTGCAGACGACTGCAAACTGGGCGCCATAGTGGAAAGTGCATCGGACACGGATATCCTTCAGAAGGGACTCACGGAAACAGATAGCTGGTACTAGAGCCATGGCCTGAAGTTAAACGCCAAAAAATGTATAGTCATACCCTTTGGGAAAAACAAGGTAACCCCAAGCTACCATATAGGTGGCAATCCACTAAGCACAGAAGAGGTTATCAGGGACCTGGGGACCCAGGTTGACAGTGGCCTTTCTTTTGACACTCACATTGCTAAAGTGGTTAGAAAGACCTTCTACATTGCCCACCTGATCATGAAGGGATTCACATCCAGATCTAGTGAGGTCATTGTTCCCCTGTACTCTTCACTTATCAGACCAATGATCGAGTACAATGCCCCATTCGGGATGTATCTCACCCGACATCTGCAGCAATTGGAGAGACCCCAAAAGTTCCTCACCAAAAGGATAAAGGGACTCCAAAATCTGTCATATGCTGCCAGATTGAAGAAACTCCAGCTCTATTCAGTTGCATACCGTCTGCTCAGAGGTGACATGTGCCTGACATACAAGGCCATGTCCAACCCGAATTAATGGACATGCTCCACCTCAAAAAATCCAAATCCACCAAAACCACTAGAGCAAGCGACTTAAACCTTAGCACGGATATAAATAGGACGTGCTGGAGGGATAGATTTATCACTCAGAGACTCCCTATGCTGTGGAATAAAATCCCGATCCATGTGAGGCAGAGCACCTCGCTGGCTCTGTTCAAGAGAAATCTTGACCTGTGGATGGGAGATCGTAGGTTTATCCCGGGAATCATCTCTGTCACTGCTGGACAGAGGCACAACAAACTAATGGGCACAGTATTTTTTCATATAAGGGGTGGCATAAGCCACAAAAATTTGAGCTAGGCTTATAAATGCCTTAGGGCAGATAGCCTAGTATAAACCTATGAACCTATGAACCTATAAGTGGGATTGTCAGAGAGATGAAGAAAGTAGACAGCAGTACAAGGAGATGAGGCATATGGTGAAGAGAGAGGTGGTTAAAGCTAAGACTAAGGCATACAGTGGACTGAGCTTGGAAAGATATGCAGCAGGTTAAGGTGATAAAGGATAACAAGGGAAACGTATTCACAAGCGAGAAGAGTGTGTTGAGCAGATGGAAAGAGTACATCAAGGGGCTGATGAGCAAAGAGAATGAGAGAAGGTTGGATGATGTGGGGATAGCTTTTATAATGAGAATGCTGGGCATATTGGGCATTGGCAGTTTAGGTCAGCCTTACTGATATATAACTGAAGTTTCCCAGTAGAAGGGTGTTGGGTTTAATGGTGATTTCAGATAAGTCATTAAGACAGCCATCATTCTCAAAAGGGGACATACAGGGTGTTCTATAGCTAGCTATGAAGTGATAATTAGTCCTGTTTATATAGTGATTTGGCCATCTAGGAATTCAAATGTGGTGCATCGAGGAATATGTTGTGAGTTGATGACATCCTTGACAACAATGACACTCCAACAATTGCCAGTAGATCTGAAGACATGACAGGCACTATACCCAGGAATAGAGGGAAGGATTTCACTACTTTGAAAATGTTCCTGTAGCTATACATATCTGAATGTGTTCAAGCTGCAGCAATGTCACATTAACATTAATGTGTTGTTCTAAATTATAATTTACTAGGATGGACTATCCATTAGATGGACTCTGCCTAAAAAACACCATGGGGACAGCAAAGGCTTTAGCCAAAATATGAAAATCTTGGTTAGAGAGGAGCAGATCAGCTCTGGCAAAGCAGGAGGGTATGTCAGTCATCTCACCAAAGATGATACACACTGGATCCCCCTAGATTGACAACAGCTACATAGCAAGTATTAAAGCCACTTATCTTGTCCTTGAACCTCTGCATCATTCTGGGTGATGGCAACATACCTTTTAAAACTAGTGTATTTCCTACTTCAGGCACATGCATATCCTTTGGCATACCCCTCTGGGTAGAGAGCCTAAGGTCATTCACCTCTACGTGGACCTCTATCAAGTCACTATTGTACTTGTCAGAAAGGAGGGATCTTAAAGGTTTAACTCAACAGCTTGCTTATCAAACTAAGGGTGCACCTAAGTTCACTTATTTTGACTTTTTTTCAAAACCTAAAACAGCTGATTTTGATTCATAAGTGGTAGTTGTCTTGATTTACTGCAAAATGCAGCCTCAGAGCTACTTGTGGGAGAGCTCAGAATTTATCACAGTCACAAGACATGCCTTGACCAGAGTTACTGGTATTTATGATCCTACTGCATGATCTGTGGTAATACACAAAAATCTTAATTTACTAGCTCAGTTATAAAAAAAATGTACTCAGTAGGATACCAAAGCAATAGTTTTCTTTTCACTTAGCTCCTTCTACCTACCCACAGACACATTTGTTTCCTCACTTTTTTCCCTAGTATCAGCAGATATTCAGAAGTGGTGACAAAGTCAGACAATGTGTCCATCATACAGCTGGGATCAGTGGCTTTCTGCTTTAGTCCTAACCCACATAGTGGTACTTCACATTTTGTATCCCCAAAATGGGGCCTGCTACAGTAGGTCAGAAACAAGCAGGTGTTTCTACATGAATGGCAACAGATACTTATAGTGCATGCACCTGGAATGAATGCTGCAACCTGAGCCTTTGTCAGGAGTCAGTTTTTCAGTGAAACAGAGACTACTCCTTCCGCCACTTACTCCTATCCTACTCAGTATGTATGCCAAGCATACCTCTAGCGAATCAGTCTAAGGTCATTTGAGTGAACGTCAGAGCTTTATCTCTCAATGCCACTGAACAAGATTACAACAATATTCTTCTTATCCACTGTTTCAGCAAATTTCTGTTATTACTACTCTTACTCCTATTGCTAAATTCCTTCTATGCAGCTGGTTTATAACTGTAAAGTCCATGAGTCTGACAAGGCACTTGTATATTTGTGTCAGTTTCTACAGTTCACCCTATCTTTGGCACTTGTCAGTGCAATCATGTCTACATTTTTTCACGGACAGCTATTACAGGCAAAGTCATGGATTCTCTTGCAGGGCCCTGCAGTTGCCGACCAGTAGAATTTATGGTACTACGAAGCAAGTTGCATATAAAAGCCAAGAATGAAAAAGTATACGACTGATATGCTCTGTCTTACCACTTCTTTTATTTATTTAATTACTTATTAGGTATATATACCAGTACAGCATGACGGCAATCACCTTTCTAGACAGAACTATAGATGATACTGATTACATCTGCTGTGACAATGAATCTAGTTCACAAAAGCAGTATTAACTCCTGGAACATTTTCCTTTAGCATACCTCTCTGCCCACATGAAACTAGATACTGGACAGGACCACATTTAAAAACATAAAACTGAATATAGTTAAGCAGGTAATTAGTATATTATGTTATACAATGAGGCTAAAAGGAGTATACACAGAAACACTATGCAATAAATGTGTAGGAAATAATAATAGCTTACTGAAAGGCACAAAGTCTAGCTACTGTTGGATTATCTGCTCAATTGAGACTAGCATGTAGTAGGAAATATACATTTTGTGCTAATAACTTCACACTTTGCCCTCAACTCCCACCCTGTTTTGTATTTAAAAAAGTAACCATCTCACAAAATACTGTATACTTAAGAAACATATTTCATGTCTCCTACAGCCATAAAATGTTCTTTTTAGATTGGTAGCCATCTTACCTTTATGCAAGTAATCTACAGACTAAGTTGTACATTTATGTATGCGGAAAGTAGTATTAGAGAGCTTTTAGCTTCTGTAAAAAAAAAATTCTCCTCAAAGCACTTGGCAAACTGTACTTAGATGAGTACACAGTATGCCTGACTGCACCCTTGGCTGACACAAACACTTGCATACCAACACTGTATAAAATGGGACAGATGACAGGTTACTGGTTAAAATATAGATATTTTCTTTTGCAAAAAACAAAAGGCAGTTACAAAAGTATACTAATCACATGAGCAAAATGTAGTACTGTAACACATTTTCAGTCGTGTAAGTACAGCACTTCTCATGTCTTTTTCCAAATTATGCCTCACTTTTGCATCTCAGTATTTTAATAGTTCAGTCTGTCAATACTTTCTGTATTTCTAAAGCCTACTGATTATTTATGTTCTAAACTTTCTTTTTTGCTAACCAAACAATGGTTTATTATGCAACTTCTCTGTCCTTTATTTCTGCAGTAATACGGAGATTTGTAGATTCAATCAAATATCTGTTTTCTGCTGCTTTTCTTCTCTGAAACAGTCCTATCCATTTGCTTGAGATCATGTCAGGAGAAAACCATTTTTCAGATGGTCATCGTTTTCAAGAACAAAGCTTGTACTCCCAGTGTAATGAGCTTTTCCAGAAACTTCCACAACAACTGCCTTGAAGTCACCACACTGGGTTTCCTTGAAAAGAACAGAGAGCATCTATATTACTTTAAACAATTTGTAGAAAACTGTCATAAATTTTTTTCCCTAAAAACTATTCTCCACCATCTTGATTTACAATTCGACTTCTAAAAACATAACTACAGAACCTCAGTTCGTTTCTTATGACACCACATACAAAATATAAAGAATTTCACTGTTTCTTGTAATGACAACCAAGTACAACAACCAAGTACAAAATATGTTGAACATTGTTCTTTTAATTCTAAGTATGAGCTTGCCCCACAATATATTAATCATAATTTCTCTGCTTCTCCTCTGAGTTTAGGAATGAATGTGCAATTAGTGATTCAACAAGGCTTAGTTGGGGAATGATGAAAGTCAAGCAATCAGGAAGATGTCATTCTGCATTAGCACTACAAAGTGACTGTGGACAAAATAATAGTTATTACCTACCATAAAGCTAGATCTTTTAAGAATGTCTCTGGCAACATCTAGCATGTGGGACTCTCAGCCACAGGAAAGCTGTCCTTCCTCCATCAATAGGTCAATACACTGACTGCTATATGTCTTGTTAATAAAAAGGAGTTTTCCTTTCTTCTCTGCAGTTCTTTCAGTTGGAGGCCTGAGAAGTACCACAGCACACAATACTAGATAGCAATGCATCCATCTTTACTCATCAGAAATGGTGAACTAAAAGCTTTAACCAACTGTTCTGTTTCTCATTTATCACTATTTATAAACATTTTTCTCTGGTGGCCACGGTGGTGCAGCGGTTAGTGTTGTTGCCTCACAGTAAGAGGTTCTCTGGTTCGATCCTCAGCTGGGGTGCCTTCTGTGCTGAGTCTGCATGTCCTCCCTATGGTCGTGTGGGTTTCCTCCAGGAGCTCCGGTTTCCTCCTACATCCCAAAGACATGCTGTAGGTGGATTGGACACTAAATTGGCCCTAGGCGCGAGTGCGTGCGTGTGTGTGCCATCTTTGGAAGGTTGGGCACCGGGGTGGCAACTCATCACCATAAAAACTCTACTACCAATCATGAGCGGACAGGTGATTCACTACTGTGACCCCTAACCATGAAAAGCCGAAAGAAGAAGAGAAACATTTTGCTCTGGGAAGAAAAGTTGATTCTCACCATCGGGACTATTGCTCCAGTGTGCCAATAACAAAGGGGATACAGCTCCAGTCACATGTCGACTAGGTGCTAGGTTATTACTCACAATGAGGACATCATTTAGAAACTTAGCCATAAAGGAACAGTACCCTGCACCCTCTTTGGTTATTTTTGCTGAAAAAGTGAATAGCCATCTGTCTTGCTAGACTCCACTAGCCAATTAGAGGCACAGCAAAGCAATCTGTTTTGCATTTGCCTCTTCTTTCAGTTATGTTACTGTGATGGTTTAGCTGATATTGTGGATACACGACTTCTAGGGGTATATACCCCCAAAATTATTAAATATACCTACGGGAGACTAATTTCTCCCAAATTATTATGTTTACAGTGTTTACTTTATCTTCATGAATACCGTAATGCAACCAGCTGGAAAACAACAATTTCTGTAGATCATAGTGAGCTAGGATACATGGCATCTTCCTTCCACAGCAGATAAGCCTTCAACCAGTTCAGTGCACAAGAACAACTTTAAAGAATCTCACAGGAAAGAAACACTGCAAGATGCCAAGATGTAAAGGCCAATGTAGGTGTCTGGCAGTTTGAGCAGAGGATTAATGCCATATACTACTAATGAGCTACTTTCTGTAGGCTAGGATTTGATTCCCTCAGCCTTCATCTGCCTACTGTGTGACAGTCTGAGCAAGTCATTTAACTAGGCAGTACCCCAGGACAACTGGGATATTAGGCTAGGCCCATTAATGTTTCTTGGACTGTATGCCTAGTAACTATCTCTGAAAAGGAAGCAAGGATAAAACCTGTTAATGAAGGCATTTGCAGGAACAGAGTAACAGTTGAAGAGATCCTCAAACTTTGGTCTGATGGTCCTGAGCCCCAGGTACAGCCAATCCTTGGTCCAAATGCCTGCTTAGACAGTAGCTTCATGTGTGGTAGCCCATGTGGAAGTAGATATACTACCACTTAAAAACTATGCCTTTGATAGTGAGATATAGGAGACACAGTACACACCATGTTGAAGATTCAACCAGGAAAAAAAAAATCAACCAAAGCTTGAACTAGGGAAAGAAAAAAACTTATAAAAAGCATTATCACAAAGATAAGACCCCTTGCACCCTCAACTCCACAGCAACTGTGTTAAAATGGAAAAAAAAAGGCCATACAAACTATATCATTACCATAAATAGAAACTGCACTGAAGTGATCTTCAATCAAAATCGACAAATCAAATTCTTGTCCACTAAACACTCAACAATTAACAGGGCAGTGCCCTGGCTCTTTAATAAACAGCTTAATGCCTAATCTTCCGTGGCTGTGGGCAGTACTGACCTTATTATGAAGGATCATAGATCTCTCCCTTTCCAATCAGCTCCTACTTCTTTGTCTCAGATTTTGGTGTTTTTTCCAGCAAATGGGGCATCCACTGAACCTACAGGACTTTCTGTGAAGCTGTTGGGCCTTCAGCCCTTCAAACAACAGAGACACAAGTACACAAACCCATTTCATTTGAACAGCTGTCTGCCCTAGTTTCTGCTCAGTTCTGCAAAGACAGTATATATAAATACAAAAGCCTAGAAAACCACTCCAAGTCACCTGCACAACCTCCTTTAACAAAGCTGAGAAAGAAGGAACGCACCCCAAAACAGTAATTTGACTCTAACTTGGTGGAGAGGGATCTAACCTACATGGAGCAGACCACTCACCCAAAGGATACAATACTGACAAAGATTACAGCATTTTACTGCCCCAAAGAGGTTTCCAAGGTAGAGAAAGAGGGAACGCTTCCAAAACAGTAATCTGACTCTGACCTGGTACAGAAAGATCTAGTTGACATACAGCAGACCACTCGTCCAAAGGATACAACAGTGACAACACTAACAGCATTTTATTGTCTCCCAAAGATGATGTTTAGGACAAAATCTCAGTAGAACCAGACTCCCAACCCCCTACACCCAAAATGTCTGACACAGAGCAAATATATATAAAAAGCTTGTAGCAAGCCCAGAAGCTTTACTTTGATGTATTCAGAGATCTGCCACTACAGACCAATAACTTTAATAACTCTAATGAAGAGGAGAGCAAAATGTTTAGACTTCTGACATGTTAAGAATCCATGCTATTAAGTGTCAGACTCACAAGATACACTATATGGGGGATATAATCTTATCTTTTTTTTTTTGTTTTGTTAAAAACATATCTGATGATTCTGTAAAGGAAAAGAGAATTTAACTCATCCAGATTGTTACCAGAAAACAGAAGCACTCCATCAAACGTGGCTGTGATGAAGTAAATGCCCCTTTCACGGCAACTTCCATAAGAAAAGTGATTAGGAAGCAAGAATGGGATAATAATACAGTCCTTACTTGATGAGGTCAAGGGGAAGATATTAAATGCACCCCTAGATAAAGAAAACTTTCCTGGCCTTCCCTCTCAAGAAAATTTTAAGACATCTTTAAAAGAAGGAAAAACATGTAGTCCATGATGAAGCTATTCCACACCTTTATATCAATATATTTTACAGATTATCCAACTAAACAGTAGCCATTTTACAAGCTGCAGAAAGTGAAGGATCAGCATAGACAAAGAAGTCTGGGAAAGTCAATCATTTTGAAGGAAAAGACAGGTCAGCCAAGTAGCAATGCAAAGGACCAGTGATCATTTCTTCTTCAGGCAGTAGTAGCTACTTCCTAGATATAATCACATCTTGCCTAAATCATCCCCCCAAACCTCCTGGGTGAAAAATTCTTCTATTTTTTTTAAATGAAAAACTTGTTTCTCCTCAGCTTGATCAAGACAGTAAGACCAACTGTGAATTAGGGCTATAAAAAAAATGCCTGCAGTTTCCACCTTTTCCTAGCATGCTGCATCTGCCCAGTTATGATCTGCACTTGGCCAAACTCATTTTTCTCTTGGAATGCAAGTCCATAAAAATTATTCCAGTACCAGAAAAAGGAATGATTTGCCCAATACCCACGAAAGACAGTCCAGTCCCTACAGCTTTGTAACTATAAAGAAACTGACAGCATTTTCAAGTCACCTCTCCTACAGTCCCAAATAGACAATGTCTACCTAGTTGCACTTGACAGGAATGGCACCTATGATCATATGCCTTATTCACAAAGCTCACAGACTGTGCCTCAGATTTGTCACAGAAAGCTCACAGTTTCAATTCACCTCTTTGCCCTGTGGTCTCTCTAATGCACCTACAGTCTTCAACAAATGCTTAGCATCACTCAAAATATACCTGAAAATGAGGGGCATTCATGTTTACCCATATCAGGAGGACTGCTTGATTTAGATGAGCTCTCTGAAGAAACTAAAGAAACATTGGTTATATTTTCCATTGCCTTCTAAGCCTTGGCATCTACTTTGACAACCTTCAGAAGTCATGCCCGTCTACATATCACATAATGTTCCTCCTAGGAACAGACCCAGACATCTAAACTTGTAGGTTTTCTATTCTGTGTCAATTACTGTTTTTTCTAAAAGCTTCCAAGAAGAATCAGCTAAGAGTCAGAGTATTTTTGATGACACTAGCACACATGTCAGTTCCCATTCTAATGCTACACACCCAACACCATTCAGTGGTGCATGGGCATGGACAGCCTCTGATGGCAGCAAGACCCAGGCAAACAAACTCCCCTCAAACCCTCCCTCAGAAAGGAATTCTGTTGGTGGGCTAGCAATTCACCCTCAACCCCAACCTCCCTATCACTGTTCCTGAGTGAAACTGAGCAGCACTGACTGTGACAACCTCAGATCACACATTTGGGGGGGATCTCACACTCTCCATCAAAACGTGCAAGGCATTGCTCAGGAAGGTTTAAAGCAGACATATAAATGTAAACCAGATAATGGCTACTTGTTAAACCCATTAAGCCTTCGGGTCAAGACTCAATCCAGGGAATGTAAATATAGAAAAATCAGAAGGGAAGCCCACTCTCATCCCCTGAGCAGGATGGCCATGCAGTATTTGGAACTGGCCATCAGTGAGGAGCTACATCTGCAAGCAATCTACATACCTAGGAAGTAAAGTTCAGCAGAGTTGTAGACCAGTTGAGAAAAACTCTCAGAGAATGGCATAAATGGAAATTAAACTTGAAAGTCTTCATCAGGATTATAACTAAGTGGTGAACTGGATTCTATTGCATCTCCAGACAACCATCAAATAAAGTGTTTTTTCTGCTTTTGGTATCCCTGCACAGAAATCTGTGTAATCACTGCCTTTTTCTGTTCTGCATAATTAGGAGACCTTCTGCAAGCTCCTTTATATCCTACCCATTTCAAATGTCCTGGTGAAAGTATGAAAAGAAATAACAAGGGTCATTCTTACAAGTCTTCACTAGTCTAGACAGACACGGTTTCCTAACTTAATCCAAATATACCTAGAGAAGCCAATGATGCTGCCAGTCCATTGCATTACTGACCTAGCAAGAGGGATCCGGAATACACTCCAACTTCAAGGGTCTCAAAGTATAGAACATTTCTAGCTAGTACCACACCATCAGTTGTTCTTTCCCCTGAGTAGTCCATATGTTATAGAAGGTCAGAAGATGTCATACTCAGTCAAGTGCAAAATATTTTAAATATGGTTCTGAAAGAGGAAAAACACTTCTCTTAGCAGTTCCAGCCTGTCTGCCTATGGACCCTTCAAATCTCTCTGCAGTTAAGCTCTTCATGAAAGATAACCTGCACTTGAAGCCTTCAAGGAGGCCCATCCCTTCTCCACGGGACTTAAATTTTGTGAAAGTAAAACTAAAACTGCTTCCTTTTGAATCTGCCAGTTCCGCAACTCTTGAATTCTAGTTTTGGAAAGTTCTCTGCTTAGCAGCCATCACTTCTGCCAACAGGATCCCAGAATTATAGTCTAAAGTACAGAAAGCTCTACACATAATTTACAAAGACAGAGAAACATTTACACTTAAGGTGGTTTGAGACTCTCAAGGAATCATTCCATTCAGTGTACTGCTTGTTCTTCATTCCAGTTTACAGAACATACAGTTGTGTGTAGGTGTACTTAACATTTCAAGGAGAAGTCACTGTAAAATCACAACACTCACCTTACTGTGTAATCTTACGGCTTGCAATGCAGATCTCACACTACAAATGCAGTGAAGTAGG
Organism: Protopterus annectens; assembly: GCF_019279795.1. Taxonomy (NCBI): domain Eukaryota; kingdom Metazoa; phylum Chordata; order Ceratodontiformes; family Protopteridae; genus Protopterus; species Protopterus annectens. Next base: position 782,338,625 of record NC_056737.1, on the reverse strand, counting down.
TACGTGTGTGTGTGTGTGTGTGTGTGTGTGTGTGTGTGTGTGCGCGCGTCTGTGTATGTGTGTGTCTGTGTGATATCCATCAATCTATATGTGTGTGTACACTTGTGTGTTCAAGTGTGTCACTTCATCAGAAGGCAATACACCTGCAAAAAAAAAACTCCTGGGCTTTCGAATTAACAGAATACTCCATGACTTTACATATACCAACTTCACCACTGCAAAACAGCACAATGCAGGCAAGGGGAAACTACCCTACCAACAGTGTCCTGAGATCCCTAAATTCTACACCTGAAAACTATTCACATCACATAACAGTGCAGAAACACAACAGTGCAGTTCTCTTACTTTAATGTGCTCTTCACCTTTATGGACCTCTGTAATTATATTCCTCAACAGAATGTTTCAGTTGAACAAAGTACTCTGAAGAAAATCCAGCATGACCCATATATCCTCATGCTTGATGTAATGGCTACCAAAAAAAAAAAGTCTTCTCAGCAGGGAATTTTAAGTCTGCTACAATTGCTGGTCCAAAAGAAACCTCAGTCTTTTTCAGAACAATGTGGAAGTCATACAGAGGTACTGTATGTCACTGCAGAGGCACCAACAATGCCAACAAATAAGAATCTTGACCTTGAAAAATATTAGAAAAGAGAGTCAAAAATAAACTGATGGATGATAACTATTATCTGAACATTTACTGATACTAAACAGCTCCAGCAAGGGCTGGAATATGCACGTACCTGATGTGCAGAAAGTGTTCTCAAGCTAAATGCAAAAAAGTGTATCACAGTATAATGTTCAGCAAAAAATGCTGCACCCAGCATGGATCTATGGTACAGAGGAATGATGCTTAGACTGTGACCCAGACGACTGGGGTTCTATAAGTAGTCCCAGCCTCGGAGGAACTAGGCCAGGCCAAGGGGTGTTGTCTGCTCACCATTCATGGGGAGTGGGGAGGACAGCATATACCTGGAGATGCACTAGACAATGACAAATCCTAGGTGGAAACCAGGGGAATCAGCTCATGCTTCAAGATGAGTGGCAGGGCTGCTTGGAGGGAATATCCCATGCAGAAGTGACAGGATGGTATCTACAGTCAGACCACTGTACAACCTCTTCTGGGCAGTTTGGTGTATGTGGTCCTGAACCACCCCTTATGGCTGCTTGAATGATGGGCTCTCCCTTGTGGTGAAGAAGGGCAGCGGGGGAAATGAGTAAAGAAAAAAAAGCTGCTCCACTTCATACACCATAAAATGGTACTTCTCCTCAGATAGACAGGGTCATATGAGACCTGGATACTTATGTAAACAACTCTTTCACTTGATCATCAAGTTTCCACCACAGTCAGAAAATCCTTATATCTGAACCAGTGAATTTCCAAGGGAATATCCCCAGGCTTGCCAATGTACTCTTCCCTAACCTGACCCATTGTTGAATGCAGTCCCCGCTTTGATATGTACAGATCCATCACTTAACTGAAAAGGCTCCAAAAATTTCTAACCCAGAAAATTAAAGGCCTTAATTTTTTAAAACTATCCTGATATATAACATGACATTCCTTTTACTCAGTAATCTACTGCCCATTATAAGGTGATCTAGGTCTTGCTTTTTGAGCTATGGAAGACCCAAAACTATTTGACCTCCTAATTTTTCACAAAACCAATGGCTCTCCATACGCCCACACTAGGGACCTAAATCTTACCAACAAATAAACAAGACTTACTGGAGGATAGGTTCCTAACTCAGTGTATCCCATTGAATAAGTTACCACTACAGGAGAAACAAAGTAGTAATTGGGTTACCTTTAAGGCTAGTCTAGATGATTGGATGGGTACACACAAATTTAAACCAGGATCATCATGCTCAATTTGGGTGAAACTGAACTATGATGTGCAAAAAAAGGGTGAAAAGAACTTTTAAGTGTGTCTGGGTAAAGACATACAGAGCTAGGTGTCTTGTGACCCCTGTGATCTCTTGATGAATATTGTTCCCAAGATGAATAATGGAAACCAATTTCAAAAATAGTTATGCTCTTATTCCAGAAATCCTGGAATATCTCAAAGTTATCTAAGCCCTTGGTATTAGCCCATGTCAAAAACATGCTCATTTGTCTCAATAAATTTGCTTTAAGCTGGACTTTTGGAAAGAAAATAGGATACGGACCACTCTTCTAGAAAAAAAAAAAGAACTAGTTCTTAGTACAGGAAATGGCAAACTGCATGCAGTAAGCATATGAGTGAAAACTGCCTGACTAAAGGGTCAGCAGTATTCTCATAGGACTAAAGTAGAAGGGTTTTTCTAAAAGATGAGGCAAAAAAGTGGGAACCAGATCTGCAGCATCAGTAAGGAGCTGTGATGCTGCCTTCGACTCTGGAGTTCTGTCTTCTGGACAAACCTTTTCATCAAAGGAAATGGAAAAAAAGTATAGCAGTTCAGGTGTCCTTTGGGCCATTGCATCCCTTGGGGGGGGCCTTTCCAGCAATGAAATAAAGGATAAGTCACAGCCCTATGGTGTTAGCCAAGAAGGCAAAAAGATGACAGCATGGTTTCACTCACTTGTACAAAATCTTTCCTGCTGCTGACGGGCCATTAATAGGGTAGCAGCAAGACTTTTGTTTAGTTTGTCCATCAAAGAACTCAACTCCCCAGGCATTTGGATGGCAACCAGGAAAGAGCTGCTGGACATTTCCAATTCCCACAGTCATATACATTGTCTGCACAGAAGATATGATTAGAGTTTTCCCTTGACTGCTGATGTGCGAAAAGACTGCCAGTCTGTCCACTGTATGTTGAGAAATCTCTTGGCAACAACATCCTGGAATGCTTAGAGAGTCAGTAGGATTGCTCCTATCCCTAGCACATTGATATGACAGTGTGTTTCTGATGATGTCCAGACACCTTGAGCTGTGTGCTCACTGAAATGCTCCCCATTTGAGGACTGATACATCATCAAAAAAGGGTAAATAGGTGGAAAGGACTGCTAAAGAAAAAAATTGTTGGGATATCTCCACTGCATTAAGTGCTATTTGCAGGCCTGAGAAAAGCAGATAAGATGTACTATAGCATTCATCTTTTGCAACCACTGGACACAATCACTGAAGGACCTCATGATATTTTGCATGAAGAACCACAGAGAGGGCTGCAGCAAATCAGACCTTGAGCCAAAAGTAAGCTGAGGTTTGAAAAGATACATGAAGAGATAAGTCTGTAGCCAGGAGGGACAGGATTCTGTGAGTGGTAAGTCTTTCTGTATAACCTTTGTCCAAACTACAGTTTATAAATGTGAGCAGCTGGGCTTAGCCCGATTCAATATTATTGGCAGAGAGTGGGTCAAGCAGATCTGAGACTCCCTTACCAGCACTAGCTGTTGTATAGAAAGAGCAACTAGGAGCCAATCAACCAAGTATGGAAGCACTCTATCTTTCTACAGTTGCAAGTGCTCTACAACCATAAATATGCATTTGGTAAACACCCACAGGGCTAGGGTAAGATCAAATGGAAGAGTCTAGAACTGAAAATGACTCTAAGGTAAAAAAAAAAACCTTGAGTCATTTGCGATCTTGAGATGGATGAAGCCATCCTAGATGTCCAAACAGCACACCTGTTTCTTCTCCTTCCACCAGACAAGGAACAGCTGACTACTTTGAGACCATGTGAAGGTCTCTTTTGGGGATAAATGCATATTGTTTGCTATACTTGATTCCATCAACCTTCTCCCAACTACTTCAAAAGCCTCAAAACCTCTTCCTTACCTCTGCTTGGATATTAACTTTTTGACTCCATAGTCCTACATCATTTCTGACATGTTTTTACCCCACACTTCCCACTTTTCATGAAAGGAGTTGGGGGTTTGAAAACAGTAAAAATTAATGCCATGGAGGGTCCACATATGGTTTTAAACAATTTAATATTATACCATAAAATGTTGAGCACTTTCATCAACCAACAGAGACTTCAGACTCTTTCTGATGAAGTCTCTTTTGGGAAGACTAACGCACTCTGTTTTATGGTACAATATTAAATTGTTTTTAAACCATGTTTGACCCTCCATGGTGTTTATTTTTACTATTTTAAAGTGCATTTGCAAGTGTTTTTTGGTTGACGGTACACCTATTTTGTATTTTTGGAGTTGGAGGTTTGTTTTAATAGTTATCGTTCACTTTCCTTTCTTTCCTCCATTAGTTGCTTAACTTCCCCAAAATTGGCATCCAAATTGTTTTCCATTTTCTTGTTATTACTTTCATTGCTACTATTAAATGTTATTACAGCCCTTACATGTCCATTGATTTGGGGTAAGTCCATCCAGCTCAGTTAACATTTAAATATTCCAGTAACTGATCTCTTCTCAACAGTCTCCTACTTAAAAATTGGTTAAATCCTCTTATATCTTTTAAGTTTTTTACAAGTCCAATATATGTGCTTCCATTTTCCTTTACTATTCCTCTCACTCCTACTGCACACTTCACTTACCCCTGGAAACATATTATATAATTTACTTGGCATGTTAAAAAAAAAAAAAAAAAAACTTATGCAGACATTTCCAGGCAAATATTCTGAACTTCATAGATTTGGTAGTTACGCTAGGAGCTATAAAGATGACCGTCCAATTCTGAGTTATTTCTTTACCTTCCTTTTCTTGCCAACCCTGTCATTTAGCTTTAATTTTCCATATCTCATGAAGAATTGGCTTTATACATTCTACTCATTAAGTCTCTGTTCTTTACCTACTTTGTTCCTGCTTCTATCAAAATCTTAACTTAATTCTGACTTTTCTTTTCCATCTTCCCCACATCTGTAAAGTACAGTTTTGTACCTACCATAAATGTAGATGTTTGAGTGTATACACTGCTGCAGTCATTACTCTTGGGTTATCCTGCCGTCAGGCGGTTCCCCAGTCGGCCTGAGTTCCAAAGTCTTGGTCCGGCGTCGGTTGCTGTCGCCTCCTCCCTGAAGCGAGTGTGACAGGGGTATAGAAGATGCAGCCGACGCCATTTTCTTCAGTTTTTCTTGCCCCAGATGTCAGGTGCCCCCAAGAAGGTAGGCTATTCCAATTGCTAATAAAACATACATAAGAAAAGCAATCAACAACTTTCAGATACCAGCAAATACTCCCCATAGGTAGTAAAGGGTAGAAGACATAGGTACGTACCAGCAAGTAAGACGGGAAGGAGGGAGGGTAACCTGGACTGCAGCAGTGTATACACTCGAACATCTACATTTATGGTAGGTACAAAACTGTACTATGTTCATCGTGTTACACTGCTGCAGTCATTACACTTGGGTAAAATCCCAAAGCTGAGGTAGGGTGGCTGGTACTATAAGGCATTAGGGGTGGCTATAAGTCCCTGCAGCACTGCAGTGGTGAAGCCAGCTCTGGATTTAGAGTTTAGAGACAGATGGTAGTGCTTGGTGAAGGTATGTACAGAAAAGTTGCTGCTTCCAAAATGTCCTTGGTAGGTACTCCTCTGAGATAGGCAGTTGAAGTGACAGTTGCCCTGGTGGAGTGAGATCTAATGCCCTGGTGGAGTGAGATCTAATGCTGTTAGGTACAGGTTTCCCATGGTGTGTATAGCAGAAATAGGTTCATAGGTTCATACTAGGCTATCTGCCCGAGGGCATTTATAAGCCTAGCCCATAGTTTTGTGGCTTACGCCACCCCTTAGTTTGGAGAAACTATGCCCATTATTTAGCTGTGCCTCTGTCGAGCAGTGACACTGAGGTAACCCCTGGGGTGTATCTGCGATCTCCCATCCATTGGTCAAGATTCCTCTTGAACAAGGCCAGCGAGGTGCTCTGCCTCACATAAACCGGGATTTTGTTCCACAGCATAGGGAGTCTTTGGGTGATGAATCTATCCCTCCAGCATGTCCTATTAATAACCGTGTCGAGGTTTAAGTCACCCGCCCTTGTGGCTCTGAGGGATCTAGATTTTTTGAGATGAAGCATATTCATCAAATCTGGGTTTGACATGGCCTTGTATGTCAGGCATAGGTCACCTCTGAGCAAGCAGTACGCAACTGAATATAACTGGAGTTCTTTCAGTCGGGCAGCATAAGACAGATTTTTGAGACCCTTTATCCTTTTGGTGAGGAACTTTTGTGGCCTCTCCAGCTGCTGCAAGTGTCGGGTCACATTCCGAATGGGGCATTGTACTCGATCATTGGTCTGATGAGTGATGAGTATAGGGAGAATATGACTTCCCTTGATCTAGATGTGAATCCCTTCATGATAAGGTGGGCAATGTAGAAGGTCTTCCTAACTACTTTAGCAATATGAGTGTCGAATGAAAGGCTACTGTCAACCTGGGTTCCCAGGTCCCTAATAACTTCTTCTGTGTTCAGGGGATTGCCACCTATATGGTAGCTAGGGGTAACCTTATTTTTCCCGAAGGGTATGACTATGCATTTCTTGGCATTTAACTTGAGGCCATGGCTGTGGCACCAGTTATCCGTTTCTGTGAGACCCTTCTGAAGGATATCTGTGTCGGATGTGTTTTCAACTACAGTGCCCAGTTTGCAGTCATCTGCGAACTTTGTCAGCCATAACCCTCCTGTGTTTGCTTGTACTTCAGAAAAGTAGATGCCAAACAAGAGTGGGCCCAGGACTGAGCCCTGTGGGACACCACTTGTGACAGGTTTAGAGTCTGACATGGCGCCCAGCAACTCTGACCCTGTGGGTTCTGTCACTCAGCCAGTTTGCAACCCATCTTGTAATGTATGGGTTTACATTTAAGTTGATGAGTTTTTCAATGATACCCGAGTGGGGTATTGTATAGAAAGCCTTCGCCAGGTCCAGGTAGGCTGTATGGACTGCCTTTCCCTCGTCAATGGCCTTGGTGACTGTTTCGAAAAAGTCAACCAAGTTTAAAAGGCATGATCTGCCTTTGACAAAGCCAAACTGGGTTGGATCCAAGGTCTGCAAATTCCCTATGTCTTTATTTATGAGATCCATTATGATCCTTTCCATGGCTTTGCAGATAAGGCTTGTCAAGCTAATGGGACGGTAATTTCCAGGGTCGGTGGAGGCACCGCCTTTGTGGAGTGGGACCACAGTCGCTGTGCGCCACTCCTGGAGTGCGTATCCGGAGGCGAGACTAAGATTAAACAGCTGTCCTAACTGTGGGTTTAATTCCTCGTTGAGTTCATGGAGCACACAGCCGGGGACACCATCAGGTCCCATGGATGCTGTGTTCTTTGCCTTGGAGAGCAGTTCTCACCTGGCGTTAGAGATGTTTGCGGGGCTACAATCATTTGGTATAGGTATCTCTCCTTTAGGGGCGGGAGGGGGGGAGCAGTTTGCACTGAACCTGTCAGCCAGTATGTTGGCAATGTCTGTAGGATCAGTAATCTTCACATCATTTTGAACTAATTCTGAGCATATCTGGGAGTTTCCTCCTAGGTTTCTGACATAGCTAAAGAATGCCTTATGGTTGTCTTTAGAGTCCTTAGCTATTTTTTCTCAAAATTAGCTTTGGATGATTTTATGAGAGCTCTTAGCTTTTACTTATAGTGATCAGCGGTGTCTTACCTTTTAAGGATTTTGCTCCATCTTGTAGTAGCTTTCTCCTTTTGTTGTAGAGTTTGTTTATGGCTGGGGTCCACCAGACTGGACGCTTGCCTTTGGTACAAAGAGTCTTTGTTTTGCTTGGGATTGCCTGATCCATGCAGCCCTGCAGGTGCTGGTAGAAGGCATTTGTAAGTGATTCGGCGGTTTGAGTAATGTTAACCGCCGGCTCAGGGGCCTTAAAGGAGACCACACTAGTCTTTAGAAGTGTGAAGTCGGCTTTCGAGAAGTTCTTTACTGTGGTCTTTTTCATTTCGGGTGGGGGCGGGATGAGGACCTCCAGCGAGATTAGTTTGTGATCAGATCTCACCAGTGAGGGGTATACTTCTGGCGTTGAACATTGTGCTCCCATGTTCGTGATGATGAGATCAAGTATGTTCTCTCCTCTTGCATAAAACATACATAAGAAAAGCAATCAACAACTTTCAGATACCAGCAAATACTCCCCATAGGTAGTAAAGGGTAGAACTATCATCTACCTCTTGGACGTCTGTATCTGCCCCTTTGAGGTCTGCTGAAACTGGAAAGGACCAATTCTTTGTTGGCCAATTTCTGCTAAATCGAGGAGGCTGAACCTGTAAGAAATCCTTCACTGTTTGCATAGATTTTGCCTTATCCTCCATTTTCTTTAATAACTCTTCTGCCTTAACTCCAAATAACACATCCTGCTGTAAAGGTGCATACAACAGTTTTGCTTTACCATGATCTGGTAAAGTACGTTCTTTTAAGCAAGCATGCCTTCTAATGACAGAACCTGTAACAGCTGCTCTACAGAAGGCCTCTAAAGAATCAAAACCACATTGCAAAGTGTGTTTTCCCCACTTGTTCAGCTGCATGCAATAAATCCTGCATTTCCTTTAAATTAGGAGGATCTGAATCTGGAAGCATTTTTTGTTTCAACTGAGACGTCAAAAATTGCTGATATTTTAACATGTGAAACTGGCAATTTAAGGCCCTCATTGCTAAAGTTGCAGACGTATATACTTTCTTCCCCCATCTGTCTAATGCTCTGGAATCTCTGTCAGAGGGGACTGGATTCTTTGCTGATGAGGCCTTAACCCCTTTGGGTCCCTGAGAAATAGTTTCAGGGTCGGCAACAGGACTTTTATAAAGAAATTTGTGTGAGTCAGGGACTCTAGTATCTGTCAGGCTTAACTGGGGCTGGAGGTAAAGAATCTGGATTTAAGCTGGATTCAGTATACACATCATCCACAATATATAACACTGGCGGAATAGCAAGGGGTCTGTGTTGAGGTAATAAAAGGAAGTCTCTGAACCTTTTCTTGGATTCTGAGTAATCCTGGCCTTCCCAATGGAAATGCTCCCTCATGGTATGTAAGGTTTCCCCAAAGGAGTAATCCTCAGGCTGAGAGGCTGATGGAATTGATTCCTCAGCATCAGAATCCTCATAAAGGGGTAAGGAGTATCCTAGGTCTGAGGATGAATCTGTAGAGATGGATACCTGGTCGGATGAGTCATAGTCTGCATCCTGTCTAGGCCTTTTATCAGGAGGGGGATAGAAACCCCTGATCAGAGTGATTAGGTCTTCGGCCATTTTGAGCATTTGTTTCTTAGGCATGGAGGCCTGTCCTGGAGAATGCTGTATTTGTTTCTTTGTCTTTAAAGTAGGTTTAGACTTGGCAGAAGATTTAATGCTTAACTGAGTAGGTCTGAAAACACCCTCTGAAGCTGCGGGTTGTTCAGCTACTCTGGATCCCTCTGAAGGGGTAGTTTCGGTAGTCTGAATAACTTGTGCATCCGAAGGCCCAGCCATCTCCATGTGGGAGTCAGAGGCGGCCTGTGGCTCTACAGAAATGGTAGTCAGAGGCTGCGGGCGCCTTGCTGAAAACCGGAGAACCGGCAACTGGCCTAGAAGAGGCTTAGTCATGAGTTTTGGGCCTCGGATGCCTATCCTTGTCTTTGCGCTTTTTATGTATTCCGGTCGTCGGAAGTTCCAACGGTATGGTATAATTGAATTTTCTGCCAAAATAATGTTGGACAAAATCAAACCGACGTTTAATAGTGCGCTTGTTAAACCTAGCACAAAACCGACAACCAGTGACGTCGTGGTCTGGGCCTAGGCATGGGATACAATAAGAATGGAAATCCTTATGAGGTATTTGCTTCCCACAAGAAATACAGTTACTAATTTTTACTGACATCGGTTTGAGGCAAGAAAAAGTTTCCCCAACGGGGTACTTACCTTTGTAGAAGACTTCGGTTCTGGATTCGGAATGAAAATCTCAGGAGTCGGCCGACCGGCACTTGTGAACTGTTTTTGCTTCGGGCACCGCGCGGCAAGAAAGACTGAAGAAAATGGCATCAGCTGCATCTTATATACCCCTGTCGCACTGACGTCAGGGAGGAGGTGACAGCAACTGATGCCGGACCAAGACTGTGGAACTCAGGCCGACTGGGGAACCGCCTGACGGCAGGATAACCCAAGTGTAATGACTGAAGCAGTGTAACACGATGAACATCAAAATTTCCTAATATACAATACATTCTCCTGTATTCCATTAACTCTCTTAGTAAAATATGTGTTCTATCACATAATTCCTGCAAAGTCAACCATTCATCCCCTTCTCACAACTGTTCCCAGAAATAACACTTCTGTCTGTGCCATTAGCCTTCTGCTACTACTGACTGAAACCTGTTCTATTGCTTGCAAAGACCTATGGCACAAACTTCAAAATGCCATGCTCGGTATGCTGGGTTTTTAAATACTTTGTATATACTTTTATACGTTTCTCCTATCTGTGACCTTTCACAGTCCTTAACATTGCTTTTTCCTAAAGGTTCAATTTTCCTACTAATATTTCATCTCTACCTCCTTTCAGCATCACATTCTAATTTGAAGTGTAATCTTTATTCTCTATGCAATTTAATATTTGTAACTATGCTGTCGTATGATATTTCTGCAAATGCAGAACTGTCAAACCTCTATCCTCTACTGGTAATATAATTTCTTGCTAATTCACTATTGGTCTTTTCTCTCCCCATACATATCTCAACACCATCCGTTTTACACTACTCCCAAAAACTTTTCCCAGAGTTATAAATAAATGATTGTGAAGCATATAGTATTAGTGGAACCACAAACATTTTTACTGCTTGGATTTTTTTTGTTCCACATCACATATCGATTATTTCCATTTTATCATACTGACTACTTTATGTTCCGTTTCCATGTTTCTTCAGGAGAGGCCCTAGAACTCCTTACAATCCATGTTCACAAACATTTTAACTTGAAATAAGGGAATGTTGATTCCAAGTTCCACCAGGGAGCACTGTTTACATGTATAGCTTTTATCTTACCTTCATTTATTTTGTACCCGGTCACTTTTGTAAACTGTCTGAGAGTATCAAAGATCTTTACCAAGTCTTTAATACATATAAAAATGTCATCTTCAAATAAGGCTAGTTTTCCTTCCATTCCCCTCCACTTCTACCCTCTGATAGTAGATTGCCTGATTTTTTGTGCTACTGTTTCTAAATAAATAGCAAACAGGCGTAGGAACAGACAGCACCAATCTTGCATCCCTTTTTACTTCAAATTCAGCAGATACCCTTGCACTTTACTTTATCGCTGCTTACCGACTCCTTGTAGAATCCCATTCTACCCATTATCTTCCAATGGAATTACAGTGAAATTGGTCAAATGCCTTTTCTATGTTTAGTGCCAGCAAAACTATTTTCCTTCTTCTTCTGCTTCCTTAAGAAACATGTGGATCTTAAGAATATTATCAAATGTCTGTTTCTCTTTCACAAATAGACACTGATAATCCTGCATTAAATCCAGAAAAATGTTAGCCAACCTAATTGCCAATATAAAAATGAATATTTTATAACCATGGTTCAAATATGAAATTAGTCTATATGCCCAAGAATTGCATGGGTCTTTCCCCTCCTTCAGGATCACTGTTATTAATACTTTTGTCATGATTGTGGTATTATTCTCAGACTCATAGCCCATTAAAAAGGTTATGCCACATAGGGATTAAAGATCAACTTAAACTGCTTCCATATTTCTATGAGGAATCCATCCCTCCCTGAGGTCTTTCCTAAAACTTGCCTTAAAGCTGTTCTTCTATCTCATGAAGCATTCTGGGTGTATTAATTAATTTCCTATACCTTCTTCAGTCTGGGGCAATTCTAAATCTCTCATATTCTTCCAGTTTCTGTATCTAAACCTCTTCTTCATTTTGTTGCTTACATAGTTTCACATAGTATTATTTGAACACTTATATTTTTCCTGGACTTCTTATTTCTGTTTTGTCTTGCATCTCATATCTTTAAAAAAACTTCTCTCAACCTTTTGCTGTCTTGGTTTCCCTGCTAAAAATCTTCGTTATTGCAGAGTACCTGCAAAAACTTGTTTCGATTGCTAGCTGTTTCAGCCTTAAAAATTCTTCCTGATATTTCTGCTACATTCTTTTCAACTCTTGCAATTCCTTTTGTTCATCCCTTTATAGCTCAATCTCTCCCTCTCCATCAACACTTCCATTTTCCCCAGTCTCTGCCCAAGTCTGTTCCTTTCCCCAACTCTCTACTCTCAGTTTCCTGTATTCTCTATCTCAACTGTTGTTTCTTCATGTTTTACTACACTGGCTCATTTATTTGGTCTGTCACATCCCTCCCAGTATGTATCTAAACTGCCTCTCAATTTTCTCCATTTTCTGTATTTTTCCTAGTCAAATTATTTGAAATCTTCATTGCCTTACTCTCTCTTCCCTACTTGGGTTGTGGCGTACTGTTTTGGCTAATGCATGGTTTGTTGGCATGATAGAGGTACTGATGTTCCTTAGTTAGATAAAATCTGTAGAACCAAACTGTGTTCCAAACTGCTCATGCCACTAAACCAGCTCTCTTCCCAATCAATTATCCCATACAGTTTCATAATAATGTGAAGCATTTTTCCTTCTGACATTTTCCAACATCTAGGGCATTTACTCACATCTTCCACTGAAATCACCACATTCCAGTCTCCCCCTGATATACCCATCCCCTGAATAAATTCTATTGTTTCTCCCAATAGCTTTTCAATTTTTGTTTTGTTACCAATAGGCGACAAGTAGAAGTTACCCAACATCTATCTAATTTCCATCTAATAACCTCTAACTGAAATATTACACCCCCCCCCCTTTTTATCCACTCTCTGTTCTTCAATGTTCAATAAAGCCCCCTTCTTAGTTTCATAGTTTGGTACTAGGCTATCTGCCCTGGGGCATTTAAATGGTACAAAAGTGTATAGAATAGATTTAGAATACTGTGCCTCTGTCTAGTAGTGACACAGAGATGACCCCTGGGGTAAACCTACGATCTCCCATCCACTCGTCAAGATTTCTCTTGAAGAGAGTCAGTGAGGGGCTCTACCTAACATAAACTGGGATTCTGTTCCAGAGTATGGGAAGCCTCTGAGTTATGAATCTGTCCCTCCAACATGTCCTATTCATATTTGTGCTGAGGTTAAAATCTTTAGCTCTCGTGGTTCTGATGGATTTGGGTTTTTTTGAGGTGGAGCATGTCCATCAATTTCTGATTGGACATGGCCTTGTACGTCAGGCTCAGATCACCTCTGAGTAGGCAGTATGCTACTGAATAGAGTTGGAGTTTCTTTAGTCTGGCAGCATATGACATATGTTGGAGACCCTTGATCCTTTTGGTGAGGTACTTTTGGGGTCTCTCTAGCTGTTGGAAGTGCCGGGTGAGGTACATACCAAATGGGGCATTGTACTCAATCATGGGCCTGATAAGGGAGGAGTACAGGGGCACAATGATCTCCTTTTATCTGGATGTGAATACCTTCATGATAAGGTGGTCAAGGTAGAAAGTCTTTCTAACCACTTTGGCAACGTGGGTGTCAAATGAGAGGTCACTATCGATTTGGGTCCCCAGGTCTCCGATTACTTTTTCTGTACTCAGTGGGTTACTGCCTATGTGATAATTTGTGGGCACTTTGTTTTTCCCAAAGGGGATGACTATATATTTTTTGGCATTTAGTTCAAGGCCATGACTCCGGCACCAGTTGTCCGTTTCAGTGAGGCCTTTCTGTAGGATGTATGTGTCAGCTGGTGTATCGACTATGTCGCCTAGTTTTCAGTCATCTGCGAACTTTGTCAGCCACAACCCACCCATGTTTGTTTTCACATCTGATAAATAAATGCTGAACAAGAGGGGTCCCAGGACAGAGCCCTGTGGGACACCACTTGTCACTGGCTTTGAGTCTGACATGGCTCCAACGATTTTGACTTTATGGGTTCTATCCTTTAGCCAGTTTGCCACCCATCTTGTGACATATGGATTTACATTTAAGCTGTTGAGCTTGTCTATGATGCCAGAGTGGGGTATTGTGTCGAAAGCTTTAGCCAAGTCCAGGTAGGCTGTATGGACTGCTTTGCCCTTGTCAATGGCTCTAGTGACTGTTTCGAAAAAGTCAACCAGGTTTAAAAGGCAGGATCTGCCTTTTACAAAGCCGAACTGGGTGGATCAAGTGTTTGTAAGTCCCCAATGTCTCTGTTTATTAGTTCCATAATGATTCTTTCCATAGCTTTGCAGACCAGGCTGGTTAAGCTTATGGGGCGGTAGTTACCAGGGTCAGTAGAGGTGCCTCCTTTGTGGAGTGGGACTACTGTTGCTGTACGCCAGTTTTCAGGTACATATCCTGTAGTAAGGCTAAGGTTAAATAGCATTTTTATTGCGGGTTTAGCTCCTCTTGGAGTTCTCGTAGCACGCAACCCGGGATACCGTCGGGTCCCATTGATGCTGTGTTTTTAGCTTTGCTGAGGGCGGTTCTCACCTGGACATCTGAGATGACAGGGCAGTTACAGTCAGCTGGGATGAGTATTTCTTCTTTTGGGGGTGATGGAGGGGAGAAATTTGCACTGAACCTGTCTGCCAGAATGTTGGCAATATCTGTGGGTTCTGTGTATTTTTTGTCATTGTGAACTAACTCTGAACATATCTGAGGGTTTCCGCCCAGGTTTCTAAGATAGCTGAAGAAGGCCTTGTGGTTATCTTTAGTGTCCATAGCGATTTTTCTCTCAAAGTTGGCCTTGGATGTTTTTATGAGAGAACGTAGCTTTCTACTAGTGCTGATCAGAGATGCCTTCTCTTATGGGATTTTGCTCTGACGTGCAGTAGCTTCCTTCTTTTGTTATACAATTTGTTTATGGCTGGGGTCCACCAGACAGGACGCCTGCCCTTGGTGGAGAGGGTCTTGGTTTTATTTGGGATTGCATGATCCATGCATTCTTGGAGATGTCCGTAGAAAGCATTTGTGAAGGATTCTGCATTGTGGGATGTGGTTTCCACTGTCCCAGTGGGCTTAAAGGATACCATCTCAGTTTTAAGAAGTGTAAAGTCGGCTTTTGAGAAGTTTTTCACTGTAGTCTTTTGTGTTGGGGGTGGAGGTGGGATATGTATATCCAGGGTGATTAGTTTGTGGTCAGACCTCACTAGTGAAGGGTATACTTCCGGTGTGGAGCACTTTGTCCCCATGTTTGTGATGATCAGGTCTAGTATATTATCTCCCCTTGTGGGAGAGGTGACTAGCTGCTCCATTGCATTTGAATTTATGAATTCCAGGAATCTTTGGGCTAGGGTGTTTGGGCTAGAATAGTGCACTCAATCTATGTTAGGGTAGTTGAAGTCTCCCAATATGATGGTGTTTGGTGAGACATTCATATCCTCCAATGTCTTCAGGAAGGCTGAGTGGGGTTCCTGAGATTGGGAGGGTGGTCTGTAACATGCTACCAGTTGTATAGCAGTTTTGCCTATGTTTAGTTGCACCTGGATGGTCTCTGATGCTTCATGTGTTGCCACTAACCTGGAGGTGTGGGTGTCCTTGATGAATATGGACACTCCCCCCTCCCTTTTTGGTTTGGCTCGAGTTTTGGGGCCGAAAAGCATGATACGAGGTATAGCCTGGTAGCACTGGGGTGCTCTCAGGAGCCTTACTAGTATTATCACTCCTCTTTATCCTCCCTCTATTGCATTTGTAAAATGCCCCGTCTCAAAACCTCTCCTGGCAGCCCCTCGTGTTCTCCTCTATTTAAGTGCATCTCTTGAAGCACGATTATTTCATCATTTGCCTAGCCCTTTTATATAATTAAATGCTTCACTTTTTTTTTCATCTTTGAGGTGATTAACATTCCAGAATGTAGCTCTCAGTGTCCTGTCATTAAGCTCTGCTCCAATTAACTTCCATCCTACTATTTGCATTTTATCCAGTGGACCTCTGTATTCATCATTATACAATTATGCCAAGTGTGCAACTTTCTGCATCTTCTTCCCCCTTTTGTTTCTGTTTAGCAGCTCAAACTCAAACCCAAAAACTAAATTGTTGAGGGATAAACTACAAACTATATACATAACGGTCTTCTTTTAAAAAAGAAAAAACAACACACACACACATGGAAAGAACAGACAGGAATCAGTGTAAGTGGAAGCACAGGATGTAGCATGCACTTTATCTTATAGGTTAGGTAATGCCTATGGCTACTGTTATTGATTTGGGGAATTGTTCCTATCTGGAGAGTTAAATGTCAATTTTTGAATATATACATAATTTTGTGTGTTAACAGGGGATGGAGGTGTTTTGAAAATGTATGTCGTTTTTTGTTTGAATGTTCTCATTAAAATAAAAAGTCATGAAAAATGTGACATAGGTTCAAATGGAGAGGAGAAACAACTGTATAAAAGATCATCCTGCAAACATTAGTGAGTGCATGCAACACAAAAGTTGGAAATACACATTCAAAAGAATGATGTATAATAGGTGGGAACGGCAGCTCTTTATCATAATGTTTACACTATCCATATTATCTTGGAATGTAAATAGTCTCACACGTATAGACAAAAAGAAAGAATACTTAATTATATTAAGAAATGTTGAGTGCAAACAATAACGCTGCAGGAGACATATGTGGAAATAAATGAGCATGTGAATTTGATAAAAACATGATTTCAGGATGAATATTCAGCAGAATATCAAGTACAAAGGAAATGGGGAGCACTTAACAGTAATTTCTAGAGGAGCTCCAGTAGTGACAGAAGAGGGAAAAAAGATAATGGTGGATTTGAAGTAGTACATATTCCACCTAAAACTGCAATTTTGGAGCTCTAAAAAAATAAGGAGAAAATCAGCTTTCAGCAGGGAATATTGTTTATAGATGGGGACTGGAATTTTATTTGCAACAATGAAGATGTTTCTGGGTGGGCCTAAAAGGGAAAATACAACAAAAGAGGGTAGATTTCTGAAGAAATTTATGAAAATATTTAGTATGAAAGACATGAATTCAGTAGCAGGAACTCTGACAGAATTTACATATTATTCCCCAAGGTACAATAACTGGGCTACACTGATAGAAATAATATTTTCAGGAACATGTCCATTTAATTGAGAACTTTGATACACATCCAATAAACATTTCAGGTCATGCACCAATAACTACCAAGATAAAAATGCAGGGCAATGAAGTAAAGATGAGACGCTGGTACTTCCCTTCCTACCGGTTAAAAAGAGAGAAATGTAAGGAATGGGCAGTTGAAATTATCTGGGAGTTAAGGAAGAGAGAAAGTATTCCACAAGTTGCAGCTAGTGAGTGGGATAAAATGAATGTGGTAAAAATATGGCAAAAATAAAAGTAAACGATATCTAGTTAAGAATGAATAAGAATTATTTAGAGGGGCTTACAAAGGTTAAGGTATTACAAAATAAGGGCCATATAACAGAAAAAGAGGACAACTGCAGATTGCTAAAGAGGAAATAAGGGAATATCTCGATAATATGCACAGATTTAGAAAGATTGCGGTTAGGCAACCACTCTGACTCCAGAGCACAAAAACTTTTGGCACAACAGCTTAGGCAACAGAAAGTAGAAAGGGTTGTTGTCAAACTTAGGGAGCTTGTAACAAGAAAATAACCCGAGATCCTGCAGCGGTATTAGAAACATTTCAGAAATTGTATAGAAACTGTATAAAGCAGAGAAGTGGGGATATCCAGAAAAAGCACAAATAGAAAATATTTACTGAAGACTTAACTATGCCAAGATTAGAGGCAGATGAGACTCAACAATTAATAATTAAGACAGAAGGAGATGAGATATAATTGGTGCTGTATAACCAATGTACAGGGAAGTTTCAAGGAGGTTTGGGATTAACTGATTTGAAGGGATATTTTAGAGCTACACAGTTACACAAGCAGAAAGCTACAATTCAAAGTGGAAAGGGATGATAAGCCAGAGGGTAATTCAAGAAATAAGGAAAGAATTGGATTTTTAGAGCAGATCCTTAGAGAGAACAGTCATACAGAATATTATATTCCTAAAGCAGCAGAAAGTATACTAAGAACGAAGCCAACACAGGAACAGAGAAAGTATATTCTGCCACTAGGGATGATTGCAATTAGGGGTACACACAATAGAAAACAGAGGATTGCAATTTACTGGACAAAGCTGACAAATTAACTAAGGTATTGGGAGCAAATACTGAGATAAGGAAAGGTAACAGAATAGGAAAGAGCCAAGAAGACATCTGGATTGCAGGCTAGTGATTGCCTTTCCTATCGAATCTTAAATGAAACACCTGCACTAGTTGAGTTTTTAGCTGAATCTATAACAAAAGCTGCTGTTAAAATGGAAAATTACTAGGGCATATAAAATATTGATGATAACTATGGGAATCAATCAAAAGAGGTCAGAAAAGATTGGGACGAGCCATCTCAATCTGCCAGTCACTTCCTGTTTAACCCCTGAACCTAACTTCCCAGCAGCCTATTCTTTCTTAAAATGCCACTACCAAATTACAGACGCTGTCATGCAAGCAAGAAAAGGAAATCCGCAAGAACTACTTTCATAATGTTGGATTTACAATACATCTATCGTTTTTGATCAGGAATAATACAAGTTACCCAGGAAAGCATCAATTTTGATTTACTTCACTTTGAATTCATTCTCCAACACCTTTGACTTAGCGTCACAAGCTAACCTTGCCATAAAATAACAGATTACACTCCCATCTAGTGGTCAGCACAGCAATCTTTTCATTTTCAATATTCTCTGCCCTGGTGTTCCATTCAACTACACATGGAACAATGCAAATACCTACAAAATGTGCATTGTAATACAAAGTAAGGCATGACATTTCTTTCTTTTGACAATTAAAACTTCTGGAACCTATTTTATATGCTATTATTGCCTATAGTTCTATAAATAATGCCACATACAAGTTTTATCAGACTTGGCAACAACTATGAATACTACACTGTGTGTGTGTGTGTGTGTGTGTTTTTTTTCTTTCTCTCTTACATAGCAATGCAATACAAGCTTCATGAATGAAGAAAGAAAAGGGAAGATGAGGAAACAGCAATGAAAAATAAAAGTAAAGAATTATAAGACTAAATGAAAATGTGTATACTATTACTCTCATGTCTATCTATCCAAATAACTAGCATACCCAAGATGCTCATTCTAAACTTGTTAACAAGACGTTTTTAATCGCCTTAGTTGGCAGATATATGAAATTAAAAATAGTTAAAGGAGCAAATTGTGATGTTAAATGCTTTATAAGTTTGACAAATGCTATAGAATGCACAAGTATTATATATGCTCTGATTTGCTTATTGTTTTATGACAAACCACCTCTTCGAAGAAAAATTTTCTCAGTATGCGCGTGTGTACTAGACTTTAACAAATTTATATTATTAATATAGTAATACCTCTTCTATTATAAAACTAACACCCTATAAATTTGTGGGTTTATTACCCTGAAGCTTCTAGACCAGAGATTATAAATACACCTGGAAATACTAACATTTAACCTGACACATTCTGTCATACATTAATACCACCAGTGACAATTATTTAAACAGCTGGTACTAGCTCTTTAATTAATAACACAGCTTAATACCCCAATCAAGATGCACTAGTCAACACAATCTCGGAGTTATATAAATTTTTACACTACCTGAACCAACTCTAAGAACCCTCTCACCTTATACTAATTTTGGGGGATATTCTATTTTACTACACAGAACTACATTGCCCACCATTACTTTCTCTCATAATTCCAAAACTATTGAGAGCTAGAAGACTAGCAGAATTTAAAATGGAAGACATGCTGTTTGTTATCTGTACTATATATGTTTTTAATATGGGGCTAAAAGTTATCAAAGCATTAGTAACAAGAAGACTTCCACTTAACCATTTCTGCTTTAACTCCTGTTATAACTCTTTATCATCCAATTCCCCCAGCTCTTCCAGGCATAGTAGTTTAGTGAACAGGCACAAGGTTGATGCAGCAAGAGTAATATGCCAATATCCTACCTCTTACATTTACTGTATAAACCATACCCATCATACTCATCCTTTACTGACACATACTTATAATGGTAGGTATGTGGTCATTTGATTCTTGGAATGTCAAAGGGATCCAACACGAAAAAAAAAGAAAACTACTTCTACATTTGATATTCAAATCCAAAGCTAATTTAATCCTCCTACAAGAGAGCCACATGCTACCACAGCAATGGAAACCTCCCTAAAGAAAAAAATGGATTAAGAATATCATTGCATCTGGCAAATCTCAAAATAGCTTAGGAGTAGCAATCATTATTAAAACTGACTTCCAATGTGAAATCATAAAACATGATACAGACATGAATGGTGCTATATAACAACTAAACCTGCCTGTTTAGACAAACCTATTCTGATATTAAAGTTATACGCACCTTGTATAAATCAACACAAATTTATGTCTATTCATAAAATACTGCTTGACTTCCCCAATCATTATTATATACTAGGAGGGGACTGGAACTCAATCCAAGACCCTGATATTGACAGATCCAACACCAATTCCAAACACAATACCCATGCCATATCTGTACTTGAGGAACTTAAAAATGAATTTAACCTATTTGACCCCCATATATTCCAGCCCAATAATTCCCTCAAAAATAAATATACCTGCTACTCTATATGTCATAAATCTTGGTCCAGGCTGGATTTCTTTCTCATTTCCAATATATTTACTAAACACAAAAATTCCTTTCACACAGACCACAGATACCTATCAGATCATTCTAAGATTAACCTAAATATTGACTGGGATAACAGTCAAACTAAACAGTAACTGAGGGTATAACTGGGTCCTTAACTCTAACCTATTAAAGAAAAAAGAAATTTTACAAGAAGTAGATACCCTCCTGGACCAAGCTTTAGACAATTTACTCTATAATCACCTACCTATGGACATTTATTGGGCCACTATTAAATCCATAATTAGAGGTACCTTTACAAGTAAAGCTTCATACTATAAAAAAAAACTTTTCCAGGAGGAAGCCAATCTTAAAAATCAAATCATTAAGCTTGAATCCCGACTCCAATCATCCTTTAATCAGGAAACAAACTCAAATAACACAACTCCAACAAAAGCTATATGACCTCAATGCTGAAAGCCTAACATACGAAGACATAATTAAAACTTTAGCGAATTACTCTGAATGGGCTCACATGCCATCTAAATTCCTGGCGAGACTTAACCAAAACAAACCCTCCCTGAACATAACAGTACTTATCTACCAAAATAAACTACTCAAGATAGCATACATATTTTTGAAAGTATATATACAAAATCCTTCAGTCCAAACCTCTCTTATAATAAACAGGACCTAGATGCCTTCTTAAACCAATTAAATTTTCCCAAAATCAGTCCAGATCAACAAAAAAATGTATCCTCCCTGAACTCCCAGCAAGAAATTATTATGACAATCAACAAACTCAAACTCAAGAAATAACCAGGTCCAGATTGTCTTATGGCTGAATTCTACAAAGCTTTCCCACAAAAATCATCTCTCTTTCTTCTCCATTACTTCCGGTGGTGTAAGTGATATACATCTAAATGCATCCAGAACGATTATCATACCTAAACCAAACTCCGACCTCAAAAACCCTCTGAACTATAGACCTACAGCCCTAATAAATCTTGATATGAAAATATTTGCATCAATACTAGCAAACAGAATTAAGCCAATCATTCCACACATTGTTTCCCCTGAAAAAATCAGGTTTCATAATACACAGACAAATCTTTGATCATACCCTTATCCTGGACACCATGATCAGTCTCTCTACCCCATACACGTACTCCAATCTACACCTTAGCTATTGATGCCTGAAAAGCATTTGACAGACTCGATGTAAACTTTTTGCTCAACATCTTGCCTCTCTTTAACATACCCAATAACTACATACAAGGAATCAAAACACTATACTCCAAGGCTCATATACCTATCTTCTCAAATTGACATTGAGAATGGTGCCAGACAAGGATGTTCCATGTCCACCTATCTTTTTAATTTATACACTGAACCCCTTTTTCTCCTCATTTCTCAGAAAACTTTCCACCATATCCCCAATATCTTTAACATTAAAATTACCCTAGTGGCTTTCGCTGATGATCTAAATCTTTACTACTCACTACCTAATTCAGACCTCCAGAAACTACTACTCACTACCTAATTCAGACCTCCAGAAACTACTATCCAGTATAGACACCTTTTCAACTTTCTCGAATTACAAACTAAACCTAAAGAAAACAAATATATTCCCTATTAACTCCCTCTGTCAGCTTCCCACATATTGCTTAGCAGCTGGTATTAAAACTAACCATTCATTGAAATATCTAGAAATATCCTTCCACCAAGATCCTAAACAATCATATACAAATAAAATTATTAATCTTTGGTCAAAGATACAACATGATATTGGCAGATGGACAAAACGTCAACTTCCATTCCTGGCTAAAATAGCCAGAATCAAAATGAAACTTCTGCACAGATTTCTATATATATTTAATGCCTCCATTAACATTATCAAACTAAAACTCTTCAAAACCATTCACTTCACAATTTCCAAATTTATTTGGGTCCCCAAATCAGTCAGAATCGGTTAGAATAAATTGACCTACCATAAAGACTATGGAGGGTTAGGGCTGCCGGACTTTTGATATCATAAACTGTAATAGACTAATAACAACAGCGGACCACACCCCTTCACCACAATAATGGTCTCCAACCTGGGTCAACCATTACACAATTATATCAAAACACTATCCATAAACCCCAAAGTCCTCCCTTTCATTTACAATGGAAATTAAAAAAAAGTCTTAAAATACACTCAATCATTAAACATAAAATCAGTATCATACAAAGGATGTTCAAATCATTAAACCTATATTATGCGTTCACTTCCCTACAACTTATCCCCCTTAACCCCAACCTCAAAATGAATATCAACACGATTAACCTAAACAATTATCCCCTCCTCAAGAAACTAACCATCTGTGAGATATTTCCCTTCAAGAACAATACTATCACTGAAATGAGAAGAGAATTAAAGCTCCCTAAAAGCTATACAGTCATTTTAAGGCAAATCTGAGACCTTAGCCAATACATCATAGACAATCCTGACATCAATGCAAATGACATTCAAACTTCTAAAACCATATGGAACCTCCTATCCTCAAACAAAAAAATTCTGTCCAGCTCCTACAAACTTATTCTATCAATCAAAATGCAAAAAGAAGTTATTTATTCTAGTTACTGGAAGGAAATTGATCCTTCAATTACAAACAAACAAATATCTCAAGTGATCCAGCTTACCTCCAAACGTATTCCCCTTAACAAACTTATATATACACAGATCACAATACTTCATATCACACGCCAATCATTATAAATAAAACATAGCCAACCACCTCTCCATTCTATTCCTATTGTGATGATCACAAGGCAGATCTACTTCACATCATCTGGAGCTGCAAGTGCACCTACAAGCTATGGTGCTCACTTAGAGTCCAACTAGAAAAAAATTGGCTATGAAAAGTCCACCTTATCTTGGAAACTATTATCCCCACAGGCCTGACTAAACTACAAACAGGAATATTAACAACACTAGTTTCTTTACTTAAATACTACATTACATTGGAAGGATAGAACATCACTCACATGGGAGGGTTTCAAACAATTAGCTACCAAACACCTACTAGCTCACAAATATTTAACCTACACTGAGAAATCCCACACTCACTTTACAGAATTCTGGAAATCCCTTTTTGAACATATTCTAGCTTGATGTCGGTATATATAATCAATGATTTAATTTTGGCATAGATGTAAATAGTTCTTCCTGTTTTGCATTTATGCTTTATTATTTAGCAATGTATTAATATTGTTACATATTATCCTGGTTCTCTCTCAACATACCTTATGAAACCCTCATCATTGGTGATGCCAATATAGACTGATCAAAACTTTCTACTGACTCTCCCTTACTTAGTATTCACCTTCATGGTTTCCACCAACTAATTTCTGCCCCCACTCGTTTCCAGAAAAACTCAACCTCCAGCTCCACAATAGACTGGATTCTTACCAACTCCCCTCAACTCTACCATCAGCCCAAAACCCTACCTGACTCCCTCAGTGACCATCTCCCTACCTCCATCCTGAGATATGACCCACATACTTCTAAACCCCACCTTTTTAAAGATTGTCGGAAACTATCCACATTTAATTCTTCTCAGTTTAACTCAATTCTACAAAACATTGACTGGTCCATCCTTAGGCAACTCCCTCTCAATGATGCAGTTGACACTTTTAATAGCATTTTCCTGAATACTCTGGACTCCATAGCTCCCTCCAGGAAAATCACAGTGAAATCTAATCATGCCCTCTGGCTTTCAAAAGAAACTAAGTCCATCATGAAACAAAGAGACAGTGTCTGGAAAGCCTGGATCAAATCTAAACAAACACCTCATCTTCTCAAATACAGACAACTATGTAATCTTGCCAAAAAACAGACAATAATAGACAAAATATCATTTTATAGCTCAAGCCAGCATAAACATAGATCTAACCCCCAGAAATTCTGGTCAACACTTAACAATATCCTTTACCCAGGCTCTCCCTCCAACCCAACCCCCTACCCAAACACAACTCCTGAGGAAACAGCTGCCCTTCTTAATTCACACTTTATTTCCTCCATCCAAAATCTCCTACCCTCTCAACTTAACTCCTCCTCTTTACCAGACCCAACATCCACCCCCCAATACTACTTCTTTTTCTTCAAGCTGGTTCCCACTTCTTACATCAAATCTCTACTGCTCACACTCAAACCCTGCTCTCCCTCAACTGACAAATTACCTCCTACCTTCCTCAAACTTGCAGGTGACTCTATTGCCTACCCAGTAACTATATTAATAAATAGATCTATGCTAAAATCTTCTGTTCCTACCCTATGGAAATCTTTCTACACTACCCCTCTCCATAAAGGAGGTATAACTCCACTGACCCTTCCAACTATTGACCTATTGCCATTCTATCCCCCCTATCTAAGAAACTAGAAAAATGTACCCAGACACAGCTTCTCAATCACAACTTACTCACCCCTACCCAACATGGTTTTCGCCCCTATCACAGCACAACTACTGCTCTACTCTCCTTCACTTACACCATTGCAGAATCCTTGGACAATAATAAACTTGCCTCCTGTCTCTTTCTAGACCTCTCCAAAGCATTTGATACAGTATCCCATCCTTTACTACTATCTAAACTTGCCAACTTTCACCTATCCTCCTCCACCTTCAGCTGGTTCGCTAGCTATCTGGACGTGAACAATCTGTCAAATGGCTCTCCTCCTCTTCTCCTTTCCTGCCTATCTTAACTGGTGTTCCACAAGGTTTCATCTTAGGCCCCCTTTTATTCAACATCTTCACCAATGACATCTTCACCTATTGCAATCAGTCATCTCTAATACAATACGCTGATGACTCCACTATTATTTCTACAGCCAACAACATCTCTGACCTACACTCTCTAACCCAAAAAGCTCTACTCACCACCGAACAATGGCTTTCAAAAAACATTCTAATCCTCAATCCCAAGGCTCAAAGGACAAACCCACCCCCATACACAACCCAAGGATAAAAAAACTAAAGGTAATGCTACTCAAAGCCAGAAGTCTAAACCTCAAGATGTGCGCACTCGAGGCTCTCCTCAGTATGGAGAAAATCGATGTCTGTGCAGTAACAGAAACCTGGTTCAAGGCTCCTGAGAGCACCCCAGCACTACCAGGTTATAACTGATA
The DNA here is from genome assembly GCF_019279795.1 of Protopterus annectens. Lineage (NCBI taxonomy): Eukaryota > Metazoa > Chordata > Ceratodontiformes > Protopteridae > Protopterus > Protopterus annectens. Next base: position 782,312,916 of record NC_056737.1, on the reverse strand, counting down.
CCATCCGTTTCGGCCCCAAAACTCGGACCGAAGAACAAAAGGAGGGGGAGTATCCATATTCAAAGATATCTACACCTCCAGGTTAGTGGCACTGCATGAAGCATCGGAAACCATCCATGTGCAACTAACAGCGGGCAAAACTACCTTTCAGTTTGTAGCCTGCTACAGAACACCCTCCCTATTACAGGAACCCCACTTGGCATTCCTGAGAACACTGAAGAATATGAAGGTCTCTCCAAACACTACATTATTGGGCGACTTCAACTACCCAAACATTGACTGGGAAAACTACTCAAGCCCAAACACCCTCGCCCAACGATTCCTTGAATTTATAAACTCTAACGCGATGGAACAACTGGTCACCACTCCCACAAGAGGGAACATATTGGACCTGGTCATCACCAACATGGGGACTCTATGTTCCACACCAGAGGAAAACCCCTCATTGTATAGAACACCATAAACAGGAGCCAGGATATAGCAGGAACTTTAATGTCTTCTGGTACCTCGGCTAAACAAAGCCTTCATAGGAATAATAAAAGACATACAGCTGCATCTTTTTATACAATTTGCTAAATTGAATAATTAGACAATTGATTAATGCAAAACCACTTAATAGCAACTACAAAGCATTTCTGTTTCACACAAAAAAGATAAATAGCATAAGAGTAAAATACTCATTTTTAAATAATTTATAAAATTATTATAAAGTAATATTCATTTCTAAATTCAGACCCTTAGGCATTAGAGTACCAAAGTTAAGAATAAATCTACTTTCTAAATTTAGAAGTTTTTGTGAATAGTTACCAGAACCTATAACACTTGGTTTAGCAAGAACACAAAAAAATAAAGAATCCAGACAGCCAGAATGGATATTATTAAAGTGTTCTGAGATAGGGCTATCAATTCTACAGTTCCTAACATCACCAATGTGCTCCATTATACGTATTTTTACCTGTCGTTTAGTCTGACCAATATAATATTTAGATGGAACACATCCACAACCCACTATATAAACAACTCCACATGATTTGCAGTCAAATCTATCTGTAGCATTAAATTTAATGCCACTGATAACACTACCTGAGAGATTTTTAACCCTAGGGCAAATTTTACATCTGCCACATTTGAACATACCATTACCTTCATTCAAATGTTTTACATTATATTTCAAACTCAAAAGTTCTTTTAGGTTAGAAAATCTACCATAAGAAAAACTTACCCTTTTAGCAAATAAATGTCCTATCTCATCATTATCACAAATAATAGGCCATAAAAAATCTACAATATATTTTAAGTTTGCTAGAAAAAGGGGAATATTTCGTTACAAAAAATATTTTATCATTATTTACTTTATCAGAATTTTTATATTCATTAGAGCTTTGTGCAATATTAATTTTTGAACTCTTCTTACCCAAAACCCTACATTCACTATTTGTAACATTATCTTTTGAGTAACCCCTGCTTAAAAGTCTATTTCTAACATCATTAAATTCTTCTTTCAACTTGGTGTTATTGATAAGCTCAGATATTTTTCCTGGCTCCTGTTTTTGGTGTTCTATATTATAATTTTCTGTGGTTTTTGATATCTATCTGGGGCTGGTTCAACATGAATAGTCCTGCTTGGAATACTGATGGACTTATGTTTGCTAATTTGCTGAAAGAAAGAGAAGATAAACTGGCTCGTTCTGACCCTTGGACTCTTTCTGTGAATGGTGACTATGATAAAAGATTCAATGATTTAAAAAAAACTTATGACTAAAGAGATTTCATTATTTTATGACACTCGTTTGCTTGAAAAATATCTGAGCTTATCAATAACACCGAGAGGTCTTAGAGTGGATAAATTGCCTGCTTTCAGATTTTCTGATGATGAGAAAGAATTATTTGAAGAATGGAAGGCAGTTTCTTTGCAATGTACTCTTGGGTGGCTCAAAATTCTGGTTAAACGTAACCAGAAAACTTTGGGCACGATTCAATCTCAGATTGCTGAGATGCAGGGTAGTTTGGCTAATGATTTCTCTAAAGAGAATTTTCATACTACCATGAAGAAAATCAATGATGAAATTTGTAAAATTGAGAATGAAGTCATTCTACGTAAAAAGAAAAAGTTAAATCATGATATTAATGATTTTAAAAATGATTTAATCTATTCTTGGCAACGTAAAAGAAGAAATGGTATATCCCAAGGCGAGAGCACGGAAGCAAGCTTTCATAGTGGGCGTGACTCCTCAGTTTTGTCATCAGACACCACTGCAAGCAAGAAGAGCGTGTCGTTTGAACGTGTGGATGTAACGGATGATTTAGAGGTGCATTCAGAGACGGCGCAACAGAGCAGATGGAATTTTCGCCAGAACAGTAGGCGTAAGTCAAGAGCAAGGGGTCGAAACAGAAGATATTAACTTTTTTCCATCTACAGTACGTGTTGACTCTGTTGACTTTGTTGATTCAGCATTTGAATTTGCTTGCACTAATGCTATTACCTCTAATACGCATATTGTAAATTTAAGTGATTTAAATATCACTAAAGATATGTGTCGAGTTTTACGAAAAGGTAGCAAGTTTGTTCCTGTTAAGATACCTGCTCTTGCTGATATTGTGTTGGATATCAAATGCTTCTGTCGTAAATTATACTTGAAAGTTTTTTTTTAAACACAAGATTCTACTAATCAACTTTTGCTGAATAATAATAGTAGCGTTAATAATGAAAGCTCTTTTGCTTTAGATGATTCTTTAATGAATCTTTCTATCTATGACTATGAGTCAGATAACTCTGTGGATGCTGATGTGCTTGAATTTTTTTCTTGTGGCTCAGATCTTGATGGGAATCGTTTTTTTACTGGTTATGGCAGACTTGAAGTTCCTTGTTTACCCACTTATAGTACTTTTCACCCACCCAAGAAATCAGCTATCGAATTGTTTTGAAAATATTCTTGTTAGGAAAGTTGAAACTGAATATGCTGATTTTAGAAAGCAATTCGTTGAATTTAACTTAACAAAATCTGAATGGTTTGCTGTTAAAGCTATGCAAAATGTTTCAGATAGATAAATTTTTTGTCAAGCTGACAAGGGGGGTAATTGGGTGATTATGAACAAACAACATTACCTAAAAATGGTTTTTGATTTGTTATGTGATGAAAGTGTTTATATTGAACTGTCTCATAATCCAATTTTGGAATTTAATGAAGCATTGCTGGAACTTTTAGAACGGGGTGAAAGGTTAGGTTTTCTTACACAAAAAGATGTGAAAAAATTACATATAGAAAATCCTAGAGATGCGACCTTTTATGCCTTGCCTAAAATACATCATAACTGTAATGATCCTCCTGGCCGCCCCATAGTTTCCAGCTGTGGTTGCTTTCTTGAAAATGTGGGAATTCTACTGGATATCTTACTGAAAAAAGAACTTAAGAATGTTATCTCTCATATTAAGAATACTAATGAATTTTGTGCCTTGGTTAAAAATATGCATTGGGACAAAGAATTTTATTGGGCGACTGTAGACGTCAAGGCCTTGTATACAAGTATTTCTACTAAATTTGGCCTTGAGGCTATTAGTCATATCTTGGGGGAAGGTCCTCGTATGTCTTATTATTTCATTACTTGAATTTGCATTGACACATAATTATTTTTTATGCAAGGAAAAAATCTTTCTACAAAAAGAAGGTACTGCAATGTGGGCTAATTTTGCCCCCACTTATGCAATTCTTTTTATGTCCTTCTTTGAGACCAGTTTTCTTTATACATTAGAGTTTTTTCGAAAATCTGTGGTCTTATACCGTAGGTACATTGATGATTTGATATTCATTTGTCAGGGTAGCATTTCTGATTTCAGTGAATTTGTAGATGGACTTCATTTAAATAGGTTTGGTTTGAAATTTACTTACAAAGCTGATCTATGTAGTATACAATTCCTTGACATTTTGTTATATGTGGATACATATAATAATATTCAGTTTAGACCCTACAGAAAGGTGACAGCAACAAATAATTTTTTACATGCTTCTAGTGCACATACACATTTAATTGAGGCTCTTCCTTTTGGAGAATTTAAACGTATATGAACATACTTCAGAAAAATGTCTTTTGGAAGAATAATTTAATTATGTTAGAAATAGACTTTTAAGCAGGGGTTACTCAAAAGATAATGTTACAAATAGTGAATGTAGGGTTTTGGGTAAGAAGAGTTCAAAAATTAATATTGCACAAAGCTCTAATGAATATAAAAATTCTGATAAAGTAAATAATGATAAAATATTTTTTGTAATAAAATATTCCCCTTTTTCTAGCAAACTTAAATATATTGTAGATTTTTTATGGCCTATTATTTGTGATAATGATGAGATAGGACATTTATTTGCTAAAAGGGTATGTTTTTCTTATGGTAGATTTTCTAACCTAAAAGAACTTTTGAGTTTGAAATATAATGTAAAACATTTGAATGAAGGTAATGGTATGTTCAAAAGTGGCAGATGTAAAATTTGCCCTAGGTTTAAAAATCTCTCATGTAGTATTATCAATGGCATTAAATTTAATGCTACAGATAGATTTGACTGCAAATCATGTGGAGTTGTTTATATAGTGGGTTGTGGATGTGTTCCATCTAAATATTATATTGGTCAGGTTAAACGACAGGTAAAAATACGTATAATGGAGCACATTGGTGATGTTAGGAACTGTAGAATTGATAGCCCTATCTCAGAACACTTTAATAATATCCATTCTGGCTGTCTGGATTCTTTACTTTTTTGTGTTCTTGCTAAACCAAGTGTTACAGGTTCTGGTAACTATTCACAAAAACTTCTAAATTTAGAAAGTAGATTTATTCTTAACTTTGGTACTCTAATGCCTAAGGGTCTGCATTTAGAAATGAATATTACTTTATAATAATTTTATAAATTATTTAAAAATGAGTATTTTACTCTTATGCTATTTATCTTTTTTGTGTGAAACAGAAATGCTTTGTAGTTGCTATTAAGTGGTTTTGCATTAATCAATTGTCTAATTATTCAATTTAGCAAATTTTATAAAAAGATGCAGCTGTATGTCTTTTATTATTCCTATGAAGGCTTTGTTTAGCCGAGGTACCAGAAGACATTAAAGTTCCTGCTGTATCCTGGCTCCTGTTTTTGGTGTTCTATATTATAATTTTCTGTGGTTTTTGATATGTAAACCCCTCATTGGTAAGATCAGACCATAAACAAATTTCCCTGGACATCCATATCCCGTCCCCACCCTCAGCCAAGGAAAACACTGTAAAGAATTTCTCAAAAGCCAACTTTGCACTTCTCAAGACTGAGGTGGAATCCTTCAAAGCCCCCGGGCCAGAGGATAATACAGCACAATCCGCAGAATCCTTTACAAATGCATTCTATGAGCACCTGCAGGAATGCATGGATCATGCGATCCCAAATAAAACCAAGACTCACTCCTCCAAAAATAGGAGACCTGTCTGGTGGACCCCGGCCATAAATAAGCTATACAACAGGAGGAGGAAGCTACTACATGACAGAGCAAAATCCCAAAAAGGGAAGACATCTCTGATCAGTATTAGCAAGAAACTTTGATCCCTCATAAAATCATCAAAGGCCAGTTTCGAAAGAAAAATTGCCCTAGACACTAAAGATAATCACAAGGCCTTCTTTAGTTATGTCAGGAATATGGGTGAAAACTCCCATATATGCTCTGAATTGTTGCGTAATGGTACAAAATATACCAAACCTACAGACATAGCCAACATCCTGGCAGACAGATTCAGCGCAAACTTCTCCCCCCCTTCCCCCCCAAAGGAGCAAATGCCTATCCCAACTGAATGTAACCTCCCTGACATCACAGATGCACAGGTGAAAGCTGCCCTCTCCAAAGAAAAAAAACACAGCATCTATGGGACTGGACGGTGTCCCAGGCTGTGTCTTACACGAGCTCCAAGACGAACTGAACCCTCACATTAAGTCACTGTTCAAACTTAGCCTTACTACAGGATATGTACCCAAAGAATGGCATACAGCTACAGTGGTCCCACTCCACAAAGGTGGTGCCACAAAGGACCCCGGGAACTATTGCCCCGTAAGCCTGACTAGTCTGGACTGTAAAGCTATAGAGCGTATTATCATAGAAATCAGACATTGGGAGCCTCCAGACACTGGACCCTACCCAATTCGGCTTTGTTAAGGGCAGATCATGCCTCTTAAACCTAGTTGATTTCTTTGAAACAGTTACCAAAGCCATAGATGAGGGCAAGGTAGTCCACACAGCCTACATGGACCTCGCAAAAGCCTTCGACACAATACCCCACTCAGGCATCATAAATAAGCTTACCAGCTTAAATATCAACCCCTATATCACAAGATGGGTTGCAAACTGGCTCAGGGATAGAACCCACATGGTCAGAATCGCAGGTGCCATGTCCGAATCCAAACCAGTTACAAGTGGCGTCCCACAGGGCTCAGTTCTGGGACCTCTCTTGTTCAGTATATACTTCTCGGAGGTTCAGGCTAACACGGGGGGATTATAGCTGACAAAGTTCGCAGATGACTGCAAACTGGGGGCCCTAATCGACTCTCCAGCTGACACAAGCATCCTCCAAAAGGGTCTCACAGAGATGGATGCTTGGTGCCAGAGCCATGGCCTCAAGCTAAATGCTAAAACGTGCATAATCATCCCCTTTGGGAAAAACAAGGTGCCCACAAATTACCACATAGGTGGTAATCCATTAAGTACGGAAGAAGTAATTAGAGATTTGGGGACCAACGTAGATCCTAATCTCTCCTTTGATAATCACGTTGCCAAAGTGGTTAGAAAGACCTTCTATATAGCCCACCTTATCACGAAAGGGTTCGCATGTACATCAAGTGAGGTCATTGTGCCCCTCTACTCGTCACTCATCAGGCCCATAATTGAATACAATGCCCCTTTTGGGATGTACCTTACCTGACACCTGCAGCAACTGGAGAGACCCCAAAAGTACCTCACCAAGAGGATCATGGGCTACAAACAGATGTCCTATGCAGCTCGACTAAAGAAACTCCAGCTCTACTCAGTTGTTTACCGCCTACTCAGAGGCGATCTATGCCTGACATACAAAGCCATGTCAAACCCAGAATTAATGGACATGCTCCACCTCAAAAAATCCAAGTCCCTTAGAACTACACGCTCCAGGGACTTAAACCTCAGCAAAAAAATAAATCGGACATGCTGGAGGGACAGATTCATTTCCCAGAGACTCCCCTCACTCTGGAATAGAATCCCAAATCATGTTAGACATAGCCCCTCGCTGACCCTCTTCAAGCGAAATCTGGATGCGTGGATGGGAAATCGCAAATTCACCCCTGGGATCTCTTCTGTGTCCCTGCTAGACAGAGGCACAGTAAACTAATCTTAAAGGGTACCTTCTGTGACCTACTTTACAGAGGCACAGTAGGCTAATCTAATAGGGAAGCGGAAGCCAAATACACTCTGGCTAGGCTTATAAATGCCCTAGGGCAGATAGCCTAGTATCTACCTATGAACCTATAAAAAAAAAAAAAAAAAACTCTTACTCTTCCTGCCCCGTTCTCTTGCTCATCATAGATCCTCCTTTGCCATTAAGTCGTGTAACAATACAGCCATCCAACCTGACACCTACACTAAACTATCAGGGGTCATCATTGATGATGAACTAAAATTCAGTATATGCAACTTTTCAGTACACAATTTGGAACCCACTAGTTGGGTCATTGATTTTTACACGATTTTTATATATTTATGACAAGATAATGTCCCAATGACAAGCTATTTAGACTATGTTTAATATTATGTGTTTTAGAGTTTTTAACATGAAAACATGAATTAAAAATTGTATATCTTTATGAAAAAGATCAAGTATACTGATATTTAAGTAAAATATATATTTATATTTATTATTTATGGCTTTGTAGCTAAATATAACTTACACAGACCATTTGATTGTTTGCATCTTATATATACATTTATTTTGTATATTTTTTATATCTTAAATACGGTGCATATTTTTTAAAACAATTTAAAATGTTTCTTTTATTGTCAAACAATACTTGAAATGGTTAAATTAATTAATTGACTGGCCTATCCCATGATATAAATAAAGGGGATGGCCATATTACATTTGTAACTTGATAAAGCCTGGGATACACCAGGCGAAAGCGCTCGTTTTTACTTGTTGTGGTCTATTAAACTAAAGCAATTTTGACTTCTTTACTTTGGTTTCTTTGCTGTTTGGTCTTGACACTGAGGATTACTATTTAGTACATTAAGATTCATGGACTTTGAACGCATTACTCATTTCCGACAGCAAAATTTTGAGTGGCTGGTGGCATTGACTACAGTTTTCCTGTTCTTCTTGGGTTTTTGCTAGTTTTTTGGTAGTTCCGCTTACTTCGTAAAATTCAGTCAACACATACAGCAATGCATAAAGAAAACCCATCAGAAACTAGGTCTCTTATACCAGAACAGAAAATACCTCACTCGAGGCTAGACTCACCCTAGGACAAGCACTTCTCCTCCCCTCTCTCCTCTATGCTGCCCCAATTCTCACAAATATTCAAACAACTACCTTGAACAAACTCCAACAAACCTACCACAAAATAGCCAGATTCATCACTAACTCCCCAAACAATACACACCACTATATTGCCTTAAAGTCTCTACAATGGCTGGAACTCCCACAACTACTACATCTCTACCAATTTCACATGCTGCACTCTATGCTCTTTAAATCTTCCATCCATCTTTATCTCTCCTAGTCTATCTATACCCCTTCTCGATCTCTCCGCATCTCTAATCAGCAATTGCTCGGTATCTACCACCCCAATAAGTCAGTAGGTAAGCAACTCTATAAAACACTCTGTGGCCCAAGCTTGGAATAAACTTCCCCTGGACATATGCTCCCTCACACTCCACTTTTTAAAAAAAAGAACTTAAGGGACATTTACTCAACTCCAGAACCTGTCCCTGCTATGACCCTATACAGCTCTCCCCTCCCCCACACTCACATCACTCAGTTGATCCTACTCACACTCTTGTCTGTCCCTCACTTGTACAATAACAAAGAATCTGCCCAGAAAAAAAAAATTTCAAATTTATTTTTTCTTTCAATTATAACCTTCACATGTAGTTGTTTATTCCTTACTATTGTTGTTATCATTGTTTGCAGTACTTGTTTTCTTACTGTAATTATATATTGTACCTTCTGGAGCTTTTCTCCTCGGGTCTCAACTAAAAATGGGACAAAATCCCAGTTGGACTAACAAATGTCAATAAATAAATAAAAAAAATAAATAAATATTTTACTATATCTATTTTCACAAAAAAAAAAGATTGGGAAGGGAGCTATGATATACAATTCACAAAGAAACAATGGGAGCACATAGGGCCCCTAAATATACAAAAAAAAGTCTAGAAGATTTAGAATTTTTGCCAGGAAGTGATTTCACAGGTACTTTTATACCCCAAGCAGACGCCAAATAATTTTTCCTCAGGTACATGGCGAATGTTGGAGGTGTGACAGAAAAGAAAAGAGGTAACTGGGAACATATGTTTTGGGAGTGTAATTTGCTGGTAGACTTTAAAAATTCCCTACAGAGGGCTTTGCTGGGAATACTGGATGAGCAAATGAGTGTAACTAATGAAATTATTTTTTTGAGCTGGGATACAGGATCTCAATTGCCTAGACATACTAGTTAAGTTTAATTCTGGTGCCTGCCAAAAAGCAATTACTAGAAAATGGAAATTAAAATCTAAACCAACCATACTTGAAGTAGTGAATATTGTAACAGAGATAAAAAAGCAGAATGCAGGATCTTCAGAAAAGGGTAAGATTAGATTACATAGAAAAAAATGGAAACTGTGGGAACAATTCATGCAGAAAATGTTTTGGAGGAGGAATGCGGTTTAAGAGAAGGCAGGAACTGAATAATTTATGTAATGTTGTCTAGACTACAGGAGACACAATGCATGCGATCTATAATGTTTTTAAATATGAACTTGTTAATATGGTCTGATTATTTTTATACAAATGTAAATTTACCTATGCCACAAGTGATAATTCAATAAAGGTGTTTAAAAAACTGTTATTGGAAAAATGAAGTTTCGTAACTGGGGCAAACTTAACATAGCTAATAGCATGTCCACCACAGTAGTACTAAACAGCAAAAAAAAAAAAATACATCAAGCCATATGAATCTCAGAGCTACAGCACTCACCTGAAACCAGAAAAAAATAAAATAAAAATAAATACATGCAATATAAATCACCATGTGCTCAAAAATGTAAAACAACCATGCCCTCAGCCAACAAGACAAGTAGTTACTGTCCTCAGAAACCAAAATTAGAATCCTAAAAAAATAAAACAAAACCCCCAGATGAAGAACCTCTACCAAAGAAGCTTCATGAATACACAAAAATGGTAAAAACAAATAAAAACAAAAATTATAAATAATGAAAATCAAACTGAAAGCCTAAACCAGTCCCAGAACACTAGTTAGAGTGCAAGCAAAAATCAAAACACCAGCACATAAGCATAAAAATGGAAAATAAGTTAAAAAAAAAGGAATGCTCTACAGCTGTGCCAGATCCTTCTACCCCAGTCGAGCAATCACCACAACATAAAAAATGTGGATCAAGTTGCCAATGGCTGATTTCATGGAAGTCTGATCCTTAAGGCCTTCCTTGAGTTCACTATCAGCTTTTCAACAGAGTGCTGTAATTCATCAAACAAGTCTCACTGAAAATACATCTGACATTAATTTCTGCAAAGAAAAAATGGAAGACAAACTTGTTTTCCCAGTTTATCCAGAGTCCAGTATTTTATCTCTGGGGAACAGACAGCAGGAGACTGAAATGAAGGATTACTCTTCAAGGCAGCTGCTGACACAGTGACATCCAGCTTAGGACTACTTGTGATAATGAAATTTCTTCAGGGAACAGAATATTTGATTTGCCTTCCTTTGTACTGAAACCACAGTGCCAGAATGTACCCAAAAGTAATTTACAATACCCTGGAAAGTGTCCACCATTGGGAAGTGCAAGGACTGTTGTCTCATCCTGCAGACCTTCTATAACTTTCTGTGAGCAAATAAATGGCATCAGTGGGGCATTACTCTTCTCTTAAAGCTTCACCAAATTCAGGATTCTCAGAGTGAATGAAGGTAATCGGACTCTTCTTCACAGGCATCCTCAGAAATTTGTTCAAAATATCACAAAGTCTTTTAAATACGGAGTATTTTGCAAAAGCTTCCCTTGGACCTTCGGCAGTTGGGTGGGACGCCTTATGCGGAAGATTCTGCTAGCCTTTTAGGCTACACCATATGAGTACCAAGACAAGAGGAGGAGTCAGATTAAATACTGACTGAAGGAGAGTAAATCTCAAGAGGGACAAGGGAGGGTGCTGGTAGGTGTGTATGGTGATGTCAAGATTTGTGGTTTTTCAGGCTGGTTCCAATTAACATCCCTGCTTGGATGAGCTAAGGCACACATTTCTGGAGGGAAAGGACATCGTTTTATGCATATGAAGAGACACAGAGAGACAGAGAAGGGAAGAGAACGGGAGAAAGGTCTGATTGCTGGAAAATGGTTATAATACCTATACTCTAGAAGTAAAAAAGGATTTTAGCTAGATCTGATCTGAGACTCTAGATAGATAAATCCTTAACGCAATCATCCATGTAAGGATACAGAGCCACATCAGTCTTGGGTGTATGAAAAGTGGGACCAGATACTTTAATAGTCTGGATATAGTAGAAAAAACAAAGGATTAAGCAGTAAACTGGTAATGAGAGTCTCTTACATGGAGGTAGATAATCTGTATCATGCATGCCTGGTCAATAGGAAGGCATCTTGCAAAAAAGAGGTAGACATGCTTGCAGTATCATAATCTTTATGGCTACTACCTGTACCTTTTTTTGCAGGACAATCTCTGTTTAGGCACCTGTTTTCTGCAAAAACATGATAAAGGGCAAAAGCACTACAGTTTTCTTCTGCTTAATGTAGGCAAATGAAATTCTGTATTTCAAACCATCTTATTATGACATGAAACAGAAACAACTAAAATTCTACAACTGTGAGCCTTTATTTTTGTGATCAATTCAAATCCACTCTTGTGCAAATGACGGAGTTCAACCTCTCCTACAAAGTCTTGCATTGCTGCAAAAAGTCCCCTTTTTGGTAGCCAGAAAGGTGGCAAGCCTACATTTATTTATTTTACATTTGGTTACTGGGAAAGTCTGACTGGGTGAAGACACGTTTTTTGTGGAGGCCTGGGGAGAAAAGCTCCACATGTTTCTTAAAAATATATAAAAACTTAACCATTACAAAATTTTACAGTATAGTCAGTAACATTTTTCTGACAGTGCACATACTGCAAAAGACAGTTTTACAGAGAAGCAGTACATACAGGTTTTTAAAATAGAAATTCAGTTAAATTTACACAGCATTAAGTAAGCATAATTATAACTAGTAGTCAGAGCTGGAACAGCAAGAGCAAGCAATTCAGCAGCCACTTAGCCTGGACTAGTACAGGTATAAAGCCAAAAGTCATTAAGGAAATTTTTAAGGGAATTCTTACACTGATGGGTAGTTAGTAGTTCTAACAGTAAGAGGAAGTGAATTCCACACTTTTGCTACACAGTGGGAATATAAGGAATCACCAGCAGTGTTGGGCGATTTACTCACCTGTAGTAGTGATTTATTTCCAGATTTAAGACTGTGGTTAGTAAAATAAGGTTTTAAAATGTTTAACAGAGCTGGAATTTTTTCAGCCTGATATAATAGTTTGTGTGTCATGATTAGTTGATTGTAGGATAGTAGTTGTGGTAGTTCTAGCCAAGATAGTTTTTTCAAGGAATAACGGTGGTGTATCTAATGTGGACAGTCGGTAGCTAACTTTGCTACATTGTTGTAGCATACTTCAAGTTTCTTTAAATCTGTCTTTTTATGATTAAAAATTGGGGAGGCATACAGCAAGGCTGACAGGAGATGGGTTCTGGAAATAATAATTCTAGAAATATCAGGCATTTTTGTTACTATATAAGATACCCATTTTTTTTATGAACTTTTATGAACTTTCTTGATTGTTTGGGATAAATGTAGATCAAATCTTAGGTTATTATCAATTGTAACACCAAGTAATTTTGTTTGAGATTCAGGGATGATTTTTATCAATTTGCTGTGGGAAACTATCAAAAGCCTTGGGCATATCGATGAGGACAGCCAAAACTATTTTGCCTTCATTTCAAAGTTGGTTGAGAGTGTTACTGAAACTCAGAAGAGCAGTTATGGTACTGTGATAAGGTCTAAACCCATGTTGGGAGTTGGTTAGAAGGTTATTGGTGGTAAGGTATAAGAAACGCTGAGAGTGAATGCATCTTTTTCATGGAGTTTTGATAGTGGGGAAGGAATGGGTCTGTAATTTGAAAGTTCTGCTGAGATGCCTCCTTTGTGTATGGGGATTATGTAAGCAGTTTTCCATTCTGATGGGACATATTGTTCTGCAACAGATCTATTTATAAGAATTGATACTGGATAGGATATGGCTTCAGCAGCTAATTTTAAATATTCAGCTGGCCGGTTATATGCTGCTATTGTGTTAGGTTATCTTGATACATTTGCTTACATGTAAAATATTTAAATACATTTCACATCTTTTTCCCTTTTTCAGTGTGACAGAGAAATGATAAAGATGTTTATTTTACTGAATCTGGAATTGGCTATACTTAAATTTCCATCTGGTAGTGAATTCTTAATTAAGCCAAATTAGCTGCTCTTTTGGAGTACAAAGGATGAGGCTTAGAAATACAATGGCACAAACCTCCGCCAGCTCTTGTTTGTTAAAAGAGGTAAATCTTCCTCCTTGGCAAGTGGAAGGCGGATAGCAGGAACAATATGATGGGAGTGATGGCACTGGTGTCCAATGGCAATTATTAAAAGGCACATGTTACAGAGGTGCTGCTGCAGCTTCTCAAAACCTGGTGCTTTTTTTCTTCTGAAACGGATCTTTTAATTGTTGCTGTTAGCTTTGCTTCCTGTACAATGATCAACTCTTGGAAAGCAGAAAAGGATTTACCATTTCATTAAGGCCACTTTCAATGAAAATAGGATTGCAGATTAAATAACAGTGAAAATTAGTTTCACTGAAAAAACTAGAACTTCAAGGAGGCAAGCCTCTGTATTCCCACAAATGCCTTACTCAAATATAGTAACCCTTTCCATATGGTTGTATAGCAGTTAACAACCTAAAAAAAAAAATCTTGCACCAAATAAGAACTCGACTGCTGCAAAAATTTTATGGTAAGGCACGTAGAGAAACAAACACATTTAACAACAAATTCCAGAGAAACTAAACAATTAAGCATTCATTAATGCTGAATGTTGGCCTGTGAAGCACTGCTGGTGTTGCAACACAGCTGAAGGAATACACCTTTGTGTAAAGTTGTATTGCATTGGCTGTGCAGTGGTGCAGCAGTTAACATTGTTCCCCTCATAGCAAGAGTTTCCCTGGTTTGATTCTCATTTGGGTTGCCTTCTGTGCGCAGTCTGCATGTCCTCCCTGCATTCGCGTGGGTTTCCTCTGGGTACTCCGGTTTCCTCCCACATTCCAAGGACGTGTCTGTAGTGTTTCTCCCCAGGCCTCCCCTGAAAATAGGCTCTGTCCTAATCGGACTTTCCCAGTCAATAAATGTTAAATAAATAAATAAATAAATAAACAAATAAAGAGCTCTGTGACTAATGGTTTTAAGAGAGTTCAGAGGCTATACTCAGCTGCACTCAGACATATCATCATTTGAAGACTGCATTAATTCTACCGCATTACTGAAATGTTATCCATTATACCTAGAATTAAAGTTACAACCAAATGCAAGAAAGAGAGATCTTGCTTTATTTTCCATGTCTGCAAATGTTACTTGGTGTACTATGTAATGCAAAAGCAACATATGGTAACAAGGGGCCAGCATTTATACTTGTGCATTTCAGGGTAGCAGACAGCTTGCTCCTCAGAGACAGAATAAAGCAGTGTAAAATACACATCAGTAGGGAAAAAAAAAATCAACAAAACAGACTGACGTTAAGTCGAGCATACAACGAAGGGCAAGGTAGTGGTCTCACACCGCTCTCTGAGAAATTTGAAATAATACATATAACAACCACAACTGGTAACATCAGTATCCACTAGCAGTGGCAGTCTGCTTCTATGCTTTTTCCAGAAAAAAATATATAGCTGATATAAAAGCTCTCAATGGGTGCCTAGCAAGAAGGACATCTTACCAATTCCATGAAAGGGGTCAGAAAGGGGAGTAGATGAAAATAGAAAAAGTGGTACAGCTGTAGAAGAACACACAGCAAGTACACAATAAGGTAAACCAGGGCTAGGGGAAGGCAGGCTACATTTATTTTTTGGGGGAAAGGACATCATTTTATGCATATGAAGACACAGAGATAGAGAAAGAAGGGGGTGAAAGGCAAGAAGAGGGAAGTTATGCAGAAGAGGCAAACAAACAAAAAACAAGGCAGACATACAGCAGTATGAAACATTCCATTTAAATCAACAGACTTCTCACAATAACAGCCTGCAGCCATTTTCTTTGAATAAACACATAATACAACAAAGACATGGAGAGTGAGAGCTGTTTGGTGTGTGGTGGTTGAACTTGGAAGCCTTGTAAAGTTTTTCTGCTGAGCTGTGCTAATGTATATAGTATCAGCCCTAATGATAAATGAAGACAACTCTTCTTATTACAATCTGTACATTTGGGCAATTACCAATAAAAGAATCTTCAACCTCATTTGGTCTAACTGGCTTGTGTGAATTAAATATATTATACAACTGAGGTGTCGGAAACACAACCTGTATTTGTACAGCACATTTACTATAGCATTTTATACATATACTTGCTGCAGCTCATTCTGATTGATCTTAGTCATAAAAGAGTATATTTATCTAGTACACCAATTCTGTACATCAAAACTAAATCACACAGGTGTTGAGATATGCATCATGCATGTCATTCTAGAAGTTACAACAAGACAGATATCTAGAGTCTTCAAATTACCTCTATAGCTTTTCCAGTGAAAATTGAACCAGTTGTGCCACTCTTAAATGTTCTTGTCTGGTTTAACTGAATGTGTCCTTTGTGGTATTGCAAAGCAATTCGAGCAGTTACTCCAGAACCTGTAGGACTTCTGTCAACCTAAGTCGGAAAAGGAAAAACGTATTGGGCAACGCTCTAGTAAATGCAATAGTAAATCAACCAATAAATAGTCATTTATGTTTCAAATGATACCTGAGCATTGGCAAATATACATATGTTGGCAGTTGGTTCTTCGGAAAATTCATCACTTCCATCTGTTAATATGGTACCATAAAGGAATGCAAGGTCTTTACTTTCTGGATGATAAAGCTTCACCTATAATTGGTACACATGGAAAGAAAAAACAGATGAACGACTTTTGTGAAATGTATTCAGACTGTTCCCCCAAGGAAAGTTAAGAAGTCTACAACAGTTAACCTACGAAGGCCCATTTTGCATTATTAAACTTTGTTTGTGTCTTTCGGCTTTTCCTGGTTAGGGGTCGCCACAGCGGAACTCCGGTCCGCTAATGATTGGCAGTTGATTTTTACGTACCGGCTTGCCAGGCCTGACACACAACTTTCAACGAAGGTACACCCATTCACGCATGTCTCCACGCAGAAGACGCTCTAGCTGAGAATCGAACCGGACAGCATCTTACTGTGAGGTGACAAGGCTACCACAGCACCACCACCGCATTTTTCATTATTACACTACAGTGTACAAAACATCATAAAAACAAATGTTACAGTCATGCTCAGAAGTGAAACATTACAGTAATGACTGAAGAGCTTAGCCAAAACAACAACTGCATTCTGTTATACATATGTGTAGTTAAACCATCAGTTCAAATGCAAGATAGGTACTAAAGCCCCTTAGTGAGCAGCAAAAATGGCATAACAGTTTTGAACCAGCAGTAAAAGTAATAATATAAAGCTGTTGCCCTGTGACTGGCTGCAAAGACATTACATATTAAACAAACCAGCTGCAGCAAACCATAGTCTATTTTAGAATATTAAGCCACTGGGGTTAACAAAAGAAATGGATAGAAATGTCATTAACAAATCCTGAAGGAGATGAGTAAAGTTGACATAGGTCAGTCTTTGCCATCTCCCACCTACAGGTCACAGGA
Organism: Protopterus annectens; assembly: GCF_019279795.1. NCBI lineage: Eukaryota > Metazoa > Chordata > Ceratodontiformes > Protopteridae > Protopterus > Protopterus annectens. Next base: position 782,295,708 of record NC_056737.1, on the reverse strand, counting down.
AAGTTGCCTCTTTCTGGCCAAACACCATACCATCATGGTGCTCAGCACAAAACATACTGTTGTGGTGCACGCCATGGCTCCAATGCTAGTCTAGTAAAATCTGTACCTATGACACAGGTGCCACAAATAGACAAGGCCAAAGGACAGCCATCACCCTTTACCTATTTCAAAACCACTCTCAGGCAAACAGCTATTCTGTCCTGGTGGATGACCACAGAGGAGATTAGGCTTTAAAGTCAGTCAGTCATGCCACTCGACCATCATACTTCCTTATCATAACCATTTGGATCTTTCTCCTGGCAAAAGGCTAATTCACCATAGTGTCTAAGTAGAGGAGCACAGGTTTAATAAGGCTAAATATCACCAATTATTAAATTTCACTCCTCAGCACCACATCAGGACCAACAAGACTAAAGGTCCTATAAACAAATCAAAGCACATGCAAAAGAGGATGCTGGGGTGTTACCCTGAACAAAGGAGCACCACAGTTGTACTGTTAAGGTGAGGTGTTAACATGAACACTAGGACACCTTAACTATTATACTGATATGGCAAGTCCCTCATACATCTCAGTACTGTAATAGCTGAGTGTCCTAGCTTCACAGTACCTGGATGGGGAAACTGGCAAGGAATACAGTCACATTTCAGGTGGGGACCTTAGCAAAATTTACCCTGGACACCAACTGTCTTTACAGACTGAAGCTGACTTTCAGTGCTTGCATTCATATGATCTGATGGCAAAGTCTGTTCTCACAGGAGCAAATTTCACAGCCAAATGTAAGAGGGCAGAAAAAAAAATTATTGTTCTATCAGAATGCACTATGATTTCTATTTTAAAATGGTTACTTCAGGAATCCTAACAACTCGGCACCGTAAAAATCCACTTCCAATCATGAGCGGACCGGAGTTCCGCTGTGGCGACCCCTACTGGGAAAAGCTGAAAGTCTACTTCAGGAATCTTAACAGAATTCAGTGTAAGCAGCTATTTAATAGGAGGCAGTTTGCTTTCTTACTGGATAATACAACTTACTGCATACAGAAGACCCCCACCCAAAAAAGGATCAGCCAAGTGGATTTCTTTGGACCTGAAAATAAATTAATGAATTGCTAGCAGCAGTATTCTGGGATTCACATTACGCAACTGAATATTTGGTTAACAGCGCAATCTAAAATGACTTCAGGAATGAAGGAACCCTAGCTTTAGAGAAAATGATGCAAGGTTCACAGCACATAAACCAAAGTCATGTACTTGTTAAGAGATGGGTGAGAGTTGGTCCATTTCACATTAGCAGCAGCAGAACCAATGCTACTAAGTCTTTGGCAGATGAACACCTGACTCTTTCCATAGCCACCAGCCCTCTTCTCTTATCCACGGTGCTCTGCAAACAGGCCTTCCAATCCAGATCTCAGTAATGCTGCACAAAAAAAAAAAAAAAAAAAAAAGGGGGGGGGGGGGTTCCGAAGGGCCATGGATGGAACAGCTTCTCCAACAGATGAGGTCTGATCAGGGAGAATCAAACTTGTTAAGGCCAAAATATGTCTATGAGAATGACTTTAAACTTGTTTTGACTGGTTTTTCAGTATGAACTTTGAAATAAAGGGAAATAGTGGAAAAGCATACAAGTTTTGGGGGCCATTTCTTGATGACAGCGTCCCTGAAACTTTCCCCATTGAAGAAATCATGGAAAATAAGTTGTTACAATTAGTGTTTATTGATAAGACAAATAAACTACAGCAAGGCTTCCAGAGACAGTTTGGTAGTGAGTTCCATCCTACTTGTTAAAATACCAGGTCGCTGGCATGTTATCAGTATGGATGGCTATCATAAGCAAGGGTAAGGAGCCCTGAAAGACCTAAAGCTTGAGAAGAACTTGAGTCATCTCAAGAACACTGATTTGCAAACTGGCCTCTGACTGTGATCATACGTCTTTGACAGTCTGCCCTTCATAATGCCTCCCACCTCAAAAGGGTAAAAGCCTCCATTATGACAGCCATGGAAGGGATTTGGAATGGACTGCCCATAACCACTTATGGATTATGTAGCCATCATTTTAAATGTGACCTGCATGTGTTGAGAATTTTTTTCCAAACACCTTTATTGAATTATCACTTGTGACATAGGCAAATTCACATTCATGTAAAGTAATTAAACTATATTAACATAGCAAACATTGTATGACATATAGCAATATATGTGAAGTATAACAATATTACATAAATTATTCAATTCCTGCTTTTTTTAAATAAAGACATACTTATTAAACCATCACTTACTACATAGGCAATCATAAATTTATATAAATGAAAACAAACCACACCGACACAATCCTAGTTGCAAGCATTTTACATTACAAACACGTGCTCAGAATTTTGACCTGAAAGTAGGCAGAATCTGTATGACAAGACTACTGACCTTTCAGTATCCACTGTATGGTTTACATATAGCATCTTGTGAAAGGAATCCAGTAGACATCACTGCCATCAATCCTGATGCTTTGAAATAAAGAAAGGCTGTGAGAAACTGAAACTGGACAATTTGTAAGATAAAGTTCTGCAATGGAAGGATCCTAACTAGGGGCAGAACAGCCCTGCATGACAGAGTATCTAAGGTACAGCTTATGAAAGTCAGCATTTGAGAAGGCTCCAACATGGACTTTGCAGTATTCAGATACCACCTTTACTTCTTGCAGTCTCTAATTTGCTAAAACTTTGGACATACATTTGGTGAATATTTTGGGGGACGGAGTTGAGACCAAATGGTAGATTCCTGAACTGGCAGACTGACTTCTAGCTGGATGTGTAGAAATTTCCTGAAATCATTGACAGTCTTGATGTGGAGGCAGGTATCTTGAAGTTACAAAGAGCACATCTAATCATTTGACAGACAGCGAAGGATGAATTGCATTTTGACCATCCAAATTGTTTCTTGTGGAGTAAACATTCAAATGTAATACAGGTCCGAAGTCCTTTGTTTTCTTGAGAACAAAAAGTAGAATAATAATCTGTTCCTCTTTGGTCTGGTGAGACCTCTTGGACACCTTTTCTGGTAAAAGGTATAAATCCTCTTTTTTGCTGTTTTCTTTTGATAAGATGGAACATCTGCCAACAGAAAAGACGGGCTGAGAAGGGGTGCAGAACGGGTTAGTGCAACCACTACAGATTTTACTGTCCTTATCAGTTTGTCCTGTGTGGTGGCCAATCATACCTGCAAGTGGAGAGAAAGATGACCCTTGACTGCCTCCAGAGTTGAACAGCTGGACAAGATCTCAGGTGTTCTCCTGAAGCATGGACTTTGATTCTCCATTTTTCTTGTTCTACTTTCGGCTGCTCCTGTTAGGGGGTCTCCACAGCAGACCAACTGTTTCCATTTCTTCCTGTCCTCTGCATCTTGCTCTATCACACCAACTACCTGCATGTCCTCTCTCACCACATCCATAAACCTTATCTTAGGCCTTCCTCTTTTCCTGTTACCTGGCAGCTTCATCCTTAGCATGTTTTTCCCAATATACTCTGCATCTCTCCTCAGTACATGTCCAAACCAACGTAATCTTGCCTCTCTGGCTTTGTCTCCAAACCTTTCAACCTGGGCTGACCCTCTAATATACTTATTCCTAATCCTGTCCATCCTCGTCACACCCAGTGCAAATCTTAACATCTTCAACTCTGCCACGTCAAGCTCTTGACTCCTGCCTTTTTGTCAATGCCACTGTCTCCTACCCATATAACATAGCTGGTCTCACTATCCTCTTGTAGACCTTCCCTTTCACTCTTACTGGTACACGTCTGTCACAAATCACTCCTGACACTCCTCTCCACCCACTCCATCCTGCCTGTACTCTCTTCTTCACCTCTCTTCCACACTCACCATTACTCTGAACTGTTGATCCCAAGTACTTAAACTCATCCACCTTTGCCACATCTACTCCCATTCTCCATTTTTGTTGATTATTCTTATAAATTGGATATATACCCTGTACCTTTTGCACCTTCCAGATCTCTGATTATTCTGAAGCTTTTGACCACACCTAAACCAGAGTTGATGAGGGCTCTGTTCTTTTGTTTGTCCTTGAAAGGGTGCACTATGGACTCTGAAAATTTACACCAAAAGCCACAAATCTTTTTTTCCTCTTTCCAAGTTCTCCAGCTGTGTCCTAATGTATGGAACAAAAAGTGCTCTTGTTAAATAGGGAATCTGTAAAAGTAGGTTTGGTGTCCGCAGACAGATGTGATAACATAGGGAAATGTGAACAGCTGTAGCCCAGGCTAAATCTTAAGTTGAATTTTTAAGCTAACCTCACTCGGTGAGGTATTATATGGGCGATATAATTGCCAACTGTGATTGCAATCTTTGTTTTAGCTGTCCATCTGAGATCTGATCCAGGAACTGATGCAGCTCATCTGGTAGTCCCCACTGAATCAAACCATGTGCTACATACATATACACACACCCCACCCCACCACACACACACATTATATTTTATATATATATATATATATATATATATATATATATATATATATATATATATACATATACATCTATATATATATATATATATATATATATATATACACACACACACACACACACACACACACACACACACACACATTATATATATATATATATATATATATATATATGTGTATATGGATTTACTTACCTTGAGTGGTAAGTTAGTGCTCCAGGATGTTGGTGTTCTCGTGCTGTTGGCCTTTTCGTCTCAGTTATATGGGTTTCGGGTAAGTGGTACTTGGGTCTACTGACCCATACATTTGCTACCAGTTAGGCCTGTATGAAAAGTGGGACCAGATACTTTTAATAGTCTGGATATAGTAGAAAAACCAAAAGATTAGGCAGTAAACTGGTAATGTGATTCTCTTACCTGGAGGTAGATGATCGGTTTATAAGTTACATGAATAGGAATGTAGACTTCATCATGCATGTCTGGTCAATAGGAAGGCATCTTGCAAAAAAGAGGTAAACATGCTTGCAGTATCAATCTTTATGGTTACTATCTGTACCTTTTTTTGGAGGACAATCTCTGTTTAGGCACCCGTTTTCTGCAAAAACATGGGGCAATAGCAGTACAGTTTTCTTCTGCTTAATTTAGGCAAATGAAATTCTGCATCTCAAACCATCTTATTATGACATGAAACGGAAACAAATTCTACAACTGTGCACTTTTATTTTTGTAATCAATTCAAATCCACTCTTGTGCAATGACTATGAGTACAACCTCTCATACAAAGTCTTGCATTGCTACAAAAAGTCCCATTTTTGGTAGCCAGAAAGGTGGCAAGCCTATATTTATTTATTTTACATTTGGTTACTGGGAAAGTCCGACTGGGTGGAGACCCTTTTTTAGTGGAGGCCTGGGGAGAAAAGCTCCACATGTATCATCAAAATATACAAAAACGTACCATTACAAAATGTTACAGTATAGTCAATAAAATTTTTCTGACAGTACACATATTGCAAAAGACAGTTTTACAGAGAAGCAGTACATACAGGTTTTTAAAATAGTAATTCAGTTAAATTTACACAGCATTAAGTAAGCATAATTACAGCTAGTAGTCAGAGCTGGAATAGCAAGAGCAAGTAATTCAACAGCCACCTAGCCTGGACTAGTACAGGTACAAAGCCAAGAGTCAATAAGGAAATTTTTAAGGGAATTCTTACACTGATCGGCATTGTAAGTAGTTCTAATAGTAAGAGGAAGTGAATTCCACACTTTTGCTACACAGTGGGAATATATGGAATCACCAGCAGTGTTGGCCGATTTACTCACTTTTAGTAGTGGTTTATTTCCAGATCTAAGACTGCGGTTAGTAAAATAAGGTTTTAAAATGTTTAACAGAGCTGGACTTTTTTCAGCCTGATATAACAGTTTGTGTGCCATGATTAGTTGATTGTAGGATAGTAGTTATTGTAGTTCTAAGATTGGTATGTGGTCTAGGAATGTCTCTTACCTGGGCCCAAAGGCAGTAGTGCCTCACAAACCATCCTCTGGGAGGGTATGGGGGTGCAAAGGTTGTGCATTCAAAGCATAATTCCAGTGGTGATACTAGAGCAGTGCAGTTCATTCAGACACATGTTGGGGGCAAGGCCACCACTCAGATGGGGGGGGGATCTCTAGCAGCAGCACTGTGTAGGTCTTGCATGAGGTCAGCCCAGAATATCAACAGGGGTAGGGCTAACAAGAAAAGCCCCAGTGCAGGGCAGCATATATGATGGTGCAGATAGTCCAGGTCCAGTCAGTCTCCCACAATCCAGCTTTCCACTTCCCATTATGCAAATGACAGTGTCAGCTGGGGGGGGGTGTACAACTGGCCATAAGCAGTATTCCTATCAGTTCCCTTTCTTTCCTGTCAAAGGCAAACCTATGGGGGAGAGGTAGTATGGGGGGGGTCAGAAGCTAGGAATGGGATATCTGTCTGCTGGTGGTGAGGTGGGGGTACTGAGTGGGTTAAAATGATACCTCCCAAAACAAACTAATGTTGCATAAATACACTTTGAAAATATGTCCATTGTCCGCAACTACTTTATCCAGGGGATGTACAGCAGGGCTCCATGGGGTTGAAATCCTTTTATGGGCAGCTAAAGCCAGAAAAGAATCAGGTTTAAGAGTTTAACAAAGGATCTTGCCTGGTTTCCTCAGGAGAGATGGTACACTATCAGGGCATTCTCATATAGACTTCATTGCCAGTCATACCATTTTATCTATGGGTGGAAACACCCAGAAGGAAGTATGGGGTCTGGAAAACTTCCTGCACAGTCCTTTGTGAAGAAGACATGTGGTCTTTAGGCCTGTAACGCCCATGCACTGGCCCAGTAATCAAGAAGCCTCAATCCTCATCACTAACAACAGTGAGGGACGTACACATTGTGAGGGTGACAAGTACATACACAGTAAAGTACAATTTCCGTTAAGAGCACACAGAGATCACAGTCAGTCTGGGGCTGATTTCTGCCTCTTTCTCCAGATCCACAGTAAGAATCCCCACTGGCACAGCTATAGGGTTAAGACCTCAGCCGAGTGGGCAAGCCAAAACCTCCATCACAGTCTCTGTCCAACCAGTGCTTCGTGTCCCTGCCCAAGTAGCTCACACACACACACACACACACACACACACACACACACACACACACACACACACACACACACACACACTTTGAGATTTAATTTATATACAAACCCAAAGACCCCCCTGGGGAAGGCTGGCACAGGTTCACTACCTATGACCCTTCTGCCCAAACTATAAGGTAGTAATTGCTGCCAACAACCACACTTACTTATCAGGCCCTTTCTAAAGGGCGACCAATCCTACTGTGTGAGGTTACTATTATCCAAATGGTAAGTGTGACCAAGACTTGCAAGGCTATTTAAGAGTGGCCTGTACAATGTCACCAAATACATATGCAAGTACTCAAAGAGCTTTTCTCCCTGGGCCTCCACTGAAAATGGGCTCACCTTGGCCACTGGACCTTCTTAGTAAAAAAATGCAAATAAATAAATATCTCTAAACAAATCAGCCACAATTAAAAGGTTTAAATATATTTAATAAATAACGAAAGAACAAGACAATATTCAATAACTCAGCACAGTGACTACAGAGTTTACAATTACAGGAAATATTTAAAAACAACATTGCAGGACAGTCTCAAATAAATACAGAAAACATCTAAACTAATCTTTACTATATTCCTAACTATATCTAAAAGATATCACTGCAGTCTAGTTACTTACTATTAGCAAGGCAAGTGCTGATAAGAAGATGCTTCCCAGTTCAAAGACAAATACAAAATGCACAATCTCTGAGAAAGTTCCCAAATTAACATCAAAACATTACTGCTGGGTCAGCTGGATGACATCGCTATTTGTCACCTGCCTTCAGTTCCCAGGCTAACAGATACCAACATAATTTTTAGCATCTCTGTGTGAGAAGTACATATCTCTCAGATGTGCAGCTGCTAGGAATTCACATAGCAAGAAAACTACTTTACATTTTAAACCTAGTAATTACTTCTGTTTCAAGACAATAGTACAACCTCTAGCTGTAGACATTGTGTCTGCTTGCTGCACTGAAACACAGTTGTACATCTCTTTGCTTTTCAACTTATTTTCTTGAGGGTTTGCCAGATTCTCATGTCCTCAGGCAAAGTGCTAAGGGATTGTTCCCCTCACCAAATGGTCTGCCAACCCTTCAAAAGTTGTGACCTGACATCCATTCACTCACCTACGGTCTATGCTCACAAAACTTTTTCCTATAAGCTTCAGATGTTAACTTAAAAAAATTCTAGTAAACAGTTCTTTACAACATTATAATTTAATCAGTCAGCATCAGACAGTTTGAAAAGAACAGTTACAGCTTTACCATGCAGTAAGGGGGTCAGGAACTGTACCCAGAGCCCTTGGTCAACATTATACTGTTTGCATACCCTCTCAAACATATGAATGAAACTATCAAAATTATCCCCCTCTGTAAATTGTGGAAGAAATTTACCGACCTTAGGTGTTTCTGGGGTGTGGTTACTCCCTTCCCCATTGCCTCCATGACTCTAACGAAGAGTCAGCATCTCCTTTTCACGTTGCCTCTGCCTCTCCTTCTCCTCAGCTTCCAGGCATTGCAGTTTCTCAATTTCCTCAGCTTCAAGAGGTCTCAGTCTCTCTGCTGTTTCTATTTCAAAATGCTTGGCGTCTACCTCAAGTCTCTAACTCCAGATGGATTTTTAAGTCCTCTGTGGAAATTTGTCCATTCTCTGTGAGTTGTACATCTCCATGGCCAGTCTGATTGCCCTCCTGGTTACTATTCTGTGATGCAGCTGTGGCTAAAGCTGCAATCATGTCTGCTTTAGTCAGGTTTGCATGCAATATTCCTTTAGCCTGGCACATCTCAGCCAACTGGCTCCTTGTCAGCTTGCCATACTCCTCTGCTGACATGCTTGCCTGCTCTCCCCGACTAAGATAACAAAAAAATAAAATTGTGATATGAGCTCTGAATGCTCACTGGTGGTGGATTGAGAGTACAAACACCTTCACTGACTACTGTACCCAGGCTACAGGAATTCAATATCACCACCACTACAAGCCAATTAGTGATGTGGCTGTCTCACCATTGTCAACCAATTAATATTTGATGTGGATATCCCACCACTGTCAGACAATTAATAAGCAACAACCTTGCACTGGCCCAGTAACCAAGGAGCCTTAATCCTCACCACTAGTACCAGTGAGGGACGTACACATTTGGAGGATGACAAGTACACACACACACACAGTAAAAGTACAATTTCCCTTAAGAGCAAACAGAGATCACAGTCAGTCTGTGGCTGGTTTCTGCCTCTTTCTCCAGATCTCGAATAAGACTCCCCACTGGCACAGCTATAGGATTAAGATCCCAGTGGTCAAGTCAAAACCTCCAACACCCTCTCTGTCCAACCAGTGCGTCGTGTCCCTGCCCAAGTAGCTGACACACACACACACACACACACACACACACACACACACACACACACACACTTTGAGATTTGATTTATATATAAACACACAGACACTCCTGGGGAAGGCTGGCACAGGTTTACTAGGTATGCCCCCTTCTGCCCAGACTATAAGGTAGTAATCACTGCCACCAACCACCCTTCCTTATCAGCTACTCTAAGGCCCTTTCCAAAGGGTGACCAATCCTATTGTGTGATGTTACTATTATCCAAATGGTAACTGTGACCAAGACTTGCAAGGCTATTTAAGAGTGGCCTGTATAGTGTCACCAAATACATATGCAAGTACTCTAAGAGATTAAATATCTCCAAACAAACCAGCCACAATTAAAAGGTTTAAATATATTTAATAATAAAAGAATAAGACAATATTCAATAACTCAGCACAGTGACTACATAGTTCAGAATCACAGGAAATATTTTAAAACAATATTGCAGGACAGTCTCAAACAAACACAGAAAACATTTAAACCAATCTTTACTATATTCCTAACTATATCTAAAAGATATCACTGTAATGTAGTTACTTACTATTAGCAAGGCAAGTGCTGATGAGAGGATGTTTCCAGGTCGAAAGACAAATACAAAATGCACAACCTCTGAGAGAGTTCCCAAATTAATATCAAAACATTACTGCTGGGTCAGCTGGCTGACATCACTATTTGTCACCTGCTTTCAGTTCCCCAGGCCAAGAGATACCAATAGAATTTTTAGCACCGCTGTGCCAGAAGCACTATCTCTCAGATGTGCAGCTGCTAGGAATTCACACAGCAATTAAACTCTTTACATTTAAACCTAGTAATTATTTATGTTTCAAAACAATAGGAAAACCTCTAGCTGTAGATGTTGTGTCTGCTTGCTGCACTGAAACACAGTAGTAAAACTCTTTGCTTTTCAACTTATTTTCTTGAGGGTTTGCAAGTTAACTCTATATGTTCCAGCCTCTACCACCCAAGCATACATTTGCATAGGCATATAGTTTATATACATTTCTGTTCTTTTCCAGTAGGGTACACAGTGGTTTCATTTTTGAAGCTCAGTACATTACATACAGTTCAATACACACTTCTGCACCAGTAGTTTAATATCCACATAACATATAGTTCTCTTACATTTATAAGACAAGCCTAGGGATCATATTAATATTCGCAAATGACATATGATTATTTACAAAATTCCAGACAGCTGGGCTGGCAGTGTCACATTTTAAGGGACATATAATTAACAAAATTCCAGCTAGCTGGGCTGGCAGCATTTCGGTTTGTCACAAGGCCAGCCCCCTTTTTGCCTCATCTTCAGAACTTCTCCAGACTCTGGGTGTTCAGAGGGATGGGGAATTTGCACTCTCTTCATCTTCAGTATCTGGGGAGGGAGATTCTATTGGAGAGTCCACATGCTCTCTTGTTTCCTATAAGACCACAGCAGTGACAGGTCCTCAGATGAAGAAGAACCCAAGATAGGAAGGATGTTGAGAGGGGAAGCTGCATGAAGCTTCTGGCCGTCTATTCTATCTAAACACGAGATGGCTAATGGCCCAACCAAAGAAAGAAAGAAATGCATACTGGGTTGAAGCTGGTGAGGGTGTCAAAGGCAGCAAATGCAGAAATGTCGGAACTGACAATGTCAACATGTGTGATGTGGTATTCAAGGTCAAGAGAAATGGCCCAACTGCTTAAAGCTAACTTCTTTGTGGATGACATCAATACAGACATACCCAGCTTGACCTCTGAGGGGCCACCCAACGACATCAGAGCTGACAGACCCAGTGGCACCAGGCCTGAAGTCCCCAAAGGCCAGAAGGTTAATTTTTCAAACCTAGTACTGATGCCAATAAGAATAGAGTAAATTGATCCTGAGGGCCCTATCCCCAAAATTGGAGATGAACGTCCCACTGACACTGATGCTAGTAAAATCGATGTCCAGACGGCCAACACTAATGGCATGGCTGCATTTAGTGTTGTTAATGCAAATGACTGTGGCTCTCAAGCCAAAAGCACAGGCTACATGGATAGTCTGCCAGAGTCACTATATACACCTGTTAGATAGACTTTGACTTAATTGAAAATGGTGTCAGGATCAATGGGGGCTGTTGAAGAAAACTGTAAGCATCCTGGAGAAAACAGAAATGAATATGAAAAGTTCTATGTCAGCAGAAAAACACTATGGGGTAGAGGCAGCAAACATTTGCTAGGATCTAATCAAAGCCTCCACAAACGTACAAGACTAAAGATTGCTCTGGTTCTTGCTGATGGTGGTCCTGCGCCCATTAATATGAAAGACCTTTAAGTTAATAAGAGAGGTCCTGTGAAGTTTAACAGGAGACATTTTCAGAAACAAGTTTAAGCAAAGTTGAAACTCCAGCTGCAGAATGAAGAGACTGCACAACAACTTTTAAGCTTTTATTTGGTTGAGGACCTACAGGACATGCCTCTGTTTTTCAATTTTGTGGTTTTACATTTTAAGTTTGGGAGACTCTCCCTCAATAACTATGGGCACAGGCATCAAAGTTGAAGTTAACCTCAAAGAAGTTTTCAAGGGCAAAGCTTGACAGAGGGCAGACATCAGACATTTCTCCATTTTCAACAAACTACTTCTTTCTCTGATAGTATTGAGGTAAAACCCTTACAAAAGGTCACAGGCTATCAAAACGTTCTTCATGTAAACAGCATAAGAATAGAAGGTGATTGTCCTGAGAATGTATCCAATGATGGATCTATGTCATTTGATAGAATGCTCATTTGACTGACATTACAAAATCACCGACTGAAAACTCATCTGACTGAATCACAATTGATAGAATTTTTTCTATACAACAAATATACTGTTGCAAAGAGGCACTGCAACCCCATGCCTCATTTACTTGTACACACTAACTCCATGGCTGCTCAAGTATGGAGGAAAGAAAAGGAAAAACACTACAATCAGTGAATCAGTGCTGGCACACAAGCATGCATTTACAGATCTGGGGGTAAGACATCATCGCAGCTATTACCAATCCATACTCGCTCACTCTTCTAGACTGCTTCCCTAATAACTCCAACTCCTATGATCATATTCTACACTTTTCTGTCAATTGTGATTTGTTCAAATGAGTTTCCAATCAAATAAGTCTTCCGATAAATGGGTTTGACCATTTATAATTCTGTCATATGAGCATTCAGTCAAATGACATTGTTTCCTTATACCTATGTTTCACATTCTAAATGCCTTGGTATCTACTGTAAAAACAATGGCGTTGACAAACACAGCAAATAATGGAAAATAATAGAACAAGAGCGGTTAAAATGAAGAAACCACCACCAATGTCACAGAGGAAATAGTAAATGTTAACCAAAAAATGGCAAAGAGAAGCAAATATCCTAAGGCATCTCCCTAGGGAGGCAAACCACAGAAGGCAAAGATTGTCCAAAGATGGATAAAGTTGCAATTTGTTAACCTGAAATTAAGGATTAGAAGAAAAGAGAAGCCAAAATATGGCTTAGCACTTGCAAAATCTAAACTGAGAGGAAAACTGACCCCAAATTATTTTTTATAACAGTCTCTGGGGCCATTTCTCACGTCACTAACCTGAAGTCAGAGTAGATGAGATCACACAAGTAAGGTATGGTAGCAGATTAGCATGGGTATAAATGGAACAGCTTGCAACATGGGAATTTCCTGCACTGCCTAAGGATAGATGTCCTCATACTAGATCAGCATGCAACCTTGAAACTCTCCTGTCTGAAGTAGCCAACAAAATGGGAGCTTTCCTAGACAGGAATTTTAAATGCAATGTAACCACCAGTTCAGAGCGAGACTTTGTTATAGTTTAAAGAACAAAATGAAAAACCCAAGAAACACAGGGATTTTTTATGGAGGGTTCAAATGCTGTACTCTTAAGAACAGATTTACAATAGCAATAACAGTCAAGAGTGTGCTCAAAAATTCTTAGAATTTCAAAACAGTAATCTAGGATCTACATACCTCTCAGACTCTTAGCACAAAAAAACTGGACACGGGCAAAAATAATAAGGGGACAAAGGCCCAAAAAAGGAACAGATTGTAAATACTACTCATATCAACTAAGAAAGTTGCTAGAATAATAGGTTTTGCATTGGCATGCATTTTCTGAAATCTGGAACTCATATGCTGTCATTGTGTATTGACTTCAATTCTCAATGATTTTCCAGAACACTACAAATTTTATGAGGATCAGACCAAAAATATTAGGTGAAAATTTGGACAGTTGAGAGAAGTACGAGGATCTAATGAAGTTACTCTTACAGAAGAGAACACAGCATTCTTCACACCAAAAGGAAAACATTTTTCCATTTGATTAATTAAGACTGCTATATAGAAGGTAGTGGGAGAGGCAGTAGAGAGGGAAACCAGAGAAGCAGCCAAGAGGGTACGAGAAATGTGGGAAAATAATAAGTGGAAAGAAAGGGATGGAGGGAAAGAAGAATGTCAAATGCACTTAAAGGGCAAACTAAACAGGCTTACTATCTTCTTTTGTCATGTAAGGCTTCTGCACTTTAAAGATCTGCCAAACTTGCACAGAAACATAAATCAGTAGTTAAGAATGTTAGGAACCAAAACTGCCAGATGAAGTATACTCTGCTATTGCACTGGAAGATAAGGCTCTCTCCACGAGGATCATGGGTGAACTGAAATACTGTTTCCATTGAGTGGGAAAAAAACAGGGTTACCCAGGCAAAAATGGAATTATCAGAATCAAACTTTTGAGACTTTCTGCATCAAAGAAAATGGTTGAACTGCATAAAGCAACCAACTTTACCAGGGTCTTGACAGGATGCTGTGAGGCCAAAAATTTGGTAACTGTACATTTTTGCAGAATTCAAATAGACGCCAGTGTTTGCTACACATGTTGGGTAATTTTAAGAAAATGTGATGATAAAAGTGCCCTTTGTTGTCCATTTGATACTCTGCAATTAGAATTTCTATACCAAGTAGATGAACTATTTTAAGACAGAAGTTCATTGACCATGCACATCTCCATGTTTGCAAAGGCAATCTCAAAGACAGATTTTTTGTGTAGTATATTAATGCTGCCCAGCTTCACCTGAAAGGCAATATGCAGACCTCCTATATCTATTTTGACCATTCCCCAATAATAAATGGAATAAAATTCTACTCTTTATGCTGCAAATAGGTTTTGGAAATCTTTTCTGTTGTAAAGGGAAGAGGGTGAAGGAGCAGGTAAAATGTATTTTTAAGATAGACTGTGAACAGGCAATCTTTGATCAGTGGCATTTATATCTTAATTGGGATAAACAAATTGAGCAAAGGAAAAAAAATCGAAAGCCTCAACTCACCAGATATTATTTATAACACATGCTGACCTGAAGGAGGCCCAATTAAGAGTAAGTAAAGCCTTAAGGTTGACCTCAGATAGATTACAAAGTGGTTAAGGAAGACTAGGGCAGATATTTGTAATATAAAATGAAGTTTGTCAAAAGAATGTTCTAAATAAAGTTGTTTTATTTTTCTCCTTTGTATCAAAAATTCTTTGATCTGAATTTAACAGAAAACACAAATGATAAGATGATTATCTGGATAGGTGATCCTGATATAGGAACAGATCGCCCCCAGACAAAGAGCCCAGGTTTTTGCCTCTTTCTGTAGTACTCTATATAAAAACGATGTTTACTTGGACCGTACAGATATTACGGCTATTCACTATCTAAGAGGGGTTTCTCTGCCAAAACTGTCTAAAGAACAAGATGGAAGCCTGCTGCTCCCCATTACTGCTGAGATCATCATTCAGTTTCTAGTTGGGGCTGCTAAGGGAAGGATGCCAGGTCTGAATGGTCTGCCTTTGAAAAATCTTCCACTTCAGACAGAACTTAATTTTGGGACCTGTCACAAAGCTTGCCAATCAAATTTTGTCAACAGGTAACATCCCAGACATTTATAAGTAAGCAGCAGTAGTAGTAGTAGTAGTAGTAGTAGTAGTAGTGGCAGTAGTAGTAGTAGTTATCCCAAAGGCAGGTAAGGATCCCTTGCAGATTAATTCCTATTACCCAGTATGCATCCTGAATCATGACTATAGACATTTTACTCAATACTGGCTAAGAGAATTGCCCAGTTTCTCCTACTCCTAATACATCCTGACCAGACAGGCTTTGTTAAGGGATGTACTACATTTGATAATTTAAACTTCGTTGCTTATTGACTCTGCTTCCTGCTAGTTTAGTTGTCCTGTTACATGGGATCAAAGTTTAGATTTAGGATAGGAAATGCGTTATCTCCAGTAATTACCCTGCATAGGTGTACAAGACACGGATGTCCTCTTTCCTATTTGTCACTTGCTCTATACTTGGTAGATCCAGCTGTAAGGTCAAGACCTGTTGACCCAGAATTATATTTTAAGAAATATTAAAGTAAAGTTTATTGTTGTAGTCAGATGATCTGTTAATACACCTCAGAGACCCTAAATAAAACCTGTTTTTTTTGAAGAGACCATATTATTTGAACTTTTATTTATTTATTTTACATTTGTTAACTGGGGGTGTCTGAGCCGAAAAGGCCCCTTTTTAGCAGAGGCCCGGGGAGAAAAGCTCCACAAAGAAAAATTACAGACACGTTTAGTTATTTAGACATGATCAGTATACACACAAATTACAAGAGACATGTTTTTACAGTGGTATGTGGCACATAAACAGTTACAGTGGAGAGAACAAACAAAAAAATATTAATTTAAAAAATAAAAAATATTAATTTAAAAAATAAAGGTAATTAATAGATTTGTGGTGTACAGCTGAAATTTGGAACATAGGTAGAATACATACATAGTACACAGGTACAGTACATACATTGTAGATTAGCCAGTGTTTGTGAGTAAGATTGAAAACTATTATCAAGTGCTCTAGATTTAGTATGTATAGGTTATCTGCTTTCACTAGCCTGGTTTTGGGTTACAAGATAAATACTACCAAAAAAAACAAACAACAAACTGAGGTAGCCTCAAACTTTATGGGCTTATAGGTAGTTACTAGGCATGTAGTCTAGGAGACCATTTAGTCACCTAGCCCAAATTCTTAAATTGTCCCAAAGCAATATCTGGTTAAGTGACTTGCTCAAGGTCCCATAGTAGGCAAATGGAGCCTACCCGAATCAAACCTTGTGCCACAGGAAGTAGCTCATTAAGAGCTTACAGTCTCAGTCTTCTGCACTAACTGCCAGAACTATGAACCACATGGAATCCTGAGGGAGTAATACAGTCTCTCTTAATAACATGACCTACTAGGGAGTGCAACTGACAGTATTCTCTGGTGGGTACAGTGGTAAATTATTCAGAAAATAAAAGAAATGTATTTGCCCCTAATACAGAGGGAAAAATCTAGATCTGCATGCAGGCTATCCAATGGTTTGTACTCCCTCTTTTCCTATATACTTTGCACAGCCTTCCTATTAGCCCACCACCTGACTTTTTTATAACATTTAGAAGGATGGCTACATCTCTGCCAGACAGGAGAACAACAATGAATTGAGAAAAAAGTGGAAACAGCTGATGTGACACCTCAACTCCATGAAGAAAAATGGGAAAGGGGGGGATGGTGATGATGACTATGTAATTAAACTCTAAAAATGAAATAAATAGATAACGGAGTCATTAAGGTGAAAAACAAAATATGCAAATACTCTTGTATTATCCCACTCCAAATCTTCCAAATACAAACCACTGGCATTCTAATTTACAAACTACTGACATTCTAATTAATCTTTTTTTTACTTTATGTACAGTTTCATAAAATCCATACTTTAACACATATATCTCTAGCCTGCTCACCCCTTCACTTCTAACCATTGTTGTGCCTTCTCCAAATAACCTTCTGTGACAAAGGTGGATAATGCCAGCACAGTTATCTGGAATTTTGTAAAGGACTGTGTGTCACTTGTGAATAAAACGATTTGTGTAGGATGCTTGTGTTACAAATGTATTGGAACTGTGTATCATGTGTATATAAAACTAGTTTTGTACAGACGTGTGTTGAAAATATATTTTATAAAGTGCTTGTGCTCAAAATGTAACCGCATCATGCCCTACAGAAATAAAACAGAAATGTACATACACTGTTAAAATATATACATTTAAACAGTTACAACAGTGGAAATTGGAATACAGGAGGTTAACTTCAGAATAATAACTGAAATTAAATTACTTTATGGCTAGGTCATAAAAAAGATGGCATCTTTCAATTTCAGTAAAGCGGGAGACAATGTCTGTACTAGGGTGTTTTCTGTATTGTCTTTAAGGTGAAATAATTGCTAGTTTTGAAATGTGAATGAATGCAATTGTTTTAGGACTTCCAGCATCTGCCAAAGATCTGAGGTCTATGTATTTTCACAGGTGGATGCTAAATACTATTAGCTTCCAGTAGTGGGAGTTTCATCTGAGATACAGTTAGATGACAAGAAATTATGTCATTCTGCAAGCTATCCCAGCAGTAATAGTTGAGATATTAATTTGAGGAGTCTCTTAGTGAGACACAGCATTCTGTATTCTGTATTTGATCTGACAGCAACTAGAAGATCCATTCACCACATCTGCCTTGCTCTGATTATGTAGGTTAAAGAGGGTATAGTAATTTTCTCAGATACAGGAATATAGCAAAGCTTAGTTTAGATATTTTTCTTTATTTATTTCAGACTGTCCTGCAATGTTGTTTTAAATATTTCCTGTGGTTTTGAACTCTGACGTCACTGTGAATATATATATATATATATATATATATATATATATATATATATATATATATATTTATTAAGTACTGCCTTATTGTTTTATTGCTTATTATTCAATATATTTAAACCTTTCATTGTGGCTGATTTGTGTAAAGATATTTAAGTTCCGAGAGTACTTGCATATTTATTTGGTGACACTGTGTAGAGCACTCCTAACAGCCTTGTTCTTGGTCAAACTACCATTTGTATTAATAGTAACATGACACAGTAAGATTGGACACCCTTTGTTAAGGGCCTTAAAGTATCTGATAAGGAGTTGGTTGGTGGCAGTGATAACTACCTTATAGTCTGGGCAAAAGGGGGCATAGCTAGTAAACCTGTTCCAGCCTTTCCCAGGTGTCTGTGTGTATGTATATAAATCAAACCTCAAAGACTGTGTGTGTCAGCTACTTGGGCAGGGACACGAAGCATTGGTTGGACAGAGAGGGTGCTGGAGGTCTTGGCTTGGCCATTAAGCTGAGACCTCAACTCTATAGCTGTGCCATTGGGGAGTCTTACTGAGGATCTGGAGAAAGAAGGAGAAACCAGCCCCGGACTGACTGTGGTCTGTGTGCTCTTAACTCATTACATCCGAGTGACACTTCCAGGTGCATCTGCATTTAATTCCAACTGATGCCACTAAGTGTCAAATATTGCTTGTTCATATTTGCTTCAATAATCCCAAAGCCATGCTATGTACAAGATTTTAAAAGATTTCATCTTAAAGCTTACACAACAGCAAACTCAACTGCATTAATAATTTGACCACTGTCTAGTACAGGTAAATAAATATTAACTGTTTTATTTATGATATTTATATAGATGTAAACTGCGGTGGTGGTGCTGCGGTAGCATTGTCGCCTCACAATTAGACGCTGCCCTGTTCGATTCTCAGCTACAGCGTCTTGTGTGTGGAGACATGCGTGAATGGGCGTACCTTCGTTGAAGGTTGTGCGTCAGGGCTGGCAACTCGGCACGTAAAAATCTACTGCCAATCATTAGCGGACCAGAGTTCCACTGTGGTGACCCCTAACCGGGAAAAGCCGAAAGACACAACATACAGATGTAATATTCACATTTTTCTAACTATCCCAACAACCAAGTTACACAGACAGCTCTCCTTAGCCTCATATGAAAGCTCTCAGCTAGCTGAATAAAATGCTGCTGACAGTATGTGTGCAACTTGAGACTTGAGTGGTTGCTGAGATATTTTAAGTTATTTACAAAATATTGCAAATGTAATAGTTACTGTGTTTACTGTGACTTCTAAAATTCAGTTTAAGACCAGTAACCTAAAGAATACTACCACTATAGTTTGTGCTGAAGAGTTTGCTATTTATTCTTCTTTAATAATCCTTATGGTTCCAGAAATATGAATATTTGTTTGAAATGTGAGGACATAATTTGATTCTGTGAAAAGGCTTAGGCTCTGCCCAGTGGAAGTTACAGTGCAAACTTCCCAAGCTCCACTGGAGTGAACGAGTTAAGGGAAATTGCACTTGATGTAGAAAGTTGCTTCTGAAAATACTGTGTGTGTACCTTGTCATCCTCTCAGTGTATGCCCCACACGGTTGCCAGTGGTGAGGACTGAGGCTCCTTGATTACTGATCCAGTGGTGGGTCATCACACCTTCCATCCTACTATATTCTGAGAAAACAAACTTTAGACTTTCTTCTTTGTTACAAAGCTTCCTCATACACATCTGCTCTTCTAATTGGGGACCTTCCCTGGTGTTCGACCAAACTTCCCTATTTAGCAGTACCATCTTGGACCATCCCTGAATACAGGTTATGCCTAGTGGGACTAACCAGGCCATCAAAAAAGAAATAAATGAAGAACACACAGCAAAACTAAAATATCGCATTTTAAAATGCCATCCAGTGCAAATGCCTGTTAAAGTAGTATTTAACCAGTTAAGTAGCTTCAGTCTTTTTTATGATTTATGATACCATGCCACATGCAAATAGAATAAGCACACTGAATAAACTCCAAAACTGACATGTATGTGGTTAGGTGGCTAGCCAACTTGCTGAGAGATGCGATGCATAGTGGCGGGAAAGCACCCTCCGAGAACATGGAGGTGTCCAGTGGAGTCCTGCAGGAATCAGTTCTGCTGTCTTTTCTGTTTGGTATCTACTTCTCAGATGTTAAATTATCAAATGAAGATCTCAGGTTAACATAGTTTGGGGATGATTGTAAGCTAGAAGTCACTCCAAATCCCCTGTGACTTACGTGCATCCCAGCTGGAGCTTGTACATGTTAATAGCTGGTGTATTAAAAATGGGCTCAAGCTCAACGTCGAAAGGGTGCAACACTGTAGCATTTGGTAAGTACCCAGTAACACATTACTTCAAAATGAAAATGTGAGAGGTCTGGGGAAATGGGTAGACAGCTCACTTACATTTGACCATCCTGTAACAAAGGTGGTTAGGAAAATCCTTTTATCTTGCACACCACATAAATAAAGGTATATCTTCCAGAGCTAGACAAGTCCTCACCTACTTCTACTTCCTACTGATTAGGCCCCTCATTGAGCATAATGTCTTCCTTGGGATATACCGCACTAAATATACCATGCAATTGGGGAGACACCAGAGGTTTGCAACTAAAAAGATCAAAGGCTTAAAAAGACTAACTACCAGGAAAAACTGGAGCCTTTGGACTCATAAATATCCATTAAGGGTGATTTGTGCACTGCTTACAATACTATTGGGGATCCAGTAGTCTAAGAACTCTTATACCTCAGTAAATCAAACAGTCCAGCTAACACTAATACCGGAGATCTAGACTCTACTCCAGTCAATAAATAAGACTAGGAAGAGCGATAGAGTTGTCATGCAGCATTTACGTAACAAACTCCCTCTCCAAATTAAGCAGTGTGACACACTGTACAACTGGATGGATATTCACAAATTCATCCTTTGTATGACTTGACTAACCATAATAATAGGCAAATAATAACTAATAGGCAAAAAAATGGCCTATGGGTGGGTATTGGTACGGCGGAAATGGCTCTGTGACTTGATTGCGTTGCAACTCCTATGATCCTATTAACCTATACATGCTGTACTCTATAGCTACATAGTCAAAGTTACTGTGCTTACTACCTCAGGCTATGGTCTTCCCAGTTACTATTACTACCGAATGTGCAATTAACTTTGTTAGAAGGAATGGTAATTCTAGCTGCATACAGCAGGTTACTACAGCTATTGCAATTAGAATGCAAATTCATAAACAGATAAAATAAACAGGAAACTGCCACGCGAAGCCATGGAGCATCAGGACCTTAACTTAGCAAGTACATATTTACTGCATCGATATGATATGCAGTGTCGCAAAAGGATTTTAAGACAGCATGATTCAGATTACCTAAATCTATATAAATCAGCTTTTATATGAATGTATAAACAAGATGAGTAATGAATGAATAAGTACTACAGAGCCTGAGAAGTGAAAAAAATTTAGTGCACATCATGGCTCTACATATGTTTTACTGAAAACCTGACGGTGCAGTTACAGAAATACAATTCTTGTCAGGTGACGCAAAAACAATTTGCTTCTGTTTTTCTTTTAATTGTTTCAAAACTTAACATTCTTGCTAAGGCTTACACTTAAAGCTTTAGGATTTGCACTGCTGTGTTTTGAAGAAATTTAGTCAATAACCCACTCAGCTCATGATTACCCTTGTAAGAAAAAATTATTAACAGCATCATATCACATTAAGGTGTGGTAAAAACTTAAGTTTTATATTGGCACATATTCTGGAGTTAAAAACAAAGTTAACAGTTGAAAAAAAAAAGACCTCAGCGGGCCGGAACACTGAACCCTGTTACCACTCCGAAAACCAGCTTCTGTGAGAGTGGAATACCAGTAATCCTCCGATAAAAATTAGATGAACAAGGTATAATTACCAAAAAAATACTGTGTCCAGAAGAAAAGACCAGTCCTTGAAAATTCAGGAGTGCTTTTAATAATCCACAAAAAATTGCAAACAACAACGAGCGCTTTCGCCTGGCGCATCCCAGGCTTTATCAAGTTGTGGTATACTGTGTGGCCATCCCCTATATTTATACCACAAGATAGGCCATCCAATTAATCGTTAAGAATAAAAATAAACTAATTAATCAATCAGATGATTAATTTACAATTAAAGTTATACAATAGTTTAAAAATAGTCAGATTAAAATTAACAATACACTGCTATATGTTAATTGAGTTCACAAATAATAACCTGATATGATAAAAATATAGATACACATAAAATTGATCCCTTACATGAATGTCTAAAAATAATTACTGTGCAAACAACAAGTGGGCTAAAACTAACCATTAATAGACAATTATCAGCCAAACTATTACATAGAAATAATGTCAATAACTAATTCAAAATTGAAAAAATAGCCATGACATGACTAAACTGGAAGCATGTATATGTTGGGTCATCCTAACCCTTAACCAAAAGTCTGTAAATGGACCTAATCCCAAAGGGTATACTACTTCAAATTCAGCCCATGAAAAGACCAAAGTGCATAAAAGGAAAGATACCCTATATGTTATAATTTATTACTTCTGATTTTGAGAACACTCTTGAGACTGACGCTGTCATTCAACCCAGGGAATCTAGTGGCATCTAAAACTAGTTGCCACATAAGCTCTCGATTTTCCAAAAGTACTGGGCTTGAAATGATAGAATTGATGATAAATGACTATCAAATTAAAGCCAACACGATTTTGAATGAGTTAACTACTTTGAATGACATCATTGTAAAACATAAGAATTTTTTAGGTCACAAAAAGAAATACGATGAAGTATTTCTTGAAGTTGACCAACATTGCCTTAAGGTATTAGATAGAAAAACAAAAAAATTGGAAAGGGACTTGCTAGAGTATAGGGATGGTAGAGCCTATCCCTTACCAATGGGTCAAAAATTAAACATGGCAAGTCATGTTAGCTCTGATAACTTGGCAGGGAATGACAATGTCCCCAGCACCCCTGATGTGGATCCCCCAAGGAGGAGTGAGCGCTTAGCGCAAAAAGGAGCTAATAGTTCACCACATTTTTTTCAGTTCCCCCAGGGCAGACCGATGGGGAGGAATCAGTCTTACTACCAACAGAATTGGGGGGGGGGGGGCGCAGATAATCCCTATGCTTGATGGCTCCTTTATTACAGAAATTTCTGAGCCTACTAATAAATGTAAGGTGGTGACCAAAAATAATTTCATCATTTACAATTTCACTGAGCAAATAATTACATCTGATTATTTTGAATTATTTACTAAAGGACTTCATTTTGTCCCTGCTAAGGCATCACATTTACCTAAATTACTTGTGGAATTAAAATTGTTCATTAGGAATTTAAATCTGTCACTTTATTTTAAAGGTCAAAATGTTACTGATAGTTCTATTCACAGAAGTAGCACTTTTAACCCACCCACTCATCCAAGTTTAAGAACTTATGAGGAATTAGTAGAGAAAGAACTCAGAAAAAATTGTGGCAAGTTTAACAATCTAAACATTAACAATTTTGATGTTACATCAGAGGAAGTAGTAAATAACTTGAGAAAGAACAGAATCCGATGAAAGCGGATAAAGGGGGAGGGGTGATTTTAATGCACTGCTTTGATTATGAGAACTGTATGCATGACATCTTACAGGACACAAGTACATATGAGCAGGTTTCCAGGAATGAAGTCAATGTAGCTTATGACAAGATAAAATACTTGATTGGAGATCATTTGCTACAAGGATGTATTAATGAGAAATTATTTAATTTTCTACATGTCTCTAACCCTAGAATTCCGATTTTATTCGGAATTCCGAAAGTTCACAAAGGTTTGGAACCTCTAAAATTTCGTCCAGTAGTGTCAGGAGCAGGTGGCATTACGGAGCCCTTGAGTAAATTTGTGGAACACAATATAAAGAGCTTTGTTTCCACACTTCCTTACATTTGCAAGGATTCATGGGAATTTTTAGCCAGTATTCCTATGAACAGCTACCATTCGGACTTGTTAATGGTGACTATTGATGTCATCGAATTATTCCCTAGTATACCTCACAGTACTGGTCTTGAGTGGTTTACGGAGATTCTAGCTACTGAATCAGGGTTAAACAGTAATATGGTAAACTTAATAGTTGAATTCATGGAAGTTATTTTGGATAATAACTATATTTTTTTCTGTGGGGAATTTTTCAGACAATGTAAGGGGGTGGCCATGGGAGCACCATGTGCCTCCTCCTATGCTAATATTGTATTACATAAATGGGAGACTATGGTCATCCATACATCTGATTGGAAGAATAACATCGTTTTTTACAAACCTTATCTGGACGATATCTGCCTGTTATGGCAAGGTACCAAAAATAGTTTTTTGGAGTTTTTTCAATATATTAGTTCATCCACAGATTTTTTATCTTTCACTTATAAACTTAGTGAACATTCCCTTCATTATTTGGATGTGGCTCTTGTAAAGGATAAGATTAATAATACATTTACATCTCAGATTTTTAGAAAGGATACATTCTCGAATGCATTCTTACATTTCGATAGCTTTCATCCTCAGTATACTAAAAGAGGAATAGTTAGAGGACAAATAATACGAGCCTCTAGAATGTGTAGTACTCTTGATTTATTTTTGAACGAAGCATCATTTTTATCAGCTTTATTTGAAGAGAGGGGTTATCCTAACTGGTTGGTCAGCACATGTGTGGCCGAAATTAAGTCTAAAAGAGACTCATATTATCCTCCACTTTTAGGACATGGCTTTCCTTTACCTAGTAATAATAAACAGGCACACACTGAAATTTCTAGAGGTTTTGTATATACGTATTCGGGGGATTCAGAATTTATTGAAAATACAATGAACACTTTTTGGCCTATTTTATCATCACAAGATGACATTAAATCTTTTTTGCCAGACAAAATACATTTTATTAGAAAGCGTGACACAAACCTAAAGGACATGTTTGAGCAAGGGGGGGCACAACCATGGTTTTCTTAACAGCAACAACACATTCAGAAAGAAGGGTCCTTATAAATGCGGAGCATGCAACCAATGGCCATTCATGCTGAATGATGACCACATTTTTATTCCATCTAGAAAACGCATGTTGAGAGCACATGAACATTACAATTGTAACTCATTTGGAGTGGTATACTTGGGTACATGTTTAGGGTGTTCTGCTTTCTATGTGGGAAAAACTACGAGGACTCTCAAGAAAAGGATATACGAACACATATATGATATTGAAAAGAAAAAAAGAGAGTAACGCATTCTTCAGGCACTCTTTGAAATGTACTAACATGGTCATTAGGTTCTTCATTCTTGAACGGGTCATTTGTGACCCTAGAGGGGGAGACTGGGAGAACCTTTTGGAAAATCGAGAGCTTATGTGGCAACTAGTTTTAGATGCCACTAGATTCCCTGGGTTGAATGACAGCGTCAGTCTCAAGAGTGTTCTCAAAATCAGAAGTAATAAATTATAACATATAGGGTATTTTTTCTTTTATGCATTATGGTCTTTTCATGTGCTGAATTCGAAGTAGTACACCCTTTGGGATTAGGTCCATTTATAGATTTTTGGTTAAGGGTTAGGGTGACCCAATATATATATGCTTTTGGTATAGTCATGTCATGGCTATTTTTTCAACTCTGAATTAGTTATTGACATTATCTCCATACAATAGTTTGGCTGATAATTGTCTATAAATGGTTAGTTTTAGCCCACTTGTTGTTTGCACAGTAATTATTTTTAGACATTCATGTAAGGGATCAATTTTATGTGTATCTATATTTTTATCATATCAGGTTATTATTTGTGAACTCAATTAACATATAGCAGTGTATTGTTAATTTTAATCTGACTATTTTTAAACTATTGTATAACTTTAATTGTAAATTAATCATCTGATTGATTAATTAGTTTATTTTTATTCTTAACGATTAATTGGATGGCCTATCTTGTGGTATAAATATAGGGGATGGCCACACAGTATACCACAACTAGATAAAGCCTGGGATGCGCCAGGCGAAAGCGCTCGTTGTTGTTTGCAATTGTTTGTGGATTATTAAAAGCACTCCTGAATTTTCAAGGACTGATTTTTTCTTCTGGACACAGTATTTTTTTGGTAATTATACCTTGTTCAACTAATTTTTATCGGAGGATTACTGGTATTCCACTCCCACAGAAGCTGGTTTTCGGAGTGGTAACAGGGTTCAGTGTTCCGGCCCTCTGAGGTCTTTTTTTGGTTGTATATTTCAGTCGCTTCCTTTTTAAAGTTAACAGTTGGTATTTTCATGCTGCTAGCATTACTTTCCTGTTAACATTTGTGAAAGAATTTAACTTATGATTAATGGCTACATTTGCTCAATCCAAACAAAAATTGGGCATGTAAACACTGCACATTGTCTTGCTGTACAGAAACCTACAGGCTGGTACCAACCACACATTTGCAGTAAGGCTGGCATTGCTTCAGATGGTACTGCCATTATGTTATCATTTTGCCAGCTCCATAAACTTGTACACACTGCTAGATTGAAACAACCTGAATATTACAACAGAATAAGAGACAAGATAGGAATCAGTGAAAGCACGTCAGGAAATGCAATAGGCAATTCAAATGGGAGGAAGCAACAACCTACTAAACATCAGACTTAACGTTTACTGAATTACATAATAACTGACTTTCACTGATGACATGCTATTATAAACTTTGCATAAAGTTACCTGTGCTTTTACTGCATTTGTTACAGCTGATGCTGCATCAACAAGGTCCCTGGTCATCGAGGAGCATACATCCAGCCCAAATCTTGCAGCAGAGACAAACGCATAAAAAGCACCACCATAGGCAATATCAACTGTCACCTTCCCATGACCAGGAACATCAACAGAAAAATCTGCAACAGATCCAGAAAAGAGCAATGAGGAACCACATAAAGTATCTTAAAAATTACTGAAACATAAGGGAAGTACAGGAACAGTAACATGTGTATACTTCAGAAATTATTTTCATTCAACAGAATTAAAAAAATGCATAATTCCCAAAGAGTTCTTGCATAATGACAACCTTTAAAATTAGAGGCAACAGCATTAAAATAAAGTTACATATTGCAGATTTAATTCTTGAAAATGTATGCAACACCTTCAAACATGTAATTAAAAATATCAGAAGTCGACAAAAACCTAGGCAAAAATATGCTCTTCAATACTAAAAGGCACTTAAGAAATATACAACATTAAAATTTTACAAACATTTCACTGCAGTTCTCTGAAAGTTCCTGCACAATATAACAATAATCTCAATAGAAATGTGGTGCTTCCATGAATACATGGTTAGCAGTTATAAAAACAAAAACATGGGACACTGCTTCAAGCACAAACTTTAACAAGCAAGTGCTTTCATTCTTCTTGTATTAGAAATTCAGAGTAAAATAACAGCATAACCATACACTCTTATAAAACTTTAAAG